>NW_021703776.1:79754443-80022923 GCF_005190385.1 Monodon monoceros | reverse complement strand
AACTGAAAGCATTTCCACTAAGATCAGGAACAAGACAAGGTTGCCCACTCTCACCACTCTTATTCAACATAGTTTTGGAAGTTTTAGCCACAGCAATCAGAGAAGAAAAGGAAATAAAGGGAATCCAAATCGGAAAAGAAGTAAAGCTGTCACTGTTTGCAGATGACATGATGCTATACAAAGAGAATCCTAAAGATGCTACCAGAAAACTACTAGAGCTAATCAATAAATTTCTTAAAGTAGCAGGATACAAAATTAATGCACAGAAATCTCTGGCATTCCTATACATTAATGATGAAAAATCTGAAAGCGAAATCAAGAAAACACTCCCATTTACCACTGCAACAAAAAGAATAAAATATCTAGGAATAAACCTACCTAAGGAGACAAAAGACCTGTATGCAGAAAATTATAAGACACTGATGAAAGAAATTAATTATGATACAAATAGATGGAGAGATATACCATGTTCTTGGGTTGGAAGAATCAACATTGTGAAAATGACTCTACTGCCCAAAGCAATCTGCAGATTCAATGCAGTCCCTATCAAACTACCACTGGCATTTTTCACAGAACTAGGACAAAAAATTTCACAATTTGTATGGAAACACAAAAGACGCCGAATAGCCAAAGCAATCTTGAGAACGAAAAATGGAGCTGGAGGAATCAGGCTCCCTGACTTCAGACTATACTACAAAGCTACAGTAATCAAGACAGTACGGTACTGGCAGAAAAACAGAAAAATAGATCAATGGAACAGGATAGAAAGCCCAGAGATAAACCCATGCACATATGGTCACCTTATCTTTGATAAAGGAGGCAGGAATGTACAGTGGAGAAAGGACAGCCTCTTCAATAAGTGGTGCTGGGAAAACTGGACAGGTACATGTAAAAGTATGAGATTAGATCACTCCCTAACACCATACACAAAAATAAGTTCAAAATGGATTAAAGACCTAAATGTAAGGCCAGAAACTATCAAACTCTTAGAGGAAAACATAGGCAGGACACTCTATGACATAAATCACATAAAGATCGTTTTTGACCCACCTCCTAGAGAAATGGAAATAAAAACAAAAATAAACAAATGGGGCCTAATGAAACTTCAAAGCTTTTGCACAGCAAAGGAAACCATAAACAAGACCTAAAGACAACCCTCAGAATGGGAGAAAATAATTTGCAAATGAAGCAACTGACAAAGGATTAATCTCCAAAATTTATAAGCAGTTCATGCAGCTTAATAAAAAAAACCAAACAAACAACCCAATCCAAAAATGGGCTGAAGACCTAAATAGACATTTCTCCAAAGAAGATGTGCAGATTGCCAACAAACACATGAAAGAATGCTCAACATCACTAATCATTAGAGAAATGCAAATCAAAAATACAATGAGATATCATCTCACACCAGTCAGAATGGCCATCATCAAAAAATCTAGAAACAATAAATGCTGGAGAGGATGTGGAGAAAAGGGATCCCTGTTGCACTGTTGGTGGAATGTAAACTGATACAGCCACTGTGGAGAACAGTATGGAGGTTCCTTAAAAAACTACAAATAGAACTACCATATGACCCAGTAATCCCACTACTGGGCATATACCCTGAGAAAACCATAATTCAAAAAGAGTCATGTACAAAAATGTTCATTGCAGCTCTATTCACAATAGCCCAGAGATGGAAACAACCTGAGTGGCCATTATCAGATGAATGGATAAAGAAGATGTGGCACATTATACAATGGAATATTACTCAGCCATAAAATGAAAGTAAATTGAGCTATTTGTAATGAGGTGGATAGAACTAGAGTCTATCATACAGAGTGAAGTAAGTCAGAAAGGGAGAGACAAATACCGTATGCTAACACATATATATGGAATTTAAGGAAAAAAAAGTCATGAAGAACCTAGGGGTAAGACAGGAATAAAGACACAGACCTACTAGAGAATGGACTTGAGCGTATGGGGAGGGGGAAGGGCAATCTGTGACAAAGAGGGAGAGTGGCATGGACATATATACACTACCAAACGTAAGGTAGATAGCTAGTGGGAAGCAGCCGCATAGCACACGGAGATCAGCTCGGTGCTTTGTGATCGCCTGGAGGGGTGGCATAGGGAGGGTGGGAGGGAGGGAGACGCAAGAGGGAAGAGATATGGGAACATATGTATATATATATAACTGACTCATTTTGTTGTAAAGCAGAAACTAACATACCATTGTAAAGCAATTATACTCCAATAAAGATGTTAAAAAAAATGTCAATTTTTCATCAACAAAAGGTGACATGTAAAAAATATAACAGTATTGGGGAAAAAAAAAGAAAAAATTTAAAATAATAGACTTTGGAAGGAGTTTACCGTGTGAGAGAAGAGTTCTCAGGGATAATTCTGTAGTTTAATTTATTTTTTCTTAGGTATTCAGAGATAGTTGTTTCCAGTGACAAAGAAGTTGGTTAGGGGCAGTGTCTGATATAAACCATCTGATGGAAAGAGGTCAAAAGAGAAAGCTGTACATCAGGCACAAGTGCTAAATTGCTGACTTCGGAATTTTAGACTATTAATCTGACAGCCCAACTTCCTTTTGTAAGTGCTGAGTTATATAGGCTTCCTTTCCTGTAAACTCCTTCAGATACTGAAACCTATATAAAGTGCCTGAAATGATTCTTTCTTGAAAATGTAATAGAAAACCCAGCTTGATTCTTTCCCTAACCAAAGACCTAGGTGACTGAACCTAGGAATAAATTTAATGGCTTGGGATTATATTTGACAGATTAGACACTTTGTCAGAACATGGTAGTGATGCGAATGAGGTCAACAGTTACAACCTATCTGAGGATATCCTAACTTCGTTTTTCTGCCATAGCCGTGAACATTATCCTTCACGCTTCTCCGTCATCACGCATTCGTCAGAGGGGCAGAGGAACATTTGTACTGTGCAATACAAATCCATTTATAGAAAAATAATTCAAAGCATATGATCTGAGTATACAATTTTATTTCCCACTCAAGCAACTGTCTGAGACTTTCTGATTGGCCGCTCCCTTCCATGTAGTGACTCAGGAACCGCTGTTTCTTGTATCCTATAGCTTTATCAGCCCCATTATCATAAATACCCAGTCAACAACAAGGGGAAATAGTTCTTAGTTTCTTGTAATAAATTTTGTAAAACACTTTTTTTGTTGTTGTTTTTTTAAAACACTTTTTTTGACATTGGTCATTTTTGTTCACATGATATTGGTTGAAGACTAGCCAAATGGCCACACCCATTCTAGTCAGAGTGAACTGGCCGGCCAGGCACTCCCCAGAAACAATTCCATGCAATGGAAGGAGGGGCGCCCATTTTGATACCCCTGCCACACCCATTTTTCCAATAAAAAATGTCTGTTTTTTTCTCATAATCTTCTCCTTGAAAAGCTGTTTCATTTATAACTTTGCTCCTAAAGTTGCTTGGTAAAAATAGCAAAAGAAAAAGAAGTACAGGACTATTTTTTTCCATAACATTAAAAGAAAGTGTAGAGAATGGACTTGAGGATATGGGGAGGGGCAAGGGTAAGATGGGATGAAGTGAGAGAGTGGCATGGACATATACACCCTACCAAATGTAAAATAGATAGCTAGTGGGAAGCAGCCACACAGCACAGGGAGATCAGCTCGGTGCTTTGTGTCCACCTAGAGGGGTGGGATAGGGAGGGTGGGAGGGAGATGCAAGAGGGAGGAGATATGGGGATATATGTATATGTATAGCTGACTCACTTTGTTATAAAGCAGAAACTAACACATCATTGTAAAGCAATTATACTCCAATAAAGATGTTAAAAAAAAAAGAAAGTATACTCAATTCTATTTCATCCATGGCAATTAAAGTTTTCACTTGGGTGTAATTATTCTGAAGACTGAAAGCATCAATAGTTTGAACATACTTGGAGTTCAGTCTATCAGATTTACCAGTGGAATAATTTATCCACATAATTCTCTACTCCTACTCCTAGGAAAAAAGTTTCAATAATAACATCTAGATGGTCCTCAAACTTAAGTATGGTTTATGTTCTAAAATTCTGTTTATAAATTAATTTGCAGTCTTTGAGATATTATTTTATACATACAATATTACATATGGCGATTGTCTTTATGCCATCCATTAAAAGCCTATTTAACCTATCATCTAATTTAGATACAGGACCTTTGCTATAAAAACTGTAGTAAATATTGTTGTTGTGATGTTGGTAATTAACATAAAAACCTAGGAATGAAAAGTTGTTTTCTGAATATAAAATGTTTAATTAAAAATGTTGACACTATAATGTATAAAATAGCTGTTGTTATAACTGCATGCACTTTATTTGATAATGGCTGGCTTCATTTTTTTATTATTTAGGAAAATACAAGTTATACTATTTAATACTTGTATTTTCACATTTGGAAGAGTTGACATTCTATCACAGTGAAGTATGGTCAAAGTTAACAACCCCAGTTTTTAAATACTTGGAACAAGTCATAACGACTTTTATTTCAAAAGATGCTTGTATGCATTTACATTAATTCTGGTACCTTAATAGTCTGCCTGGTAAACTCTTTCCATATGGAAACGTGCATTATGTGAAATGAGAAACACCCATCCCTCCTCGATTTTAGCTTTTTGAGTGCATGGGCAACAACAATGTTGACATCACTGAGGCCTGTGAACATAACCCTCTATTTATTATAAGTGAAAAGTGGAATGGCTTAGAGGAAAATATGAGATAGTGTAAATAATCTCTTACCAAAAAAACATATTAAGCCAAAAGTATTTTACAGAATTTATAACAAGAAGTGAAAACAGTATTTAAGATCCACACTGCAATCATGAAAGAGAGTGGCTGAGATGGAGTAAAGGACATCATTGGAAATGAGGAGGTTAAGGAAATGATAGATCAGGGGACTGGAGCAATCATGTAACGGACGTAGAATTCATCCAAAATACCCACATTGCTTGGGATAGAGAGCACGACTGTGGGCCAGGACCAGAACGTCCAATGCATGAGGGCAAATGATGGCAGAGAGAGTGACAAGGATATGGGAGGATGTGCAGCTGAAGGCTGTGATAGCTTAAAAGTCAGGACATTGAGGAAAAAGATGAGCCTATAATGATCCAGAGCAGCATATGGGAGTAAGCAATTCCCCATCTTTATTACCATCCCTGAGGAATATGGATTCAGAGAATAAAAGCAACCATCACTTAAGAGACTGCAGAGAAAATAATACTTTTAGGAAGAGAGAAGTTTCAGTTGAGACCACAGGGTGGAGGCCGGGAGAAGAGATTGGGGATACAGGGGAGTTTATGTGGAATAGGAATTACAACCACTCTAAATATATAGAATGGATACACAACAAGGCCCTATTGTATAGCACAGGGAGCTATATTCAATATCCTGTAATAAACCATAATGGAAAAGAATATGAAAAATAATGTATCTATCTATATATATAACTGAATCACTTTTCTATACACCAGAAACTAACACAACACTGTAAAACAACTATACTTCAATTGAAAAAAAAGAATATTTAATGTCAGAGCTGCATTGCTTTGGAAGCGGACTGATAATTACAGGAATAATCTAGTGGCTGTAGTCTCAACAGAACAACATGGCCCCCAGCAGGAGAAGACTCAGTTACATACCAACAGGTCAGGCTATTCAAGACCCACGCAGTGGCCCAGTTGACCTGTGTGAGGTCAAAATGGGTCATCTGCATCCAGTTTATCATTGAAGCCTATTATGGCACTAAGCTCTTTGGAAAGAGAGAAATCTAAAATAAGCTCTGGGTTCAGTATCCCAGGAGAGTTAGATACTGGGGAGTTCTAATTGATTCTTGGCTCTAGAATATGCTTTAAAGTTTCTTGGTTCTAGCCTATGCTTCATAAGTCTCTCGTTCTGAGAACTTGTATCATTTCCAGGACTACCAGGACAGTAGTGTGAATGTCAAGAAACGGCCCTGGGGGCTGGATCAAACTTTGTGGGAGGGACCTTGGGTTGGTTTCTCATAGAGGATTGTACAGAGTTCTTCACCTTCACTCTCTGCACTTAGCCTCTTCAGGTGCCTAGCCGTGGTAACCTTAAATCGCTGCTAGATGCTTCATTCAGAGTATGTACCTTTGCTAAAGCTGGATGAGGTTTTTCAGCTTCAGGTGAGATGGCAGAACAGCCAAGCTCTCTTTCACATTGTAGAGTTTATACCTGTTAGAAAAGGACTTTTAGCTGTGACCTGCTGAAAGCACGCTCCGCTTTTCACTGGTTGGGACACCCACGACTTCTTTAGTCTGTGATTGGTGGGTGTTTCAATGTCTTGAACGTATTTGAAATAATTGTCTTTTCCTGAAAGCTCTCATTACCACATAGAACTGGGTCTCCAATGTGACAGAACTGGGCACTAGAACCGGGTACTAGTGCCCATATGTGTGATCAGTACACTGCTGTAGCAGATCACTGGTCTGATAGGGGCAGCATCTTCACCATGGCTAGGCATGATGACCTGGGGAAGTCAACATATGTATAGGTAAAATTTTAATTCTCCTGAAAGCTTCAGACATAGCTGGCATCCAGGAAGACCCATGTGTCAGTATCAGACATGGTAGCGGACAGTTGCACAAAGTAAAGCAATATTAGGTCTCAGGCTTTTCATCTATAGAAACCTGGCTACTTTGACCTTCATCTGTATTTTCTAGAAGCACTAGTCCTGGGAACAAAGATGTCCCTATATAGATTATCTCAGAAATGGTGATGTGATGAGTCCAGAACTGCCAAGCAGGTACATGACAAGAGTAGGTAAAAATATTGATGGGGCAGAGAAGTCATGGTCCCTAAGTTACAGAAGATGCTATTCATTAGGGTCTGGAACACAGAGAGGGTTATGAGTCTTTGAGGCTGAGTTGACTGTGGATTTGTCACCCTTTCGGATAGAGTTACATTTATATCCTCCCCAACTCACCTTATCTTAGGGCTAATCTTAGTAAAGGCGTCACTCATTATAAATATTCATGCTCCCCAGAGATAGTGCACAGATAAAGGGGGTGAGTGGAGATCCTGCGTCACCACTGTATCCTTTTCAGCACTTGGGAGGAGGCTCTTTGCCATGTTCTTTCTTTCAAATAGCAGTGAGGCATGACGGAAGATTTCGAGGAGATTGAACCTGAGAAAATTTGTTTCTGCCAGTGTATCTCATGAGCACTTGAATCTCTAATTCTGAAAGGGACTGTAAACTTTCCAAGGTCTTAGGCCCTACCTAAAACAAGAGCAAAAGCACCAAAGAAGTGCAGATGTACATATGTCACTAGGTGAGAGGTGGGAACACAATGGGAACTGGGGTGGGCACTTTCCTTATTCTCACTTCACCCAAGGGCATAGTGCAAGCAACACTGGCTCTTTCCTCAGTGCTGGATTACCATCCTTCTGTCAATAACGTACTACCTTTCTGATTTTTTTCCCCCAAGGTTCTCAGTCTATCCAGTATTTTTTCTTTTTCTAACCTCTTATATCTATTTACAGGGCAATAATGCATTTTTTCTAGATGTATAGATTTAGTGACATCAAGTTATACATAATTTGCTCTTATAATTTGAAAATCTAATTTATATCTATATTTATATCCTCTTTATACTTTCTATGTTAATTAGTCATGCTATATCTCCTTTTTTAAATCAAATATTACCAAATGTGACTTGGTTTTGTTAGTTACATCTGCTGGCTTTAGCTTTCTGTCTCATTCATTTCTTCTTTTATCTCAGATATTTCCTTTCTTCTACATCTACTGAATTTAATTTTTTTTACTTTGAGTAGTTTCATGGTTAATTTTGAGACTTACCTGTTTCCTAACATTGCTGTTTTAGATTTAAATTTTCCTTCAAGTATTTAGGTTGCATCCACCGTTTTTCACAGGTATTGTTCTCATGATTGTTCATTTCTAAATAGTTTGTCATTTCCTTTTAAATGCAAGTTGCTTACAGGGGTGCTATTTAGTTTCTAAATAAAAACCAATATTTATTTATTTGTTAATTTTAATTCTAATTTGATTGCCTTTTGAGGAGAGAGAATGTAGCCTGTAAGTTCCCTGTTTTCATTTTTGTTTTTGGGTAATCTAATACATGATTGATTTCTGTGAAGAGTCCATTAGGTCTTAAAATAATGCAATCAAAATGGCAATTTTGTTATTTGAGTTAGACTATTTTTAACCTTAATTTTATATTGTATGTTTAAATTTAAACCTGAAAAGATGAATTAAAATTCCTCATAATGATTATGAATTTGTCCATTTCTTCTTGTATTTTTATGAGTTGTTGCATCACACATTGTGATAATGTATTGTTGGTGATCTATCTACATAGACAGATGTGTTCTTTGTATAACTTAAGATTTTATCTTAAATTCTATTTTGTCCCATAATAATATTACTATTCCATCTTTCTTTTTGTTTACATTTTTCTGGTACATCTTTTCCAGCTACTTTATTTTCAGCCTTTACATATAACTTTCTCCTTATTGGAATCACATTTAAAATCCAATCTGATAACCTGTGTATTTTTTAAATGGGGAATTTAATTTATATCATGAAAATCACTGGTTTATATTTGCCAGTTTATTTTCTATTTACTATACTCTCGTGTTTCTGTTCTTTTCCTTTCCATTTTTTTAACTGATCAAATTTTCATCTTGTTTCCATTTTGATAGTTCAGAAATTTTAGGTCTTATTTTAATTTTTTTAGGTTGCCCTTAAATTTTAAGCATATACTTTAACTTTTTTTTAAATTTTTTTTTGCTAAGGACATCCAGAACTAGTTTACTGGTATATTTTGTTGACTTTATACCATGTCTTGTCCTTTTTATTTTTGGTCAGCCTTGTGAACAGTTTGTTAATTTTACAGTCTTTTCAAGGAATTTTTGGCTTTGTTGATTTTTCCCTATTTTGCATTTGTTTTCTATTTTATTGACTTTTATCTTTCATCCTTATTATTTCCTCCCTTCTATATTCATTGGGTTTAATCTCTGTCTCTCTTTAGTTTTGTGAGATGGATAATTATAGCACAATTTCTTCTTTTCTAATATAGATGAAGCCTGTTTTAGCTGTATCCCATGACTTTTAATATGTTGCCGCTTCATTATTATTCAGTTCAAAATAATTTCTGATTTTCACTGTCAATTCTTCTTGACTTATAAGTGATTTTGGACTGTGTTGTTTAATTTTCAAATCTTTGATACTTTTCGTGTTACTTTTGTTATTTCTATCCTAACTCTACTTTCTACCCTACTTCCACATTAGTCAGATTACATACTCTGTATTTCAATCCTTTGAAATTTGTTAAGACTACACGGAATATGGTCATCTGATACCTTTTCTCTGTGCAATTTTATAGATATGCTCATTCAGTTTTTGAAAATTCTTGGCCAGTATCTCTTTAAGTTTTTTTCTACTATATATTGCCTCTATTTCTGAAACTCCAAATTCATACATATTCAAAATTTTTATTATGTTTTATATATTTCTAATAATTTTGTTCTGTATTTTTAAATTCTTTATTATCTCCAGGCTTCAATATGGATATTTTCTACAGATCTATCTTTCAATTTGTTAGTCATGTCCTGAACATCATCTAATCTGTTGTTAAACTCATCTATTGAATTCAATTATTACATTTTTCTGCCCTATAATTTTTGTTTCAATTTTTAAATATATATATGTATGTGTGTGTGTGTATATATATATATATATATATATTCCAGTTCCTCAGTTAAATTCATTATCTTATTATGTATTTTCTTCAATACATTTATGTTCAAGCTTTTGTAAACTTCTGTCTGAGAAGTACAGTATCTTGATCGTTTGTGACACAATCTTATATACTGGGTTTTTTTTTTTTCCCTTTCCCTTTGGTTTTGGTAATTTGTTCTTCTGTTGGACCATGTTTTGCTGGTAGCTGGTAATCTTTTATTGAATACCTAACATTGTACATTTTAAAAATGTAGATGTTATAGATGTTGCCATTTTCCTCCAGAGAAGCTGCAGTTTTCTACCTGTCTACAGTTAAAGCAGAGGCATTTCACCTTGACGTAATCCAGGACTGGGATAATTTGAGACTAGGTTTAGGCTTTCTGTGGGTTTGTCCATGTTTGATATTTCATTTTTCTTGGAGGATATCCCTTCAGATATATCAGCTAAAAGTCCAAGGTGTTTATAATTACCCATCCTCCTTAATTGACACAAATTCCAAATTTTGTTTCCCAAGCATAATGACACTGCTTAACTTTTTAGCCTCTGAATCTGGATTATGTTTGATTTTTTTTAGTCTGTTGCTCCCTCCCACTTAAGGTACACCAAAGTCTAAAGAAAAAAAAAATTGGTGTAAATCTCAGGTTCGCTTGTCTGTAATACCCTGGAATCTTGGGTCCTCAAGTCCTGGCTGCACTGGTAACCCTGAATTCCATTTTTTGTCTTCCCAGCCCCATGAGACTGCTGAAAAGCATGTCTAAAGATTTCTGCCCTCTAACGCTCATGCAATGAATCAGCACATTCCCAATGGATAAAAGCAGTGAAAAATGCCTGACTCACATCAGAGTGTGAGTGTGTGTATATGTGTGTGTGTGTGTGTGTGTGTGTGTGTCCTAAGATCTTGGCCCTCCTGAGTCCTGGCTGCTTTGATTTTTCTCTGATGCCTCCAAGCAATCGTTTTTTAAATTTATGATTCTTTTATAGCTATTCTCAGTGGGTGAATTGGTTTGATGACAGCTACTCCTTCATAGCCAGAACGAGAAATCCTTCATCTATTGAGATTTTAATTTTAATGATAAAAAATTGTTTCTCTGGTATTTATTTGATACTTTTTCTTTCAAAAGTTTGCAAAGATAATTATTTTTATCTCTAAAGTCTTCCACTAACTCTAGTGGACCTATCTTCTTGGATTTTTATCCTTCTTTTTGATGCTTCTCTTTTACAGTATCAGTTTTCTCTGAGTATTTGCTAATTCTTGGTGTCTTTTCATCTGTATTTGTGAATCCCAGTTTGCTTGCCTACTGTGTTGCCAATAGCCTGTCTCTCTTGGCTGTGGAAATGGAGCAGTGCCTATGCAGGAACAATGTTCCAGCAATTTGTCTTCTGAATGTAGGGAATCCTTGTCCCTTCTGGTGGTCAGTGGTTCTGTTGGGTACTCCTCTCCTCTGGCCAGTGCAAACCTGGTGCTAAGTATCTTCATTTAAAAAGATGAACTTATCCATCTCTTTAAGTCTGTATTTCCAGCTAGATGATTCTGTTAAGTTCAACAATATATAGTTCTAAGAAAGAGCTTCTCCAGGATCCACAATGAGATTTCTTTTCTTGTTTTTTGGATTTTTTTTTTTTTTAAATGAGGAAAGTAGCTGATGGATAACAGCAATCTAAAAAAATCCTCTGAGTTCTCAATTAAACATTAATTCAGGTGTTTTAATTGAGACTCTGTTATTTTTAAGAAATCTGGCCTAACTCTATTAGAAAAGGATGATTTTCTGACTTGGTAAGGATTCAAGTCATATTAACCCTGCTCCGTCACATCTCTGTATATCTATGGGAGCCATATGGTGTGTGCTAAAGATATGAGCTTTTAAGTCAGACAAACTTCAGTTTAAACCTCCACTTTATCCTCATGAGTTGTGTGACTCTGAAAATATTGTTTAAATTCTCCAGAATGGACCCATTCCTAACTTACAGGATTACTGTGAAGGGTTAATGTCCATAAAATGTTTGGCAGTAATGATGATACCTGATCCTCAACATAAATCTATTTTTTCGTAGTTCTGGACACTAGAAATCGGAGATCAAGGTATTGACAGTGTTGGTTTCTTTTGAGGCCTCTGTCATTGGCTTTTAGATGTCCATGTTCCCTCTGTGTGGTCCTCACAGGGTCTCTTTTTGTGTACACACATCTCTGGTGTGACTTTGTGTGTCCTAACCTCCTCTTCTTATAAGGACAACAGTTAGATTGGATTAGAGCCCACTCTAAAGACCTCATTTCAACTTAATTATCTACTTAAATACCCTATGTCCAAATACAGTCACATTCTGACGTACTAAGGGCTAGAAATTGGGTGTGTGAATTGGGGTGGAGGGAGGGACCACAATTCAGCCCATAATACCATTACTCTTGGTTCTTCCTGCATTAAGTAATATCACCAGGAAAAAATTAGTATTTCTACAACATCTTATGCCTCCACAAAAGTACCTGCACTGAGGTACTGCTTTAATTCTTTTGGCTTTAGAAAGTGTTGTATAGGAAGTATCCAGTTGAACAATGATTTAGTACCTTTTCAAAAACTATGGTTGAAACTATTTCCATAATGTTACCAATTTCCTTTAATAATACAACCTACATAATAACTGTCTCCTGAAATTTAAATTCCAGCAAACCTTCTGTCTTCAGACAGTGATAACTATAGGATAACTATAGATAGATGATAGATAGATAGATAGATATACAGATCTTCCTCAACTAACTATGGGGTTACAGCCCCATAAACCCATCATTAAGTTGAAAATATTGTAAGTCAAAATGCATTTAATACACCTAACCTACCAAACATCATAACACATTAGCCCACAGTTGGGCAAAATCTTCTAACACAAAGCCTATTTTATAATAAAGTGTTAAATATCTTATGTAATTTATTGAATACAGTACTGAAAGTGAAACGGAGAATGGTTGTGTGGGTACAGAATGGCTGTAAGTGTATTGGCTGTTTACCTTCCTGATTGCGTGGATGACCCGGAGCTGTGGCAAGGTCATTGCCCAGCATCACAAGAGAGTGTCCATACCACATAACACTAGCCCTGGGCAAGATCAAATTTCAAAATTTGAAGGATGGCTTCTACTTATTGAGTATCACTTTTTCACGATCACGAAGTCAAAAAATTCCAAATCAAACCATCCTAAGTTGGGGACCGTCTGTGTGTGTGTGTGTGTGTGTGTGTGTGTGTGTGTGTGTGTGTAATTACACAGTTTTTAGATAAGTTTTGTTCTTGTAATAATTGTTTCTTCTCTTTTAATTTCTAAAAAATGTTTAACTTTTATTTGGTCTCTTCATGTAACTATTCTCTTTATTATATTTTGTATCTGTTCAAATAAACACTTTAAAAATTATAATAATTAAATTATAATATAAATTATAATAATTAAATAAATAATTATTCTTATTCTTAGTTTTGACCATACTGTTGAAAAATGATAAAGGGCTAAAAGGTGGCATGGAAGCAGGAATCCATGGAGGGAAACATGGAGGAAAAATAACATGTAAAGGAGGAACTGATAAGCAGTCAACAGCAGATGTTTCATATTCATTTGCATATGTCACGGTCGAAAATATGGCACCATTGTGTGAGACACTGTTTTTTTATTATGTTTCTATAAATAATACTTATGGAGGATAATTGAAAACTAAAGGCTACATTTTATTTAATAATGCTCTACTTTAAAACATCTACTTTAAGAAATGTCTATGGGGCTTTAATAGAAAATTTATTTACTGGTCCAAATATTAAATATCATGTATATTTAATTATAAATACTCATTATAAATCTAGTATCTGTCCTGCCATATTTAGAGGATCTTGAGCTTCCTTACACTTGTCCTTTCCTACCCTCAGCAAAGCTGATAGTTCATTTATTGGTATATGCTTTATTATTCTCTGAAGCTGGTTTCCACCATCCTCAATAAGTCCAAGGTTAAGGATTCAGACCTCACATGTGAACCAGCCCAGTTCTACATCCATAGTCTTCGCCCTTTGGTTTGACTCTTCATTTTGCTAACATGTGTCCTGACTAAAAGGGGCCAAAAGGGAGACAGCAAATGGATCAGAGCAAACCCATCTCCATCTCCACTAATGAAAACACAACGTAATGTCTCTGACCTGCCGATGGGTCAGCAACCCTACAATTTCTACCTGACAGGAGGGACACTCAGGATTGTGAGTTTTTTCCAGAATGATACTAGACGATGACATTTTGAATGTGTTTCCTATAAGCATAAAATATATTTCCTTATGAACAAATATTTTGTGCCTATAGTTCTATGTGTGCATGTTCCTTATCAAAAAGGCTAAAAAAGGTGTGGCTGATTTTGAGAGCGCAGTACCGTTATGTCTTTACTGTGTGAGGAATGGAGGAGGATTCAGAGAGAGTAAAATCAAGGCTAATTAATAACAGCAACAGCTACTGTTGATTGATTACTGTATGTCAGGTGCTGTGCCAATATTTTACATACATTGCCTTCTTAAATGCATTTAGTTAAGTCTGTGGACGTTTATAAATAGTGTGAGTGCCTTATCCTCAGTTGTACATTTCTTAAGTGGGGAAGGGATGCAGGGCAGAGCCCAGAGCTCTCATGTTCCCAAGTGGAGGCCACTGACTTTTAATTGTCATATTTATAGTTTAAAAGGTCATCATGTTGGGAACTCCCTGTTGGTCCAGTGGTTAAGACTCCTTGCTTCCACTGCAGGGGGCGTGGGTTTGATCCCTGGTCCGGGAACCAAGATCCCACATGCCATGCGGCAAGGCCAAAGAAAATGATCATCATGTTTATCTTTCCAAGAGTTTCTATGCCAGCCTGGGTATTGATTTGAAGGGGTATGGGGCCCTCAAATTTTCATGGACTGTCTAGCTTTAGAACCTGATTTATTGTTTTCCTCTTGAAACTACATGGGTTATTTCCTTTAAATGTCAAATTCAAGGGTAAGGATCCACACTGCCTCAAAGACCAGAAAATTCACGTATTCAGGCAATGTTCTAGGTGTTGAGTTTATAGCAGTGAACAAAACAGGTAAAAATTCCTGGACTCATGGAATTTTTATTCTAGTTAAGGGAAAGAGACAATATATAAATTAGTGAAATATATATAGACTTTTATGCTAGAAAATAGATGCTGAGGAGTGAAATAAAGCTGGGGAAATAAATGCAGGTGGAGGGATGGGGGGTACAATTTTTAACTTCATGTTTAGGAAAGGGTCTCATTGAGAAAGAACCATTCAGAAAGGAACACTTCCTGAACGAAGTGAAGGGTTAGTTCATCAAATATAAAAGCCCCAAAGCAGAAGCATGCTTGGTATCTTCTAAGATTAGCCAGGAGGCCAGTGTGATGAGAAGAGAATGAATGAGGGAAAGAGTAAAGCCAGATCAGTTCAGAGGACCTTGTAGGCCATTATAGGGACACCATCAATGTGAAGTCACTGTAGAGTTTTGAGGGTAGGGGTGACCGAACCCAATTTATGAATAATGGGATTAAATTCTAGCTACCTGTGTTAAAAATCAATCAGATGATCAGAGAGAAGAGAATAAGAGCAGAAGAGGAGAAACGTATAGATGTCAACAGGACATCTATAGTGAAAATCCAAATAAGAGATGATGTTGGCTAGGACCAATGCAGTACCAGTGGGAGAAGTGGAAAATGACATGTATGAACAAATTTTGGAAGTACAGTCAACAGGATTCAGTCACAGATACAGTGTAAGAGTCAAGGACAATTTCTATTTGTTTTCATCCCAACAATGGGAAAGATGGACTAAAGGCAAGGAAGACCACTGGAAGAAGAAGTTTAGGAATGAAGATGGGATTCAGATGCTTGTTAGTTTTGGATCGTATATGTCAGACATCTAAGGGGAGCTACCCAGAAGGCAACTGAGTTTCCTGAGGGAGGCCTGGAATTAGTCAGCATATAGTTTTTAAGGCAGGGCTACCTACATAACTTGTGAGGCCCAATGAAAAATGAAAATGTAGGCTTCCTTATTCAAAAATTATTGAGAATTTCAAAACCCTGACAGAAGAACATTAAACCAAGTGTGAGGCCTTTCTGAGTGAAGGAGCCTGTGTACAGGCAGTGCACCCAGAAAGCTGGTCCTGCTTTAAGGCCATAAATCTGAATGTTATCATCAAGAGAGTAATGTGGCCAGATAGACAGATAGATAGATAGGCAGATAGATATCCAAGGACTGAGGTCTGGGATACTTCAAGGTAAAGATGTTAGAGAGAATGAGGAGGACCCCTCAGAACTGACTGAGAAGGAGAAGCCAGCAAGGTATTTGAACTCGACAAAACAGAAACAATAATAAAATGTTTGATATGGACTTGGGATGGTTCATTAGTATCCAGGCTCAATCCAAAGAGCTGGTGGGGGTGCTGTGCGTTATCGCCTCTGGTGTCCCATTGCAAGGGGAGTCTTATTAGCTTGGATTGTTTCATGATAGGTTGATTTGAGGCTTTTACCACCCACAGGACAACTCCAGAGTTTCTTTGTAAACTTCTCCATCTTAAAAAAAAAATTGTTTTAATCACTTCTAGTAATTAATGAGATTTTGAAATCCATTGGCTGAAGCCCTTCTGAAAAGCAGAAGATCCATTTGTGGAGGTAGGTGACACTTTGGCGGACACACAGATGAGGGAATAGATAACAGAAGTAGAGAAAGGCAAAGGCAGGCTTTAAGTGTAAACGTAGCTTTCTCACTGGTCAGACTGTGTGAAGCAGACAAACGGGACCTGGCTGACTGCAGCAAAAAGTGAGATGAAACCACTCAGGGCAAGGCAGACAGGAATAAATAATCTGTTTCTTATCATATGGCACAAATCCGTCTGGGGTGTTAGGTTTCTTAACAGGTTACATTGGTTACATAGGGGTTGAAAACTCACCAGCTTGGATATCTGTGGAGTTCTGTGTGCAGGCAGCTGGTTGAAAGTAAAAGACTGACCTTTCCCCTGGAGTAATATAATCTCCTCCCTCCTTACCCTTCCTAGAGTCTTTAGTGATTCCAGGCCAGGACCTACGTTCAGTAGACCCTGGATGTGCACAAATGACTCTTGCAGAGAATGAAGAGGAAGCTGTAATAGGTCCCAGAAAAGATGTCATGTTAATATGCTCCATTGTGCCATCTCCTCCCTGGCTTAGCCAGAGATCATTTAAGTCAGCTTCACTGCATGTGACTGCTTCAGCCTCAAAATGTCCAGGGGCTGTGGAGGCAGAGGAAGTGACAGGCTATCAATGGACATAATAGAAAAGACACTCCTCTTCCTCTAGGTACTAATATTTTGGAGTGACAAGGGGCAGAGTGTGGGGCATAAAAGAAGGATGGAAAAAAAGAAGGTTACATTAATATATCCAGTACCACTGTCAGCATCTCTCAGTGGATTTATGTTGGTTATAGGGAGTTAATATAGTTTCCTCCTAATATAGTTACAGCATTCTGGTGAACTGTAACTGTGATACAGAGAACCAGTGCACTATTCTATTCCCTATCAGCAAATAGGAGTTGACTTTTGGGCAAAATCTTATTCTGCCTACTTTGAAGTAAGATTACAAAAGCATTTTCCTTGACATCATATAGTGAGAGCAGGGCTGTCAGCTCTTCACTAAACTGTCAACTTTGGATAACTGGCTCATAGCCCCCTCTCTTATTCTATACACCTGGAAGGATGCTTTGTTGGCAGCCTTTTAGATTCAAAGTTGTAGGGAAAATAATCTTTGTTGAGCTACTACTGTTTTGCACCTTTGAGACATTTTATAAAGATTATGTCATTCCACCTATAACCCTTCTATGAGAAAAGTATTATTTTCCCCCATTCCATAGGAAATAAATTAAAGGTCAGAGAGGAAAATAAGATCTCACAACTGTTCAATTGCCAGGGAAGCTTTATTAGAGTTCAGATTGTCACCTGGTGGGTCGACTAGGGGCTTTTACCATCCACAAGGCAACTCCAGAATTTCTCTGTAAACTTCTTTATCTTTAAAAAGAATTTTAAGTGGCGGTGCTGGAATTCAAGCTCAGGTCTGCTTGAACATGTTTCTTCCTTACATGGTTCAAGTAATTAGAATATTCAACAGGTATAAAAAAAATCCATGAGTTTTTTGGAAACAAGTGCTCATTTTCAATCTTTTAATATGATCTTTCCATTTCTTCTTAAATATGGGAGATACTGAAAATCCTGTAATCCATGATGCTAAGAAATTAACTTCTCTAGAAGGACAGTAGGTGGCATTTCATTTCTTTGCTTATTTTGGTCTTACTGCTTTCATTGAGGTTATAATATATATGACATTTTTATTTCATTAAATATTCAAAGAGGAAGTTCAAAAACTCAGTCTGCTCACAGTCTGAAGTCCTGTAACAAAGCCTTGGCCACTGTAAGGTTTTAGATTTTAGGGTATGATTTTTGTATAGATGCTTTTTATATATTAAACCCACATTAAAATTTTTCAGAAGCTGTTGTAAGAGAGCACATAAGATCTGTAATTTGCAATCACAGTGTCTAATGGAGGGCTTGGAACGCTAAGCATAGTACTGTTTAATCCTAATGTCTATGTTTATTACATCTTCTTTTGAGTTGGCTTGCTAAGAGGATAGACTACAGTAATATATTTAATGTAGAAACTAGCATTCCAGAATCTTCTTCATGCTTAATATTTAACAAAATCAAGTTTACTATATATTACAGAAATTATTCTGAATAACGGGAGAAAATTATCACTTACATTTATGGTAGTGGATAAAATTTATAAGATTTTCAAACTAGAAAGGTATTTATGAATTATTTGGACTAGTATTATATGTTTTAGCAAGACCAACAGGTTAAGACATATAAAAAGAATCCAACTAATCAATATGGATGTTCCCATCATTTCATGGCTATACCTCTGGAAGGTTTTTTTTTTTTTTTTTTTTTTGCAGTACACGGGCCTCTCACTGCTGTGGCCTCTCCCGTTGCGGAGCACAGGCTCCGGACGCGCAGGCTCAGCGGCCGTGGCTCATGGGCACAGCTGCTCCGCGGCATGTGGGATCTTCCTGGACCGGGGCACGAACCCGTGTCCCCTGCATCGGCAGGCGGACTCTCAACCACTGCGCCACCAGTGAAGCCCTTGTTTGGTTTTTGTTTGTTTTTTAAGTTAAAGTGACTTGGCTGGGTCTGACTGGGACAAAACTGATGGTTCCCTATTTGAGTGGCTTTGGAATATTTATGTGTGGTTTGCATTTGGCTCTATCCTTTCCTCATCATTACATCCTTTCTCTGCAGCCCATTTTCTGCATAGCCTTTCTGCAGCAATGCTAGCTGGAGAATAAGTAGGAATTCAAAGAGGATTAACTATTGTATAAGAAGCTTATGAGTATTCATAATAATAAGTTGCTTAAAACTAGGTGGCAAAGCTTAGGGAGGTTCGTGTGGTTTAAAGGCACATATTCACATTTTATCAGGACCTTCTTAATTGCAGTAGATTAGTTCTCTCAAATTTAACATGAGTTTTCACTCGTTGGCAGGTAGCCTGAGAAGTCATGGCATGTAGTAATTTATCACTTTGCCGAGGGATGTATCTGAATCACGTCTCTACTGAGGAGGGTACGCGTGAGCCCAACCTAGAATCTGGATTCATACCTCATCTCTTTGTGTTTCTTACTTAAAATGTCATCAACCCTGATGTCCATTTGACAGAGTGGAAAATTATGGAAAGCGTATTCTGTATGATTTGTGTAAATTAAGGGTTTCTTGAAGATCTTCATATACTTAAAAATAATGAGTGGTATCTGAGTAATTATTGTGTGATTTCTTAGAGGTATATAAGAAGAAATGTAGATTACAGACGCTAGGGAAGCTTATACCCTGGTTGTGCATTTTTTATGGATTATTACAAAGTTCATATAAATTGTTATAATCACATAGTTATACATTAGCAAGTGCTCCATTGTATTTATTTTTTAATGCACTAGTGCTTAGAAGTAAAATAAGGACATTATAATCAGGATTTATCATGGAGGACTTCCTGAAGGGAGTGAACTTTGAAACAAATCGATCCTAAATATCACCTTGTTGAAGGGTGTTCCCATACTCACGATAGGGTCTTAAGCAAAGGACAGCCTTAGTGGTAGATAAATTGAACAGTAAACTCAGTAATCCACAGGATATGATTTTTCAGACAAGGACAGTCTTTTTACTAGTGCCTGAAGTTCTCTTCATGTTTCAGACAGTTTCTCACCTCAAGGCTTTGTCATCTGTTAAGAGAAACAGTCTCCCCTAGGAAAAGGAAGCCATAAGGCTGATTCAGGTATTTACTCTTGAAGGTAAATATATTTTGAGTCTTTATTAAAAAGGACACAATTAATTTGGGGATTGCTGGATGCAATCTGACAACTTTACATTTTCAGAGGTATCATTAGAATGAACAGACATTAATGTAGAAACAATAAATGCTGGAGAGGGTGTGGAGAAAAGGGAACCCTCTTGCACTGTTGGTGGGAATGTAAATTGATACAGCCACTATGGAGAACAGTATGGAGGTTCCTTAACAAACTACAAATAGAACTACCATATGACCCAGCAATCCCACTACTGGGCGTATACCCTGAGAAAACCATAATTCCAAAAGAGTCATGTACCAAAATGTTCATTGCAGCTCTATTTACAATAGCCCGGAGATGGAAACAACCTAAGTGTCCATCATCGGATGAATGGATAAAGAAGATGTGGCACATATATACAATGGAATATTACTCAGCCATAAAAAGAAACGAAATTCAGCTATTTGTAATGAGGTGGATAGACCTAGAGTTTGTCAGACAGAGTGAAGTAAGTCAGAAAGAGAGAGACAAATACCGTACGCTAACACATATATATGGAATTTAAGAAAAAAAAATGTCATGAAGAACCTAGGGGTAAGACAGGAATAAAGACACAGACCTACTAGAGAATGGACTTGAGGATATGGGGAGGGGGAAGGGTAAGCTGTGACAAAGTGAGAGAGAGGCATGGACATATATACACTAACAAACGTAAGGTAGATCGCTAGTGGGAAGCAGCTGCATAGCACAGGGAGATCAGCTCCGTGCTTTGTGATCGCCTGGAGGGGTGGGATAGGGAGGGTGGGAGGGAGGGAGACGCAAGAGGGAAGAGATATGGGAACATATGTACATATATAACTGATTCATTTTGTTGTAAAGCAGAAACTAACACACCATTGTAAAGCAATTATACTCCAATAAAGATGTTTAAAAAAAACAAACAAAAAAAGCCCCACTATGCTGAGCAAAAGAAGCCAGAAAAAAAATCATGGAGATGATAAAGGGGTCTCTTCATCATCTTAAAACATGGCTACCTTGTAACCTCAGTATTCCAAGTTATTTGGGAGAAATTATATTTTCAGCTCAGGACATGAAAAATGTAAACAGATCAAAGGTTTTATTTTTAAAGAGGTGAAATATTCATACAATGGAATATTATTGACTCTTTAAAAAAAGAAGAAGGAAATCCTGCCATTTGTGACAACATGGATGAACCTGGAGGACATTATACTAAGTGAAATTAGTCAGATACAGAAAGACAAATACTGCATGATCTTACTTATGTGTGGAACCTAAAATAGTCAGACTCATAGAAGCAGAGAGCAGAATAGTGGTTACCAGGGGCAGGGGAAAGGGGAACTGGGGAGATATTGGTCAAAAGGTACAAACTTCCAGTTATGCAAGATGAATATGTGACTACAGTTAACAATAATGTATTGTTTACTTGAAATTTGTGAAGAGAGATCTCAAGCATTCTCACCACAAAAGAATAAAATAAAATAATGAAAGAAATAAAATGGTTACTATGTGATGGATATGTTAATTAACTTGATTGAGATGATCATTTCATAATATATGTTTATCAAAACATCAAGTTTTGATAAAACCTTAAATATATACAATTTCTATTCTTTGATTATACCTCAATAACATTGGGGAAGAAAAAAGATTAAAATACTGTCATGTTTGTTTTCATAACATAATGAAAAAAGCTAAAGCAGTGATTTTAGGTTTGACTTTTTCAGTTCATTAACCTCTAGATTGCAGGAAGAAAAATCTTCCAGAGGGACTTCTCTCTGTAAGTACCAGAGCAGTCAATTTCAGTGAAATAAGGATAAGGAATGAGCACAGGGGGAGAATTTTTCAAAATGCAGATGTCAGGACCCATCCCCAAAGGGCAGATTTCAGTCTTGGAAGGAGGAAGTCTTATACGTATTTTCTAAAAGCACCCACATTTATTTTGATCTGATGCAATCATCTAGAAACCCTCTGGAATTATCCTTTAGGAGGGCTATTAAAAAATATCAAGCCCTTATGGCATGCTTGTGATTTATCCAATTTGGAAGCTGGAATTAAGTAATTATGTGAAGATGCAAACACTCGCATTATCCAAGCAATGGTGTGCAATAGCGATGATCTGGACTATTTCACTCCCACTCTATTTCCACTATATATAATTTACCTTCTAGGTTAGGTTTACTGTTGAAAGAATAACATTTGACCTTGTGATACCTCCCTGAATAAGGTTTGTGTGACATAAAATGTTAGTCTTTTGCTAGATTGATTTTGCTCCCTTTCTTATATATGCTTAATTATAATCTAAGGAGGAAACTAAGCTCTGTCAGCTTACTTGTTTGTTTTTGTTTGTTTTAAAAAATTGGGCTTCATAAACAATACAACTTTACCCACATTTGCAGGTGGGGATAAAGGAACGTTTCACTATAATTAAGGGCAGTTCTAATAAGTGCCTTCTAATGCACTGTTAGCAGAGAAGCTGGAATAATCTCAGAAAACCGTTATATTATTTGCTTTATCTTAGGTCAGGCTTACCAACATTGATTCTATGTTTTTTTTTCCTTCTTCAGATGTACATCCAGACAACAACACTTACTGTCTCCATGAGTTTAAGTGCTTCGGTGTCTCTGGGCATGCTCTACATGCCCAAGGTTTATATTATAATTTTTCATCCAGAGCAGAATGTTCAAAAACGCAAGAGGAGCTTCAAAGCTGTGGTGACAGCTGCCACCATGCAAAGCAAACTGATCCAAAAAGGAAATGACAGACCAAATGGCGAGGTGAAAAGCGAACTCTGTGAGAGTCTTGAAACCAACAGTAAGTCATCCGTAGACTTTCCGATGGTCAAGAGCGGGAACACTTCCTGATAGATGTAGGTTGAACATTCTTCTACTGGTCTTGGGGACTGTGCTACGTGGTTCCAGGGGCCTGGTGGTACTCGCACACCATGAGACCATCACAGCAGTTAGAACCATTTGGTTAGAACAAAACGATTTCAAGGCAAGTGGCTCCTCTCCAGAGCATGAACATAAACACGAAATCTCTTTTACAAAGTGTGACGCTCAAGTCTCTCTTTTGAGGCATTACAGAGCTTGAAGCTTGGAACTATGCTTCATTTATAAAATTATCCTTTAGCTCTTAGGAACTACTCTCCAATCTTTTTCAGTTCAATACTGGTCGCTCTTCACAGAATTAATAGTTAACTAGTATTTATAAAGCATGCTAACAAAGATCTTACACAAATAAATGATACGTTATTCAGATATTTAGGGAAATGAGAAAACTAGTTAGCTAACATCTTAGGTTAAGTCATAGTCTATATTTGTTTCCCCAACGTGGTCCCCTTCTTTGGTTTCCCTTGATTTTCCTTCTTGGATATATTAAGATAATTAGAGCTCTTCTCTGAAAGCCTCATGACCCTGAAAACAGGACCCCTTCTACAGCCACCACTCCACTTTTCCGTTCCTCACCTATTATCTTCTCTATACTCATCCCTGAAGAAGCACATAACAACATACTGGTACCAAACTAAGCCAGTAGAGTTTAACTGAGCTGTTCAAGTCCATCTTGGACTCTATGGAAGAGTAGCAAATAGATTGAAGTTATGTATTGCAAAATACCAGAAAGCTGAATAAGTAAAAAAAAAAATTATATATATATATATGTGTGTATGTGTGTATAACCTATACATTACGAGATTCTGTATATGGTTCAATATAACACAGGCATTAAGGATAAAACCCTACACAAAAATGCCCTCTTCCTCTCGGATTCTGCCAGGAGGCTGTATCTCCTTTTCTCTGTACTTTTGACATGAAATACAGAAAAGATTGAGATGACTTTATCTGATTTAATTATTATAACAACTTATAGTCTTCACTAGATTCACAAACCTTCCCTTGCATCAAGAGTTCCAGATGAACACTGTCTACTCTAATGGCCCACATGCAGAACTATCCTTAGAAGATAAGTATTGATTAATTAAACCTATTGGCTTCAATTACTATCAGACTTCTTGGAATGACTGGCCAGGTCCTCTAGGAAGATGGCCTTCAGCTCATAAATATCAAATTTAGTTACTTGTAGAGAAAGAAGCCTTTTAAGAATTTCACAGACATTCCCCACATATTCACTCTTCTGCAAACATGAAATCTTGAGGAAGTGCAAGAGGAGGTGATTATAGATAAGCAATTGACTAAGAGTGGGGCTATCTGGGCTCCCAGCAAAGGTTGTGCTGTAACTACTCTCAAAGGCATCAGTGTAGAATGCTTGTGATTTCAGGGCAGAATTTTATTTGTTTCTTCTGCCTTGAAATCATCAGTGCAGGAAGTTAAAACCTAATGTAGGATGCCAATAAACTACTTTTGGCCAGTGATACACTTTGAACACTGGCACTCTCAGGATGACTCACCAGAGTCTATAGTTGTACTTGGTTTTTAGCAGCAATCCAGAATACCTTATATAATATGGTTGCACATGGAAACAACCAAATGTACCCTGAAATAAACACCAGTTATCCTGGACTCACCTCTGAAATGTGGTAAGGAAAAAAATTAATAAACTTTTTCCACCGCTTTAAAAAAATAAGTTAGTTCCCTGAAGGGAAAATTTGCTGTATTGACAAAGACTAATCCCATGCTATAGAAATAAGTCTCATACATTTTGTTTTCCTTTTATTATTTTCTGTTGCTGTTGAAATGGAAATTTCATAGCATGTGTACGTTTCCCTCTTTTCTCTGAAAATAAGAATGAAAGATTACAAATGTGAAGGCTGTATGATTGCTAAGCCTATAATATTTTGGAGGAGTTGAATGCTCACCTTTGGAAGGTAAAAGAAAGTTAAGAAGGTGAATCAAGATAAAGTCAATTATGGCCTCAAAGAAGGTTAAATTGTACTTCGGGGATTTTACTGTACTAGTCATCTTTTACAGGAGTGGTTTGGGTTGAACAAATTAGGCTCAGATAAAGTGATTACAGTTTACACATTCAGGAGAGACAGAGTAGGAAATCCTCACACATCCTTCTGCAGTCCCACTCCTGGTAACAGTTGTTAACCTTTGATCACTTAAGGACTAGCTACAATGTACCCCTTGTGTGCTTGTTCCCTTTACCAAATGCACAAGTGGTTTGAATGGAAAAAGTAAAAAGTCTTCCAAAATCACAAACTCTCTAAAACTACCAAAAACTTGAAGAGCTTAAATGCAAAATTTTTCTTCTAAAAGTGTGTCTTATGTCTTTAGCAGTATAATTGAATATTGGAAAGCTTTTGCCATTCAACTCTCTGTAACTAGTACCTTGCCTCGTCAGATTTAAAATACCTCCTTTCAAAACCGGTGGAGCCTATTCTCAATCTAACCAGCACTAGTTAATCCACTGGAACAGTGTCCGTGCTGCCACATCCTCATACTTTCTGCTACCGGACTTTTGATAAGTCACCATTACCACAATGACCTGACAGTGATGTACCGGACAGTGTTTTGTAAACTATAAATCACTATATAAAGGTAAATGTATCATTGCTCCCATGAAAATACAGATTGGTTTGTGAGTAACAAAAAAGAAGACAAAACTCAAAAACTAGTTTTTTAGCATCCTCTTTTTTAAAGATTTTTGGTTTTGATGTGGACCATTTTTTTTAAAGTCTTTATCGAATTTGTTACAATATTGCTTCTGTTTTATGTTTTGGTTTTTTTGGCCCCGAGGCATGTGGGATCTTAGCTCCCCGACCAGAGATTGAACCCACACTCCCTGCATTGGAAGGCGGAGTCTTAACCACTGGACCGCCAGGGAAGTCTCTCCCTTTTTTTAATATGTGGAGGATTTTGATAATTATGGCTACTATGCTACACTCAGGATTCTTTTTCTGACCAATTAACTGTATTTATGATATGCATGCAATGTTTTTCTTTCATAGCTATGGAGTTCTACAAGTCCATCATTCTTAGAAATTTCATCTTAAAGATGACTTGTTAATGCCAGAAATTCTGATCACATATTTAAGGAAAGCTTCTAATGGTACACAGAATAAATAAAAGCAATGTGAAGCTAGAAGGGAGACCAAATGACTCCATGTTAATGACTGAATTTGCAGCACACTACATTTCACACATAAAAAGGTCAAGTGTTCTTTCATACAAGTGTGGAAAGAGAGTTAGAAACAAAGTTGGTATATATGAATTTTATCAACGGTACCCAATTAACGAATGCTGTAACACGGTATTCCTTAAGCTCTATTCATGCATAATTCATGAAAACAGCTGCTTCTGGAGGTAGATCTCCTTTCTCTAGCTTATGAACACAGTGTGGTGTGCACAGGAAATTCACTGTTGCTGTATTCAAGCCTGACTTTCACATAAGCACATTCATCAGCGGAAGTATTACATTAGCTTGTATGCCCATCTCCGATCCCTTTTGTTCTGTAACACTTCTGGGATAAAGGTAAAAGTATCACTGCTGCCATGAAAATATGCAGACATACCTCGTTCTACTGTGCTTCACTCTATTGCATTTCCCAGATACTGCATTTTTTTCAAAAGTGAGCATTTCTGACAACCCTGCACTGTCAGATGATGGTTAGCATTTTTTAGCAACGAAGTATTTTTGTCTAATTTAGGTATGTCCATTGTGTTTTTAGGCATAAGGCTATCACACACCTAGACTACTGGATAGTGTAGACATAACTTTTATATGCACTGAGAAACAAAAAAATTTCATGTGACTTGCTTTATTGTGATATTCACTGTATTGCAGTGGTCTGGAACCTAACCCACAAAATCTAGATTGGTCTGTGATTAATAGAAAAGATAAGACTTAAAATTCAAAAACTCTATTATTTTAGCATCCATCTTTCTTTCTTCTTGGAAGAAAAAAACGGAAGATTCTTGCAAGATATCTGCCATTCACATCGTTTCAGTGTTGACTAAATTATGTTTCCAAAGCCTTACATCCTTCTTCTAATCAGAAAAATTAAGATTACTTTCTTTTTGTAAATTACAGTCTTAGTTCTCAATAGAATTCTACATCTTTTTCCCTGGAGGTTACTTCTAAGAGTTCAAACAATGAAATAATTTCTAAAAAGCTTTAGAGTCTTGAAGTTGGAATGATCCTTGAAGATTAACATCTGAATATCATCTTCGTTAAGGTCTTTAGGCTCTTGTTCCTCTGTTACAACCATAATTTTTCTTTCTAGCTATCTGCAAATTTGGTAGATATTTCTCACATTTTTAGTTACTGTTAAATATACTGAATAGGGCAGGAAGTTGAGCAATCTTTTAAAGGGTCGTTTTTCTAACTCATAATTTTTCTCCATCTTGTCTACAAAGATCATATGAAAGTCTTTCAAAAGCATAGTTGAAGCACAGATTTCATTTTCTTAGAATATATTTAGAGGCATATGAGAGCATTATATAAATTTAAAAATAAAGACCATAAAAATCACTGTGTTTCACTTCACACCAAACCAAAGGTAAAAGACACCCTACCTTTTAGAAGCATAAATAGAAAAGTAGCATTCCATATGGACTCTCTAAGACAACAGCCATTCCCCACAAATCTACTGTGCCTCCATCCTCACAAAAACACAATGTTGTGGATTGTGGACCAGTGATGAAGCTGAGGCCCCATAACCTGGTTCAGTGACGTTTTTTCACTCATCTTGTAGAGAAGAGAATGCAATTTAAAACCAAGTCTATTGGTGTATAACAGAAACTAACACAGTAGTGTGAAGCAATTGTACTCCAATAGAGATCTATTAAAAAAAAAAGTCTAAGATCTACTTCCTTTCCACTGTCCCTCAATAATAACCTAAGGTGAGCAACATAGAAAGATACGCAGATATGTCCCACCTGTTTTTGGCATGAAGCACATAATATTCAATGAAATAAAAAACAGCAAAAACCTCTACAGCTAGCACTTCCTGGGCTCCCTGTATTAATTTTAGTGACTGTGGACTTTGTCTGATCCTGGTCTCTGGTAAGAACTTGTCTGGTCAATTACCAGTATTCATGTACACTACAATGGAATGAGTCTAACTGCCAATTATTTCAGAGAAGAAACTTTACAATTTCCTTATTCAATGTTCAAAAGTAAATTATTCTCTAAAAATCTGTTTCACCCTGAATTGAACTTATATAGTGAAATACATACGTTTTGCACTTTTTCTTCTTTCTTCTTATGATTTTTCATTCCAGAGTTCCACTGAAAAAAATAAGATATCACTTTTGAATTTTAAAACAGATTTTTTCCATCACATCTTTCAAAAATGCAAAGTAATTATTTGGATTTAGATTTGTATTTCTGGAAATTTAAGTATGAATATACTTAAACTTAGAATATTTTCTAAGTTTAGACTTAGAAATATTTAGAATTAGAATATTTAGACTTAGAATATTTTCTTGTTCATACTTTTCTAATAATCTTACAATAATGGGTTTA
This sequence comes from Monodon monoceros, assembly GCF_005190385.1. Lineage (NCBI taxonomy): Eukaryota > Metazoa > Chordata > Mammalia > Artiodactyla > Monodontidae > Monodon > Monodon monoceros. Next base: position 79,994,396 of record NW_021703776.1, on the reverse strand, counting down.
GTTCATGATAAGTTCCTTCTTTGAGTCTTTATTTATTTTTTAAACATCTCCATTTGTATCCTTTGGATGAAACCAGACCATAAATATCTGTTGGCGATACACATTGATATTGTACTGTGTTCACTTCTAGAGTCTAAAAGTACTATTTTTAAATGGAAGATATATTCATTCTCAAAGCATGACTAATTATAATGACTAACCCTTTCTTGGTCATCAAATCAGACTCAAAGAATTGAGGTCTTTAACGTGGGTTGTAAGAAAAAATTCTTTTTTCATTTTGCAGGATAGAGAATTTCATCTGTTCTTTCATTTTTTATATTGTAAATCTGTTAGTCAAAATGCACATTTAAATTGAATTTCACCTAAATATATTAAAGACCAGGGCATTCACATTTTTAGTTTTCTGCCAGATGTCTACACTATAAATGAGACTAGTGGTTTTATAGATTAAAAATTCTGCTGCATTTTTATTTCTACAATTGTTGAAATCCTACTACACTGTTTAAAATAATAAGTAACAGGTTGTAAAGACCACATATCATAAAAAGTCATTGCAATATTTGAATTTTAAAATCATTTTAACAAACTAATTCATTATTCTGTACTATAATTTGTCTTAACAGCTTCCTCTACCAAGACGACATATATCAGCTACAGCAATCATTCAATCTGAAACAGGGAAATGATACAATATGAAGAAATGTGGTATGCGATCTTAAACGATGAACGTGACACCACCAACACTCACTCCTGGAGATCTCTGTAGACTACAATCAATCAAATCAATAGTCAATCTTGTAAGGAACAAAAACTAGCCACAAGCCAAAAGTATCAATAACAGGGAGTGAAGAAACCCATTTTATATAATACAACCAATGAGTGTCAAGCTAAAGTATTGCCTACTCATGAGCAGTTAAAAAAAAAAAAATCACAAAGGGAAAACTAATGTTAGCTTGTGAAAAAAAAAATGCTGTTGAAATAAACCGTGTCTGATGTTATTCTTGTAAGTATTTTTCTGTGATTGTGAGAACTCCCGTTCCTGTCCCACATTGTTCAACTTGTATAAGACAGTGAGTCTGTTTCTTGTAATGGCTGACCAGATTGAAGCCCTGGGTTGTGCTAAAAAATAAATGCAATGGTTGACGCATGCAATTTTTTATACAAATAATTTATTTCTAATAATAAAGGAATGTTTTGCAGATGTTGAGAGTTGTTTCGTTCCAGTTTTAAAGCCAGGGAAGACTCTTTCCAGTTGGCACTGCTGCTGTTAAAGCCCCGGTGTGCCAAGAAACGACTATTTCCTCGAGGAATGTCTTTTTGTACGTTTGCGTGTATGTGAAGAACATGGTCTTTCATTTCTCTATGAAAATATTATTTGTGTAAGATTTTTGTGAATATTTCAAGATTTATGTGGTAGCTTTTCATGGTAATTGCTTCTTTTATGAAGAATCAAGCAGTAGCTTGAGGTCAATTGCTTCAGGTATCGTAATTAACAAATGATGAGTTAAACTTGGGAGAATGTAATCTGAAAATCACCATCTATAAGTATATCCAAGTGTCACTGAAATTCTCCATTTTCTAAGTCAAACATTTGCAAAAAGAAATATTCCAAGGTGTGTAATATTAACTTTTTCTCACCTGGGCCTAGTATGCACTGAAATCAGTGAAGTAACGGGCCTTACCCAATACATTCCTTAAAGCACAGAATTAGCGTATTTATTCCCTTGGCATCACTAAAGAAACCACGGTCCAGATAACATGTCAGAGCTTTCTTATTTTCCAAATGAAAACATTCATTGGTTCATAGAACAGTATCATTAAAGAGAGAGAAAACAGGGAGCCTGTGTCATGCTAATAAACCACACTAGGATGGGTAAGAGGAGCCTGTTAAAGGCTTTCAAATCTGCTCCCATTTTCGTCCTGGGCGCCTCCATTCTACACCGTCCCAGACATCCATCAAGTCAATGGTTCTCTACAATCATTTTGTTAGTAAATGTTCTCTCTGCTGAGTTAGCTTGGACAGCTCATTGCATCCCTTATAGATACAAAGAGCTATCTGTGCTCTGTAGCTTCAACCCAGATATTGACAGTCACTTTATTTAACACAGAGAGTTGAAGTAGCATAGCTTAGGCTCCTTCAGCATAGAGCAGCATTTCCTAGATACCAACCCAGACAGAGAGCTACATACAGAAGGAAATAGGTACTTATTGGCCTCTTGTTGAGTTTCTCCTAATAGTTATTTGTTGTTTGTAGATAATATTTAAATCAAGAGTGAGAGTATTGTTTTCAAGTTTTCAGATTATCTGAATTACTGATAAATACAATCCTGTAATCAGGATTATAAACCCACCTCTAAGGTGTGCCTTTCTAGATAAGACCTAGTTTAAAATGAAGGAAACTCATAACTGCACATTTAGTATATTTTATTGTGCCATGTAGCTCAGTACCAATAGCCATACCAAGAAAAGTAATTATAATTGTATTTTAATTTTTAAACTGACAGTTTTCTTTGTATTGGAGATTATTAGTCATTTTGAAGATTTTTTTTAAACTAGTAAGTATATACATGTTTGCTTGAGAAAAATGCTTGAATTTTACAAGCCTTGCATTTCATTCAGAGAGAAATTCAAGTACATATTCATATTTTCATTTACTAATTGACTTTAGTCAGGGTAAGTGGATACAACAGGGTGATTATGAGAGCAAAGCTGGCTTTCAGGCCAAAGGTGGGTTTTTATTATTATTATTATTACTTTTTCTTCTAAGGCTTTAGGAAGAAAAATAAAATATTAAGCAAAATTCATGACGTTTCAAAATTGTTCTTCCTATTACAAACTTACCAATGGGTTTTCTTTCCTAAGTACTTTTATAAATAATTGATAATTATTTGGTGTTCTACAAAATCTTTTTAACTCATAATAGAGTTGAATAATAGTCCTCATAGATTTACATATGCCAATCATCCTTTATAACATTATCTCAGTGGGAGATTTTCTTGATGAAACTGTCACCTTCCCCAGGCAGTGGGAGGATAAATTCCCTCAACCTCTTACAGTAGGAGCTGGAGCATTCTGACCTCCGCTGTGGTTATTTTCTCAGGGATTTTGCTGAGGGTTCAGGAGATAGTTATACATGCTGGGACAGTGTGGGGAGGCATCCTGTAAGGAGAAGGATTTAGCATGTGCCAGTAGTGGTTCATAAGTCCCACGCTTTAAAACTAACTGCTGTGTACTGTAGATAAGCAAATGCGAAGTTGCAGGGAAAAAATATAGTATTATAGTCTTTAGAATCGACCTTGTGTTTTATTCTGGCCAAGAAATGTCACATCTAATCTCAGCATGCCAGAGGGAATACTAAAAATGTAGCCTAAGGCAACGTTCAGCAAATGCCACTAGTAGACAATAAGCGATATATCAGTGTGACCTTGGGCCAACCAAATCTGACCTCAATTTTTTTAAAAAATTAGCTTATGCTAGCTAATATCTAAAGGCATCTAAATCCATGATGGTTGATCTGGCACAAACTCATTTTATTTTTAAGGAAAACTAACCATAAATGTAAGCTTGAGGGAAGACCGTTGGAACATGAATAGGAACTAAATGATTAAGCTTTATTTTTAGTGTTTATCAGAAACTTTTACAGAAAATGTAACATTCAGATGAACAGGATTTTACTTTTCTAACTTAAATGCCATATTACAGGAAATCTCACTAAGAACAGAAGTTTGTGTCATCTTATTTCCTTCCCCTTTGACTATATTCTCTATTATTTACCAATGACAGTGAAGAAAGAATATCATCAATTTTCTACATTATGTTAGCCAACACTGATATTTTATTTATTTTTATTTATTTTTTTGAGTCTATCTTTTTTTTTAAAATTTTTATTGGAGTATACTTGCTTTACAATGGTGTGTTAGTTTCTGCTTTATAACAAACTGAATCAGCTATACATACATAATACATATATCCCCATATTCCCTCCCTCTTGCGTCTCCCTCCCACCCTCCCTATCCCACCCCTCTAAGTGGTCACAAAGCACCGAGCTGATATCCCTGTGCTATGCGGCTGCTTCCTACTAGCTATTTTACATTTGGTAGTGTATATATGTCAACGCTACTCTCTCACTTTGTCCCAGCTTACCCTTCCCCCTCCCCGTGTCCTCAAGTCCATTATCTTTGTCTGCGTCTTTATTCCTGTCCTGCCCCTAGGTTCATCTGAACCAATTTTTTTTTTTTTTTTAGATTCCATATATATGTGTTACCATATGGTATTTGTTTTTCTCTTTCTGACTTACTTCACTTTGTATGACAGACTCTAGGTCCGTCCACCTCACCACAAATAACTCAATTTCGTTTCTTTATGCCTGAATAGTATTTCATTGTATATATGTGCCACATCTTCTTTACCCATTTGTCTGTCAGTGGACCCTTAGATTGCTTCCATGTCCTGGCTATTGTAAATAGGGCTGCAATGAACATTGTGGTACATGTCTCTTTTTAAATTATGGTTTTCTCAACGTATATGCCCAGTAGTGGGATTGCTGGGTCATTTGGTAGTTCTATTTTTAGTTTTTTAAGGAACCTCCATACTGTTCTCTATAGTGGCTGTATCAATTTACATTCCCACCAACAGTTCAAGAGGGTTCCCTTTTCTCCACACCCTCTCCAGCATTTACTGTTTGTAGATTTTTTGATGATGGCCATTCTGACCGGTGTGAGGTGATACCTCATTGTAGTTTTGATTTGCATTTCTCTAATGATTAGTGATGTTGAGCATCCTTTCATGTGTTTGTTGGCAATGTGTACTGATATTTTATTTATTCAGCAAGTGGATGAAATGATATACTTAAACTCTGTTATGCAACCTTACCAATTTTTCTCATTTCATTTATTTAATGTCAGTGTTTCATCTATCTTTTAGAATAAAATTGCTAAAAATAACAATAAGCTTGCATAAAAGGATGAATAAGAAATAATACCAAATTATAGAACATTCTAATCATACAAAATAATGTTTAGAAATGCTTCTTTTTTCTTTTATTATGGTTCTCCTTTAATGGAGATATGAATAATGAAGAAACACTTGGCTTTAGCTAGAAGAAAAGATTTCCTTAAGAAAAAATGAAGCCTATGAATGTTCAGAAACTTGCTGTCATTCTTGGAAAGTGTCATATTATAGTAGCAAAAAGAAGAATAATTATTGTTTAAAAAAAAAAACTATTGTCTATGTTCTATTTCAGTTTTTTTCTTACAAAAAATTTTTTGTAGCATAACTTTTAACGATATTATGACTTATGGGTGCCATTATTTTTTATTTAATTTAACCCTTCATTGGGACATTCAGAATATTTTTCTCTCTGTTGAACTCAGTGTATTATAAATGTAAAGCCTTGTACTATATTTTGGCTACTTTCAGAGTGATAAGGATAGAGGAAAAGAAATTTCACCTATTAAATATTTTTCTAATTGTGTAATGCCTTATTAAGTAGTTTTAGCAAAGCTAACTTTCACAAATAACTTGTTACAAAGTCATGAAGGCCAAGCATGGATTGGGACCTATTAAAAAATAAGAATCGGCCATGTAATGACTTGGATAGGAGGTAGGGGTGATGTGGTTATAGAAAACAGGAAAGGCAAATCATCCATGTGATGTACCAGATTTTGAAGTAAGCATATAAGATTATTTACCAATGAACTAAGTTTCATTAGGTAAGTTCACTAGAACATAGGATGATCTTGAGAGCTAATGAAAATTACCAGAATGTTAAAGTATCATTCTGAAAGAGTTAAAAATATTGATACAACTTTCATAAAGAGGTAAAATGGAAAAGTCAAGGATTTTATTCAATCCATTTATTAATTAGGGAACCAGTAAGATGTTAAAACTAGCACAAAGAGCATTTGAGAAGCTAATGACGTATATAATATATTCAATATATAAATAAATATTGGGATAAATCAGAGGATTAGATATAAAACTAGTTTAGTGTCTTAAGGTGTAATAAACAGTAAACTTAGAGGTTATCTCTTCCATTGGACAGACATTATTTGAAACTACTGGATAAAGTTTGACAAATTAACCCCTGTATCTACAGAGCTATAAAATAACCATGTTGATAGAAATTCAAATGTAGCACTGTGCTGGAAAAAAAAAATCACCATTTTTGCCTATTTCCATGTTTTGGATAATTTTTCTAAGTTATATTTTATTGTTTTGTTTCCCCTAATGTCAAGCACTGCATTTGCAGTATCTGAATAATAAACATCACAAATGCGCTTAAAATCATACTAAGATAATCCAAGTTAGTAATGGAAGAGCTCTGGGATGGGACTGTATTTTAATTATTCTGTCCTATCTTTATTCTTTACTGTGTGTGCAATTCAGAGGCTGGATTGAATAAGACGATACGGAGGATAGATGTGAATAAGTGTGTAGCTGCCTTCCGCTAACAGTTCCTTATCTGGCAGTTCCACAAATAATCTGTGGAAGCCTGACTTCTTCCTTTTGTCCCATAGGTATTGTCATCTCTAGGGGGTATTTCGTCTCCCTTTTTTTGTAGTATATTACACTAAAAGGGCAAATTAGTTTTTCAAGAGCATCCCCAAAGATGACAAACCATGGATAATTTATCCCACATCCATGCATATCTTCTAGTTGTCCTTGGCTATTAACCCTTGCCCACCCTAACAAGGCCTTTTCTCAGATCCTGCCACTGGCATCTTCCAGGCAAGAGAATCAAGAATGAGTTCTTCCCTGTCAAAGGGCTGCAGTTGGCAAGGGGAGAGGTATGATGAATAGAGCTCTGCTTTTCTACAAATATCCTAGAATTTATGAACGCCCATGTACCCCCTCACTTCAATTTTCTGAATGGAGTACTAGTAGCACTGGAGCTCAATAAGAATCTTCACTAATCTGGAAGAAGGAAGAAAAAGCACCCTGTAGGAAGCAAAATTATAAAATAGATGAGATGTGGTTTCCGTACTTATTGTTTTTCTCATCATGTTCTTGAACTTCTCTGTACCTCCTGAAGATGTCATCCAGTTGACTGATAGCCTCTACATACATTCTAGGTATTCAGAGGTCCTCTTTTCCCATTTTCCATTTTTGGACCCACTAATACTTTGCCATGCTCCAATGCCTCAATCCCAAATTACTTTTCGATGTCAAAGTTGTCCCCATCCCCAATACAGATATCAAATAGGCATATCAAAGGTCCCTAGGGAAGCTACTACAGTTGGATTTTAAGAAAACATATATTTAAGATAGTTTAATTATTCACTTTATTTAGAATATTTACTGAGGACCAGCTATGTAGCAGATGTTGTAGGCGCTGAGAATATAACAGTGGACAAAAACAACGACAGCAACAAAAAAACAACCCTGGTCCCCAAGGCATTTATACTTCTGTGTGAGAGATAAATAATAAACAAGATAAATGTGTAAATATAGAGTATGTAAGATAGTGATAAATAGTGATGAGAAAAATAAATAAGAGAGAGTGGATAGGAAATAGGTTAAGAAGTAACATTTGTAGAGTACAGCGTTGAAATTTTAGGTAGGGTAACTAGGGAAGATGACATTTGATTAAGAGCCTGAAGAAAAGAAGGGATTGATCTATATAATGTCTTGGGGAAGAGAATTCTAAGGCAGAGGGAACAGGAAGGAGACAGATCCTGAGGCATGAGCATATCTAGAGCAGGGTAAGGTAAAGGGGAGGAGTGGGGTGGAGAACAAGATCTTGAAGGGCCTTGTAGATCACTGAAAGAACTGGAACTTTTACCCTGATGGGAGACCTCCACAGGGTCTTGAGCAGATGAATGACATATGGGTCTTAATTTTAACTGCATCTTTATGACTTCTGTAATGAGATGAGATTAGCCTCAAGGAGGCAATGGCAGAAATACAGACACTGGTTACACACTCTTGGATGATCCAGAGTAGACAGGACCATGGAGTGGGCTGAGTAAGGCAGTGGAGGTGATGAAAAGTGGTTGAACTCTCCCTATATTTTAACAGAAAATCTTACTAATTTACTGATGCATAGATGTGGTTGAGAGAAAAGGGTGATTCCAGGGTTTTCTACTTAAGTAGCTGAAAGGATGGTTGCTATTTATGGAGATGAAGTGACTGTGAGAAGAATGAATTGAAGGAAATATAATTCATACTAAAGTATGAATGTCCAATGTTTCTTCCCTCTCAGGCTCCTTGATTTGCATTTTTAAAGATGCATGGATCACTAACCGGAATAACTCTAGAAATCCTGGGATAAATTTGGTGACGACAGGAAATACTTTGAGAATGAGCATTTGTTCCCCCTGCAGTATTTCCACCAGGGTCTCAGATCATCTCCTGATGTCACCAAATTCTTCTCTCTTCTCTAAACCTCCTCTTCCAGGCTGAACCCTGAGCTGACTTTTTTTTCTTTCCAGCTTCTCTCAGTAGCATTTATCTACCTCCTGAGGTCTATCCTAGTTCTTTTACGGTATTTTAAATTTTGTTTGATTATTGTAGTCATTGTTGATATTGTGTTGTTGTTTTCCCAGGAATGGCCTGTGGGTCTTTGGATCAACTTTAATCTCTAACTTTCTGTTTCCTTGGCTTCTGAGTTATTTTAAAGTGAATAGTGCTCCTCAGAATCTACCCCAGGAATATTATTTTTTACCCCCAATCTTTTATTCCAATCAAAACTCTTTGTCTGAGGTCAATTTCCTTCTTAAGAAACATATCTATCTGCCTGAAATACAGAATAAGTAAATAAAGGGAATATTGCCTGAGATCATAATCAATATTAAGGGGCTGCATGAGTATAGTACTTTAGTTATGTTTTCTGCTAGTATACAAGCTCCCTGTTTCTCAAGGGCTTGCTTTTTAAAAAATTCATTATTTAATTCATTCAATCATTCACTTATTCTTTCAGTAAGAACAGTGTGAAAATCATATATTATTTCTTGTGTGGAGATGCAAAGAGCTTACAATCTGGGAGAGATGATAACTCACCTAATGATAATAGCAACTACAATAATTATAATAAAAATTATAATCACTAAGATTATGACACCCTTATATCAGACAGCTTTCTAAGTGCTGCAGTGGAACAAATCTTGCGGTAGCCTTGTGGGTTTGGTACTATCATTACCCCTGTTTGTAGATGATGAAACAGAGACAAAGGTTGATTAGCTAACTTGCTGGAGATCATATAGCACCTAGGTGTGGAGCTTGTACAGAGCTATGTATTGGAGAGAATGTGTCACCTGAGAGTCAGGACACAACACTACAGGGGTCAGCTGGAATACTAGGCACAAGTCTATTCTTGTTCCTGGAATCCTTTGATTTAGCATTTGATATTAGTGTGTCATATCTGTTCTTGGAGAGCTGTCCATCCTTCCCAACTCTGGGGAAGGTATTCTGATGAGGGATATTGGATAAATTCAAGCTAGTGCTAACTTTTTAATTTGCTTTAGAGTTTTAATTTTTATTCTGAGTTGCCTCTAATGTGCAATTTTTACTGTTATCCATGTACATCATACGACCAGACACAGAATGCAGGCCTTTTTCTTCATGGTTTATGATCTGTTATAGCTCATTTGAAAATTTTCAAATACTATGAAAGAAATTTAAGAAAAAAATGAAAAGACCACTTGAGGGGTGTATTTACAACTTATTGGTAAGTTCACACAAATCAACCTAGTTTTATAATTGTTATATACAGGGTAACTTTATTCAGAAGTTCATGCAAATCATTTGTAAATGTGTTCTTATTATATTTTTAGGTTGGCAACCCATGATTGTTTCTTTCATGCACAAGTAGTTGCTTTAGTAATTAGTGCATGATCTCCTTCCTAAGATATAGACATTATTATGATAATGTCTTACAGACAGAAAGACCAAAGCTGAACATTATTCAAGTTCAGTGTCAAATCACCCATCACTAATTGAGCCAAGAATAGAAATGTACAATCCACAATGCTGGGGTAACACCCCTCAGGCCAAACTGAGCCCAGCCATCCTCTTTCTGTCTTTATCAGTGTTATTACCTAATGGCTATTTACTAGGCCCACAACCTTAGCATTGCCATTAGCAGAAGTTGTCTATAGTCTTGGAGTCTATTACAGTGGAAACTCTTGGCAGAGCAAAAGGCGGAATTGGCAGAGACCTTACTGCATTTTCACTGGCAGGTCCAATCTTCTAGGTCAGAGGCGAGGGAGAAAATGTTTGGATAGTCAGTTGACAAGCACCTTTATTAGCACTATACTGGATCCAAGGTGCAATTTTAGACAAAGGTTTTTCAGGTGTTTTAAAGTTGTAATAGTCTGAGTCCTATCCAGTTTTCCCCTACTTCCCCCACGCCTCCCCCCAACACAGCAACATTTATGATTTCTAAGAAGCAAAAACTAGACCAAGTTTGTGTTATGTAAAATGGAAATTTTAAATTCAAAAACTTATACCTGTTCATGCCTTGTAACTGGAGTTTGAGAATATGTGTCTTCTATCAGCAGGCATCTGAGACCTGAAATAGATCTTTAATGGGGCCCTGGGGCTGCTGGACAGACACAAGCATCCATAATGGCTTTATGGAGTAGGTCAGTGAACCAGAACATAGAAGGTTGATGTGACTGGCTTATGAAGAAGCTATAATAGCCTACTGTAGAAAAACCCTCACTTTTCAGAAATATCTATACCAATTTACACAGTAGGGATTTTTTTTTTTTTTTTTTTTTTTGCCAGTATGCAGGCCTCTCAACTGCTGTGGCCTCTCCCGTTGTGGAGCACAGGCTCCGGACGCACACGCTCAGCGGCCATGGCTCACGGGCCCAGCCGCTCCGCGGCATGTGGGATCTTCCCGGACCGGGGCACGAACCCGTGTGCCCTGCATCGGCAGGCGGACTCTCAACCACTGCGCCACCAGGGACGCCCAACAGTAGGGATTTTTAACTAACAGTGACAGCTGTCACTTAGTAAAGAGTTATCTCTTTACTAATAACCAACAAGAGAAGAATCTGGCTGCTTCAACATATTTAATTTCTGAGTGTACTGACTGCATAGTATTCAAATATAATTACCGTATTTATGGGGCTCATTCTACCTACAGAATATAAAAGTGGCATATTTAATATGAATAATAAAGAGAAAATGTCTTCTTAGTATATTCCTTATTGCTGTCAGCTTCAGAAATTCACAAGTGTGTTAAAATATGTTTTAACTTAATTTTCACCATTAATACATAATAATGATTCATTCTTTCAATCATTATATGTTCTGAGGTTAGCGTTAGAATCCAGGATGAAATGACTCATGCTGAATTAAGCTAAATAAATATTTTAAATCACTTCGAGCATGACAAAATTCAGCCATACTATGGAACTGAAATATCTAATGGAGGTACTTTGTTGAGAGGTTGTGCACAGGTCACCAACATAGCTACATGCTGATAAAGATTTTTCTTGAACTTTTTAATGACTGGATAAAATTTATGTATTATTTATTAGACTAGAGAGAGTTTTTCTAATGGAAAATTTAGCAGTAAATATTCAGAGTATGTTCTAAAATTGTATAGTTTTAGGGCTTAATTTAAATACTGTGACTATGGTATGGTCCCTCTACCGACTAAGCTGACTGGCATCATATTTTGAAGCATAAAAATACAAAAAAAGAGTGTACACTGTATATCAGTAAATGGTGACAATTTTCTAAATTAAAGTATGTAAAGCTTATATAAATATACATGGGCAAGTCATTTTACAAGATAAGCAAGAAGCAAACAGGGAGCTCGGTCCTTGTGTTTCTACCACACATTTATGTTACCATTTCATCATGCTCAGCATCATAGAAGGACCATTTAAGAGCTGGCCTTTAAAAACAATCTATAAATCTGTAAGTCTAAAATTAGTTTAAAATAAGTCATTTAAATATCCATAAATCTGCCTCACCTCTCTTCTCTGATTAGTACCCACTAACGCTAGAAATTTACTTTGATGGTCAATAGAACACAATTATTTCAGAAATCAACTAAAATGAAAATTCTTTAAGGATAGTTTTAATCCAAAGTTTCTCCAAGAGTGGGCTGAACACCACTTGTATCAGGGTCCATAGGGATGTGGTTTAAAATGTAGTTTATGAAGCCCTGCTAGAAGCCTATCGAATTAGAATTTCAGGGTATAGGTCTTGAGAATCTGCAGTTTTAAATGAGTACTTGTGCTCAGTACGTTTGCGAACCATTGGATTGGAGGGATGAGTTGGAGAAACTTTCTCCCATAAATGGTCCATGATACACAGTGCATTTCAGGTAGTTTTTCCTGTCAAATTTTACTATTATTTAGCCTCAATTCTATAGGTTCTTCATACCATAATATAATTACTTATAAGTAAATGAAGGTTTTAACTGACTATGAAATTACAGTAGAGAGTTTTAAATGGCCAAGACCATATATAGTTCCTATATGATATGAAGAATCTATCTTGGCTTTTTCTTTGATCTAAATGAAAAGTCTTTAACGCACCTTTAATAAATTTACTTTTTTTCTATTTAATAAATTCAAGGGCCAATAACATGTACTTCTCAGTCTGGCAACCTAGAAAAGACTTGACTCTAATCTTCCTCTACTCACCACTCCCGATTCAATCAGTAGAATTGCATATAAACATGCACATGAATAATAGGGGTCATTCTCCCACCAATGTTTTCGTCTTGCACCTTAAGCAAGGAGTAAAAAACTAAATAGATATAACTTATCATGCCATGGGTTCCTAGGGAGTAGTAAATACGGCATGCAAAATTTGTTCAATTTGACTACTGGCTGTAACAGTAATAGACAGTGAGTCCACTTTATGGAAATTACTAATTACTCCTTAAGAATTCTAAAAATGTCATCTCTTATCGGTCCACATTACTGCCTCGTGTTATCAAAATTGTCATTTTTAATGGTCTATGGAATGTATTTTTGCACAAATAAAAAAAACTTATGTATTCATGATGTCTTTTTTCCAGCACCTTGCCTCTTTGTGACACAGGATGAAGACTAAACAACAGAAGCTCTGTTGAGAAGTCAGAACTCAAAAACCCTCTTGAAAAGGATCTCTTTTCTAGTTGACTAATTGGATAATGGTGTGTTGTTTGGCATGCCACTGTCTTTTCTCAAAAATGCTAACAGTTGTCTTTTCACTTAGGTGACTAAAATGCAATAACTCACTTTTTGGAGGCAACGGAATCTCATTCAGCATTAAAATAAGCATAGTGTTCAGAATATAAGAGGGAGAGTTTGTCGCATCCCATATTAATCAGACCAAACCTTATAGGTTTATATCTGGGGTCATAGTTGAAGAGAAATAGTAACAAATTAGAGTACAATTAAATGAACATGAATTGAAATCATTATACAGTAGGATTTTTGGAAAAGAAAATAACGAATTACGTATGTTAAGTTAAAAGAGAAGACTTAAGTAAAGAGAAAATGCAAAATAACTGACTTCAGATTCATGGGCTGTCCTTAGGATTGAATTTGGTCAAATTATCAAGGCAGATTGAAACTGCCTTGCAATATGACAAGGTTTCGGATGGGAGTTAAATGACCATCTCTAAGAAATGATGTGCAGAAGTTTCTTGCTTTAAATCATAAGGTGTGACTAGATGAGCCCCGGCAATTATGGGCTGAGTACCTGCAATGTGCCAGCCATCCGGCCAAGGGCTGCAAAGAACACAGAGCAATAGAGACACCATCTGTGGTCTCAACTGTGATAGATGTTAGAAGAAAAGCAAAAAATCCCTACAGAGTTTCAAAGTTGGGAAACACTTCATCTCTAATAATCTCTGATTTGTGGGTGCCTTTTGAGATCTATCATCGTACAGTTTTTAACACTGCACTGAGTAAGATAAAACAAGGATTCAAAATTTGTCAACTCTAAGTAACCTGGAACCAAATCATCATGGACAGCAGAGAAGTCCCCTATGACTCTAGCAAGTATACCCTGACCACAGAGACGGGTACTGGTAACTATGAGCGGTTGTAGGTGTTTCTAAAAAGCAATAAAAAAATTATCTGCTCAGGATGACTAATCATGTATCAGCCTGAAGCAGGCCTCTTCCAGGTATACATGTGTATAATTCACTGATAAATAAAAACAAGCATTGTGAAATGCAAATATGAACATGTTAGAACTTATTTAAAAGTCTCATTAATCTGTATTTTAACAGCAAACCATATTAATTACCTTAAATAGTTGTCTGACACTCAGCCTAGTATAAATTTCAGGTTTCTGGAAAGGACAGCATTTAAAAGGTTTGCCTTTTTTTGTTTTGTTTTCTTCTATTCTCTTTTCATTTTTTAAGTCTGTCATTTCTGTACAAAGTGTCATGAAATGTTTTTGGACATTGTCACGTGGCTTTTTTTTTTATCACGACGAATAGAACTACCCATGGCAACCCAGGAAAGAGGGAGACAGAAGAAGATACCTTGGCCTAACACTCCTGCCCTCAAATCTCCTATGGTTGCCTCCTACTGGCTAAACCCAAGGCAGTGCCTGGCTGGCTTCCATATGGGTTAGCCTACCAGGCACAGGACAGAGTATTAAAGATAGGGTTTCTAGCGAGGCAAATGGAATAGATCAGGCTCACATACCTCATATGTACAAGGCTCTCTTCTATGTACGTGGGGTACAAAGATAAGGGAACAGTTTCTGCCTGCCAGGAACTCAGACAAGTAAAGAGGTAACTTCAAACTGGTGAGCTGGGTTGGAGGGTATTATGTGAGAAGCAAGCCTGGGAAGCTCTGGGGATAAACAGGAGGACCTAACCTACAGTCACTTCTTCCTCCTCTGGATAGTCAGTGTTTCCACACAGCCACACTTGTCACAAAGACAGGAGAGAATAAAGATGAAATCTGTGGAGAAGCACAGAGTTTCTAAGTCCCATCTACGCTTTCACAAAGCTCCAAATCTGGGGAGATTTTTCTGAACACAGCTGATTCTGTACACAAAAGAAAAACATGTTCAACTTTTTAAAAGTTGATATTTTAATATCTCAGGCCTAAATCTACTTTTTAAAAAAGCAAAAAATGAGAGGAGAAAGAAAAATCCTTTGTTATTCCATGAGTCAAGTATACATTATGACAGGTTTGCCAGAAAGAGAGTTCTACTCTCTTTTACGTTAGGAAATGACAAGACAAATATTTCATGCAGCAGGACTTTGTTTTTGTTTTAATTTCTAGATCTTAGACCCCTGACCCCAGAAACACAAGGGCTCCAGCTTCTGTGAGGCTACAAAACAGTCATTTAGCCTTTGGGCCTTGACTGCTTTATCCGTAAAATGGAGCCAATAAGACTTTCTACCTCCTTCAGAAGACCTTAATTTTGATAACTAATAAGAAACAAATAACAAAATGTTTTGAGCTCCCTGGAGGTCAGCCACTAGCTGGAATAAAGTGGATTATTATAACAGCACTTCTTGAGATATTGGTACTTATAGCAACTAAAAACAAAATATATCATATCCTGTTGAAACTGCCCTTGAACAGGAAGAGTGCAATTATCCAGCGTTGCAATTGATTGCAGTGTCTGTGAACATCTGGATTTTTATAAAGTGTGTCTTTGGAGCCCTAAGATATGTGGACTATTTACAAAAGTGGACTAATCTCATAGAAGAGGTAAGCATGATACACTCCTCCTGTTTCTACAGCTTTTTTTTTTTTTTTTTTGCGGTACACGGGCCTCACTGCTGTGGCCTCTCCCGTTGCGGAGCACAGGCTCCTGACGCGCAGGCTCAGTGGCCATGGCTCACGGGCCCAGCCGCTCCACGGCACGTGGGATCTTCCCGGACCCGGGCACGAACCCGTGTCCCCTGCATCGGCAGGTGGACCCTCAACCACTGCACCACCAGCGAAGCCCTCTACAGCTTTTTAACGTTGTGCTAGGGTCAGAAGGATAAAACTCCTTTTCCCTTGCAGTGTCAGTCGCCAGCAATCCTGCCATTTGTAAGTGAGGGGATGAAGACAGATCTTTCTCTTCTGGGGGAGAATCACTAGTGTCACCTAATTTAAAAAGAGGCAGCAGATGTGGGAAGCAGCACAGGTTGTTTCAGGCAACTGAATTTCAAATCCATCTATGCCAGTAGGTGTGACAATAAATACATCTTCTCAGGTGTCTCATTTACGAAACGAGACCCACTGAATCAGACCCTCTAGGAGTGAGGTCCAGGCTGCTGTATTTTGAGGAGGCCCCACAGGGGACACCAACGAGCAGCCCATTCACAGATGTGTTCCACTGGAGCAGGTGATGACCAAGGTCCCAACATTAATTCTCTGTTTAGGACTTGCTCTTAGGCAGCCTCACATCTTTTCTCCATTGCCTCCTAAGACCTCCAATTCAACCTTAACTCCTCCCTGCCAAAGAAGAAAGTTCGGTCCTGCAGACCTATCATCAACACTGCAACCACCACCCCAGGCTCTGCCTCTCCCATATAGGCACGGGAAAAAACGATAATGTCGTGTCATGGGGGATGGTTCTGGTTTCTTATCTCTTATAGGAGTGGCTGGTTGGCTTGTTTCTGTTTTAACCAATATTCTGGACTCTGAACTACAGTTCAGGAAGTAAAAAGTCATAGGATCACCAATGTAGAGTAGAATTAATGAAAGATGGCAGCATGGGAAGAAGAACAGAGAATAGAAAATAAAAGCAGTATTTGGGTCCCGTTCTTGGGCACCATTAAAAGATTATCTTAAAGGCTGCATTTGGTCAGGGGATTCAGAAAAGCTGGATCTTGCCCTCAACCACAACTGCTCCTCTAAGAGTTCCCTGAGAATATAAACACACGTATACACATACACACAAACATGACAGAGCCGGCGGAGAAGCTGGCTTCTGGTAACTTATTGTTACCAGCTGGAGTTTGGACCCTACATTCTAAAGCAAGAACTAATGCAGTTGTTTTCCAAGTATGGTCCTTGGACCAGCATTGTAAGCATCACCCAGAAACTTCTTAGAAACGCAAGTTCTCAGGTCCCACACCAGACCTACTAAGTCTGACATTCTGGAATGGGGCCCAGCAGACGGCATTTTAACAAGCCCTCCAGGTGATTCTGATGTGCCGCTCAAGTTTAAGAACCACAGACTTAAAGGAACAACATAAACCATGGTCACTGGCTCTTCCTTCTCTACTTTCCCCCAAAGTCTATCCCCGGTCCTTGGTTTTTAATTCAGAATGGGCGAAGAGGCAGATCCACACTTAGAGGAACAGGAGTGAGAGACAGAACAAGAGAAAGCATTTACTTCACGGACGCTAGAGGGTTGGTTTGGGCTGTCTGCCCAGAACAGCAAGAGGTCTTGCCAAAACAGGGCAATAGCTATTGGACTGACGGAAAAGTGCTTGGGATGGAGACATGGAGGTCCCTCGTGATCTAAAAGCAGCCCCACAATTGTACTTAGTGCAACAGCAGTTTTTCTCTTTTAACACCTTTACTGGAGTATAATTGCTTTACAATAGGGTTAGTTTCTGCTTTATAACAAAGTGAATCAGATATACATATACATATATCCCCATATCTCTTCCCTCTTGCATCTCCCTCCCTCCCACCCTCCCTATCGCACCCCTCCAGGCGGTCACAAAGCACCCAGTGGATCTCCCTCTGATACGCGGCTGCTTCCACTAGCTATTTTACGTTTGGTAGTGTATATATGTCCATGTCACTCTCTCACTTTGTCCCAGCTTACCCTTCCCCTCCCCATAACCTCAACTCCATTCTCTAGTAGGTCTATGGCTTTATTCCCGTCTTGCCCCTAGGTTCTTCGTGACCATTTTTTTAAGATTCCATACATATGTGTTAGCATATGGTATTTTTCTCTTTCTGACTTATTTCACTTTGTATGACAGACTCTAGGTCCATCCACCTCACTACAAATAACTCAATTTCATTTCTTTTTATGGCTGAGTAATATTCCATTGTATATATGTGCCACACCTTCTTTATCCATTCATCTGTCGATGG
Organism: Monodon monoceros; assembly: GCF_005190385.1. Taxonomy (NCBI): domain Eukaryota; kingdom Metazoa; phylum Chordata; class Mammalia; order Artiodactyla; family Monodontidae; genus Monodon; species Monodon monoceros. The sequence continues at coordinate 79,976,421 of NW_021703776.1, read as the reverse complement.
ACACTTAGGCTGCTTCCACGTCCTGGCTATTGTAAATAGAGCTGCAATGAATATTGTAGTACATTGACTCTTTGAATTATGGTTTTATCAGGGGATATGCCAGTAGTGGGATTGCTGGTCATATGGTAGTTCTATTTTTAGTTTTATAAGGAACCTCCATACTGTTCTCCATAGTGGCTGTATCAATTTACGTTCCCACCAACAGCGCAAGAGGGTTCCCTTTTGTCCACACCCTCTCCAGCATTTATTGTTTGTAGATTTTTTAATGATGGCCATTCTGACCGGTGTGAGATGGTATCTCATTGTAGTTTTGATTAGCATTTCTCTAATGATTAATGATGTTGAGCATCCTTTCATGTGTTTGGTGGCAATCTGTATATCTTCTTTGGAGAAATGTCTATTTAGGTCTTCTGCCCATTTTTGGATTGGGCTGTTTTTTTGATATTGAGCTGCATGAGCTGCTTGTAAATTTTGGAGATTAATCCTTTGTCATTTGCTTCATTTGCAAATATTTTCTCCCATTCTGAGGGTTGCCTTTTTGTCTTGTTTATTGCTTCCTTTGCTATGCAAAAGCTTTTAAGTTTCATTAGGTCCTATTTGTTTATTTTTGTTTTTATTTCTATTTCTCTAGGAGGTGGGTCAGAAAGGATCTTGCTGTGATTTATGTCACAGAGTGTTCTGCCTGTGTTTTCCTCTAAGAGTGTGATGGTGTCTGGCCTTACATTTAGGTCTTTAATCCATTTTGAGTTTATTTTTGTGTATGGTGTTAGGGAGTGTTCTAATTTCATTCTTTTACTTGTAGCTGTCCAGTTTTCCCTTCACCACTTATTGAAGAGGCTGTCTTTTCTCCACTGTATATTCTTGCCTCCTTTATCAAAGATAAGGTGACCATATGTGCATGGGTTTATCTCTGGGCTTTCTATCCTGTTCCATTGATCTATATTTCTGTTTTTGTGCCAGTCCCATACTGTCTTGATTACTGTAGCTTTGTACTAAAGTCTGAAATCAGGAAGCCTGATTCCTCCAGCTCCATTTTTCGTTCTCAAGATTGCTTCGGCTATTCGGGGTCTTTTGTGTTTCCATACAAATTGTGAAATTTTTTGTTCTTGTTCTGTGAAAAATGCCAGTGGTAGTTTGATAAGGACTGCACTGAATCTGTAGATTGCTTGGGTAGTATACTCATTTTCACAATGTTGATTCTTCCAATCCAAGAACATGGTATATCTCTCCATCTATTTGTATCATCTTTAATTTCTTTCATCAGTGTCTTATAATTTTCTGTATACAGGTCTTTTGCCCCTTAGGTAGGTTTATTCCTAGATATTTTATTCTTTTCTTGCAATGGTAAATGGGAGTGTTTTCTTAATTTCACTTTCAGATTTTTCATCATTAGTGTATAGGAATGCAAGAGGCTTCTGTGCATTAATTTTGTATCCTGTTACTTTACCAAATTCATTGATTAGCTCTAGTAGTTTTCTGTTAGCATCTTTAGGATTCTCCATGTATAGTATCATGTCACCTGCAAAAAGTGACAGCTTTACTTCTTCTTTTCCAATTTGGATTTCTTTCATTTCTTTTTCTTCTCTGATTGCTGTGTCTAAAACTTCCAAAACTATGTTGAATAAGAGTGGTGAGAGTGGGCAATCTTGTCTTTTTCCTGATCTTAGTGGAAATGGTTTCCATTTTTCACCATTGAGGACGATGTTGGCTGTGGGTTTGTCATATATGGCCTCTATTATGTTGAGGAAAGTTCCCTCTATGCCTAACGTTCTGGAGGGTTTTTATCATAAATGGGTGTTGAATTTTGCCTAAAGCTTTCTCTGCATCTGTCGAGATGATCATATGGCTTTTCTCCTTCCATTTGTTAATATGGTGTATCACGATGATTGATTTGCATGTATTGAAGAATCCTTGCATTCCTGGGATAAACCCCACTTGATCATGGTGTAGGATCCTTTTAATGTGCTGTTGGATTCAGTTTGCTAGTATTTTGTTGAGGATTTTTTCATCTATGTTCATCAGTGATATTGGCCTGTAGTTTTCTTTCTTTGTGACATATTTGTCTGGCTTTGGTATCAGGGTGATGGTAGCCTCGTAGAATGAGTTTGGGAGTGTTTCTCCCTCTGCTATATTTTGGAAGAGTTTGAGAAGGATAGGTGTCAGCTCTTCTCTAAATGTTTGATAGAATTCACCTGTGAAGCCATCTGGTCCTGGGTTTTTGTTTGTTGGAAGATTTTTAATCACAGTTTCAATTTCAGTGCTTGTGATTGGTCTGTTCATATTTTCTATTTCTTCCTGGTTCATTCTCAGAAGGTTGTGCATTTCTAAGAATGTGTCCATTTCTTCCAGGTTGTCCATTTATTGGCATAGAGTTGCTTGTAGTAATCTCTCATTATCCTTTGTACTTCTGCAGTGTCAGTTGTTATTCTCCTTTTTCATTTCTAATTCTGTTGATTTGAGTCTTCTCCCTTTTTTTCTTGATGAGTCTGGCTAATGGTTTATCAATTTTGTTTATCCTGTCAAAGAACCAACTTTAGTTTTATTGATCTTTGCTATCATTTCCTTCATATCTTTTTCATTTATTTCTGATGTGATCTCTATGATTTCTTTCCTTCTGCTAACTTTGGGGGTTTTTTTGTTCTTCTTTCTCTAATTGCTTTAGGTGTAAGGTTATGTTGTTTATTTGAGATGTTTCTTGTTTCTTAAGGTAGGATTTTATTGCTATAAACTTCCTTATTCAAACTGCTTTTGTTGCATCCCATAGGTTTTGGTCATCGTGTTTTCATTGTCATTTGTTTCTAGGTATTTTTTGATGTCCTCTTTGAATTCTTCAGTGACCTCTTGGTTATTAATTAGTGTATTGTTTAGGCTCCATGTGTTGGTATTTTTTACAGCTCTTTTCCTGTAATTGATATCTAGTCTAATAGCATCGTGGTCGGAAAACATACTTGGTACGATTTCAATTTTCTTAAATTTACCAAGGCTTGATTTGTGACACAAGATATGATCTACCCTGCAGAATGTTCCATGAGCACTTGAGAAGAATGTGTATTCTGTTGTTTTCGGATGGAATGCCCTATAAATATCAATTAAGTCCATCTTGTTCAATGTATCATTTAAAGCTTGTGTTTCCTTATTTATTTTCAGTTTGGATGATCTGTCCACTGGTGAGAGTGGGGTGTTAAAGTCCCCTACTATGATTGTGTTACTGTCGATTTCCCCTTTTATGGCTGTTAGTATTTGCCTTACGTATTGAAGTGCTCCTATGTTGGGTACATAAATATTTATAGTTGTTATATCTTCTTCTTGGATTGATCCCTTGATCATTATGTAGTGTCCTTCTTTGTCTCTTGTAATAGTCTTTGTTTTAAAGTCTATTTTGTCTGATACTAGAATTGCTACTCCAGCTTTCTTTTGATTTCCATTTGCATGGAATATCTTTTTCCATCCCCTCACTTTCAGTCTGTATATGTCCCTAGGTCTGAAGTGGGTCTCTTGTAGACAGCATATATATGGGTCTTGTTTTTTTTTTTTGTATCCATTCAGCCGGTGTGTGTCTTTTGGTTGAAGCATTTAATCCATTTACATTTAAGGTAATTATAGATATGTATGCTCCTATTACCATTTTCTTAATTGTTTTGGGTTTGTCATTGTAGGTCTTTTCCTTCTCTTGTGTTTCCTGCCTAGAGAAGTTCCTTTAGCATTTGTTGTAAAGCTGGTTTGGTGGTGCTGAACTTTCTTAGCTTTTGCTTTTCTGTAACGGTTTTAATTTCTCTGTCAAATGTGAATGAGGTCCTTGCTGGGTAGAGTGATCTTGGTTGTAGGTTTTTCTCCTTCATCACTTTAAACGTGTCCTGCCAGTCCCTTCTGGCTTGCAGAGTTTCTGCTGAAAGATCAGCTGTTAACTTTATGGGGATTCCCTTGTGTGTTATTTGTTGTTTTTCCCTTGCTGCTTTTAATATTTGGTGTTTGTATTTAATTTTTGATAGTTTGATTAGTATGTGTCTTGGCATGTTTCTCCTTGGATTTTTCCTGTATGGGACTCTCTGTGCTTCCTGTACTTGATTAACAATTTCATTTCGCATATTAGGGAAGTTTTCAAGTATAATCTCTTCAAATATTTTCTCAGTCCCTTTTTCTCTTCTTCTGGGACCGCCAGTAATTTGAATGTTGGTGCGTTTAATGTTGTCCCAGAGGTCTCTGAGACTGTCCTTAATTCTTTTCATTCTTTTTTCTTTATTCTGCTCTGCAGTAGTTATTTCCACTATTTTATCATCCAGGTCACTTATCCGTTCTTCTGCCTCAGTTATTCTGCTATTGATCCCTTCTAGAAAATTTTTAATTTCATTTATTGTGCTGTTCATCACTGTTTGTTTGCTCTTTAGTTCTTCTAGGTCCTTGTTAAACGTTTCTTGTATTTTCTCCATTCTATTTCCAAGATTTTGGATCATCTTTACTATCATTATTTTGAATTCTTTTTCAGGTAGACTGCTTATTTCCTCTTCATTTGTTAGGTCTGGTGGGTTTTTATCTTGCTCCTTCATCTGCTGTTTCTCTGTCTTCTCATTTTGTTTAACTTACTGTGTTTGGGGTCTCCTTTTCGCAGGCTGCAGGTTTGTAGTTCCCGTTGTTTTTGGTGTCTGTCCCTAGTGGCTAAGGTTGGTTCAGTGGGTTGTGTTGGCTTCCTGGTGGAGGGGACTAGTGCCTATGTTCTGGTGGATGAGGCTGGATCTTGTCTTTCTAGTGGGCATGTCCACGTATGGTGGTGTGTTTTGGGGTGTCTGTGGGCTTATTATGATTTTAGGCAGCCTCTCTGGTAATGGATGGGGTTGTGTTCCTGTCTTGCTAGTTGTTTGGCGTAGGGTGTCCAGCACTGTAGCTTGCTGGTCGTTGAGTGGAGCTGCGTCTTGGTGTTGAGATGGAGATCTCTGGGAGATTTTGGCCGTTTGATATTATGTGGAGCTGGGAGGTCTCTTGTGGACCAGCGTTCTGAACTTGGCTCTCCCACCTCAGAGGCACAGCCCTGACACCTGGCTGGGGCCCCAAGAGCCTGTCATCCACACGGCTCAGAATAAAAGGTAGGAAAAAAAGAAAGAAATAAAGAAGAAGATACAGTAAAATAAAGTAAAATAAAATACCGTTATTGAAATAAAAAATAAATATTAAAAAAAAGTTTTTAAATAATAAAAAAAAACATGAAAGAAGAGAGCAAACAAACCAAAAAACAAATCCACTGATGATAACAAGTGCTAAAAACTATACAAAAAGCAAACCAAAAAAAAAACACAAAAGAAACGGACAGACAGAACCCTAGGACAAATGGTAAAAGCAAAGCTATACAGACAAAATAACACACAGAAGCATACACATAGACACTCACAAAAAGAGAAAAAGGGAAAAATATATATATATTGTTGCTCCTAAAATCCACCTCCTCAATTTGGGATGATTCGTTGTCTATTCAGGTATTCCACAGATGCAGGACACATCAAGGTGATTGTGGGGATTTACTCCGCTGCTCCTGAGGCTGCTGGGGGAGATTTCCCTTTCTCTTCTTTGTTCGCACAGCTACTGGGGTTCAGCTTTACATTTGGCCCAGCCTCTGCGTGTAGGTCGCCTGAGGACATCTGTTCTTCGCACAGACAGGATGGGGTTAAAGGAGCAGCTGCTTCAGGGGCTCTGGCTCACTCAGGCTGGGGGGAGAGAGGGGGACAGATGCGGGGCGAGCCTGCGGCGGCAGAGGCCAGCATGACGTTGCACCAGCCTGAGGTGTGCCGTGCGTGCTCCAGGGGAAGTTGTCCCTGGATCATGGGACCCTGGCAGTGGTGGGCCACACAGGCTCCTGGGAGGGGAGGTGTGGATAGTGACCTGTGCTGGCACACAGGCTTCCTGGTGGCGGCAGCAGCGGCCTTAGCATATCATGCCCGTCTCTGGGGTCCGTGCTGATAGCCGTGGCTCACGCCTGTCTCTGGAGCTCCTTTAAGCAGCGCTCTTAATCCCCTCTCCTAGAGCACCAGGAAACAAAGAGGGAAGAAAAAGTCTCTTGTCTCTTTGGCAGCTCCAGACCTTTTCCCGGACTCCCTCCCGGCTAGCCGTGGCACACTAGCCCCCTTCAAGCTGTGTTCACTCCGCCAACCCCAGTCCTCTCCCGGCGCTCCGACCGAAGCCTGAGCCTCAACTCCCAGCCCCCGCCCGCCCCGGCGGGTGAGTAGACAAGCCTCTCGGGCTGGTGAGTGCTGGTCGGCACCGATCCTCTGTGCGGGAATCTCTCCGCTTTGCCCTCCGCACCCCTGTTGCTGCGCTCTCCTCCGTGGCTCTGAAGCTTCCCCCCTCCGCCACCTGCAGTCTCCGCCCGTGAAGGGGCTTCCTAGTGTGTGGAAACCTTTCCTCCTTCACGGCTCCCTCCCACTGGTGCAGGTCTCGTCCCTATTCTTTTGTCTCTGTTTTTTTCTTTTTTCTTTTGCCCTACCCAGGTACGTGGGGAGTTTCTTGCCTTTTGGGAGGTCTGAGGTCATCTGCCAGCGTTCAGTAGGTGTTCTGTAGGAGTTTTTCCACACGTAGATGTATTTCTGATGTATTTGTGGGGAGGAAGATGATCTCTGTCTCTTACTCTTCCACCATCTTGAAGCTCCTTGCAACAGCATTTTTGAGAAAAACTTTGTTGCCCTTTTTTTACATTCAGTTTATTCTCTAATGTTGTTTTCCTTTACAGTGATCCATGAATGAAGCACCATAATCTTTAAGTGTGTATGGCTTCTAAATATCTTACTCTTGTCCTAGAATAGAGGTGAGAGGAAGGAAAAGATAGAAAGAGTGCACTCAGGGGGCTTGTGGGAGATAGCCAGCAAGTCTTCTCCCTTCTGGGCCTCAGGCATTGACTGCCTGCTGTTAATATCCATGTGTGGATATTAACACATATATGCTGTCACCATGATCTTTTTGCTTCACGTTCAGTGCTCAGTGCTCTAATCTGTATTCTCAACCCTGAGTAACACATGATCTCATTGGGTAGGGAGGCTCCGACTAGGAATTGTTTTTATCCTTGGTGAGAAGTCAGATGTATGAGTGAAGGTCTCGAGCTCCCCCTAGAGGTGGGCACCTTTTATGTTCTCAGGTTGTCAAAACTAATGTAGCTTGTGACATTGCCAAAACAATGCTATTCCCAAGCCATAGCCACAGGTGGCTGTTCAATTTTAAATTAATTAAAAATTCAGTTCTTCACTCGTACCAGTTACATTTAATGTGCTCAGCAGCCACAAGTGGCTAGTGGCTGCAATACTGAACAGTGAAGATGCAGAACATCATTGCACAGCCGGAGGTGTCAGAGGGACAGTTAGGGGGTAAGGGTGTGGAGATAATCTAATATTAACGAGAGTAAGTCCCATCCTAGGGAAGTGACACAGTGACATATAGATGCCAAGTAGCATATTCAGATACAGAACGCTTCTGAGTCGAAGGCCAATTCAACGGAAAAAGGCATCCTGCACCCTAGGCCTTTAGGTGTTTCAGAGACACAGCTTTATAATCACAGACTCCTACGTGATCAACTTCTCTATGCTGCAGGGTTCTGCCGTATCATCATCCAAGAGAGCCACTGACTCTCTCGTCACCAACGCTACTCCCTATGCTACTCTCTACACTGGTCCTTCCTTTACTTTGTAATCCAAGACCCTGATCATGGGTAATCACAATTACACAAACATAACTAAGAAATAGTATTAAATGCCTATTTAACTCTAGCTTATTGTATTCATTCCACTGTCTCTTTTCCCAGTCATTGTACCAATTCACTTTGTAAAGCAGGACTCATTTGCCTAACAGACACGGAAGGTCAGCCTATCTTCCAAGTTTCCTTCCAACCCTTCTTTCAGATGTGCACGGGAGGAAGGACAGGTGGCTAAAGAAGGGGGTTAACTTTATATGTAGAATAGTAAGCGAAAATCATTTAGCAAATACGAGTAGCTGCCTTGGCAGCTTTTTTTCTTTGCCTATTTGGCTTGAAGGTCTTTTATGAGTTCAACCAGTCCAGTCCAATTTACGTGATCCACTCCTGGAATAGGATGATTGCAAAGCATTATGCAGTGCTATATTTCTGAATTTACTTATCAGCAACTCTATTTCCAAAAAGATTGAAGGGCAGTTTTTCTTGTAAATATTAACTGTTTTGGGGGAAATAAATCTATAATCATATAAGGGTTATAAAAATTACAACACTGTGTTCCCAAGTCACACACCCCATCAATCTCATTAACTTATAGCTATATATATTTTCCATGTTGGATTTATGCTACTTGTCATTCATATAGAGTACAACATATTTTAACAGCATGGTCCAGGAATTTGTCAGATAAAAATAAAAATAAAAATGCCTTGATCACTTATAAAACAAAACCAACTACAGGTTTTAAATGTAATAGACAAAAATACAGCAACGATGACTTAGACAAGTTAGGGCATAATTCTGTACGTAAAACTGAGAAAAAGCAGACACACACATAGTAAGACTCCTCCAAATGGCACTAAATGGGAGACAGGATAATCACATCTGAGAGAAAATCTGAATTATAGAATATTTTAAGAATGCAGTCTTGTTATACCCAGAGAGACAACAATAATCATGACAATAAGACTAATTGCTTACAAGATATTTCTAAGTATCAACTGACCTCTTTTCATTAGGAGATTTTACTGCAAAAAGAATAGAAGAGGATTTCGTTAGTTAGGAGACAGAGGGCTAAACCAGATGACCTTTCAAGATCATTTCAGATCGTGATCTATGATTCTATGGTCTGTAAGTAGCAACATCTAGTTATACAAAACTAATTAATGTGATAAAGTCATTAAACATAGTTCTTTCAAATGGGTTAAACATATTTTCTATAATACTCTTTATGTTTCACTTTTTAAGAGAGAGCATAAAACGGAACTACATAAAGACAAGGTCAAATGATAACATACTTCAAGTTAATGGAATCTGAATTAATACCACTCTTCTTGGATAAACATCTCCAGTAAGCATACTTGAGAAAGAAGACAGGTGATAGAGTCCCAGCTCTGCTTCAACTGACTGTTTTACAACCTCTCTGACCTCCAGTAAGGGGTTTCAATCCTATCATCTCTGAGGGTCCCTTCCTTCTCTAACCTCTGCTGTTATATGCACAGTTTTAGTTTCCTTGCAATTTATACGCAACATATGACATTAATCTAGAGGAATGAAGAGATTAGAGCCTATTTCTTATTGGACTGAGTTGTTATTTCTTCAAACCTAAAAGACAGCAAAATTCTTGTGATTTGCTTTCTATCATGGAAGACACTGGGAATTTCTTTGATAATGATTCCTTTTATATCTAATCTGAAAACCTTCATATTGGTCTTTTAATTTTATAACTCAAGAAAATAACACACAAAAAGTTCTGCAATATTCACAATTCCAATTGTCTTGCTGTTAACCTAGAGATGGTTTGTGGCAAGAGCAAGGCGAGAAGCCAAGGACCTTTCAGCCGGATGTTGGCAAGGTTGAATGCTCCTAAACATACATTTCCTGTGAAAAATCATAATGACAGATGACCAAGTGGGAAGTAGGGTTAGTTCTTACATTGCCCAATATCATGGGGTACTTAACAAACAAAAGTCGGAGAGCTGAAAAAAAAGCATCCTGATTAATTTCAAGGTTCAGCTGACTTCTCTGGAACTTCTATACCTTAAGACAATTTCTTTTGCTCCACATTATGAAACAGGCAAGAAGTAGAAAGAAATTCTGAGAATAATACTGTAAGCATTAAGATTGGAAAAGTTATATACTCAATGTATATCCTGAGAGGCAGGTGACTGTTTTCATTTTGAGGAAAATGAAACAGTAGGTAGAGAAAATAAATTCATTTTAAGTAAAAATTGAAAGTATACCCACTGTCTATTAAGTATTCTGCTTTCACGTGTCACTCAACTGCGAGATTTTGGAGAAGATTGGACACAAATCACGAAGCCTGACTTCTGTGTTTTGATTGTTGGTCTGACTACTGACTGGCTAACCAGGTAAGATCAGTCCAAAAATGCAGTTAATTTATATATTTAGATCCAGAATACAATCCTCAAAATGTAAAACAGTGTTTCCAGCGATTTTATGACCTTTTATCGGACATTCATCATTCCAGTTCACTTCAGCATGTCTTGTTAAGATGGTTGCAAAACTTTGGGAATCTTGACTTAATAACAATGTCAGCTGATTAACTTCTCTAATTGGGAAGATTTGAAAAATGCTTTAACCTCAGTATGTGTGTCGCTCCATGACAGACACCTACTTTCACCAATTTCTCCCATCCCTAACAGGCCTGTCAATTTTATAGTAGCTCTGACCCACTCCTTGTCAATGTTTATGTTTAACTGGATCAGCAAAGGAAGTACGACATGCTGAAACATGGGGAAGAAAAAATAATAAAAACATGACTTTGAGGATGAACAAATACTCTATTGATATTCAGCTACAGCTTCTGAAAATGCTCACAGGACGTTTGGAAATTGCATTTCTAAATGTTATGGGCTTCGGGTCTCTCAACCATGTAATGAATATGTATTCTTTCTCCATTTATTTATTATTGGTAGAAGTTGAGTGATGGACTTTTCCACTGATGCCCCTGTACATGTTTATTTTCTCATTGCTCCAGTCAGCATTGTTATCTGACAATGCAAAACAAGTTACGTTTGGGTTGATACACACAGGCAATCCTTCTTTCAAGGATTTTTCATCTGTCACTATCATCTCCACTAAGATGCAGAACAGGGAATGACAGAATGATTGGTTTTATCTGCATTTTTCTTTTCAAGATAAAATAACAAAACTGTGATGATTTCAAATGGCAGGGTCTAATAAAGGATTATAAATTATTGCCTAATGTGCCAAATACTTTGGACCAGTTGCTTGAAATTGTGTTCTGAAGGTTGTTTAGAATGACTGCTTGTCACAATCTCTTTCTTCATTTAAGAAAATGAACTGTTTCTTGAAAATATCATAAGACCAAAAAAAAAAAAAAAAAGAGAGAAAACTGCACAAAATAGCAAGGCCAAAATAAACTCAAGTAAAATAGATTATACAGTTCCCTTCACATTAGTAGCTCTTGCCAATACTACTTGTTGAAGCTATGCTCCTTTGTTTTCTAAAAGGAAAAAGATTTTTAAAGGCTATTTTTTTTTTTGCTTTAGTTTTTCAAATGATATAGATTCAAACACAATTGCATAAGTCTGATAAACTCAAATGTATGTATCATCAACTCCTGACTGAAGGCTCATAGATGCTAAGAAAGTTGAGATCCAGCCAAGGAACCCACCAAATAAGACACCTGTTTCTTGGGCTTGGGTTGAACTGAGCAGGGGCAATAGGAGGCTGATTGGCCAAAGATGATGTGCTCACTCAAATATTTTGGTCAAAACTCTTCTTTGGCTATCGCAGCAGAATAATAACAATATTTTCAACCTAAACGTGAATATTGCTATGCAGAATCGTGTCAATGTTAAAATACAGCAGTGTGTTACCCTATCATTTTTCCTTCTACATGGGTTTCTAGATTAAGGAAGGAACCTAAAATGCTGAAGGCAGTTCTGTTTCCATAACCTACAAAATCTGACCTGATGGGGTCAACTACACACATAAACCTATTCCCTTGTTGATCTATGGCAGAGAAGAATACGTAGGAAAATTGATGTGACTGGCTTAAGACTAAATTATCTGATTTCAGTGAAAATAGTTTGGCAACCTGAATGAGCATCAGATTACAGACTCCGCTGATTTCCCCAATATTCCTGCCCCCTGCCAGAATAAAACATCTTCGACTATCAGTGATGTTAACACTGTCAATATTTATTCGTCAAAGCAGAGGGCTGCCCAATTTCTTAGTACCTCGGTGCTACAGATACAGCCAATCTAGATAGTTCAAGCAGAAGAAAAAAAAAAAAGTTTTGGATCAAAGGTATCTGAATTTATGAATTAGATTATTGTGAATTCAGTAGATTCTGCTTTGCTTTGCTAGTGAAAGGCAAAATGTTACATTGCTTTTGGGAATAGTGTATGATTCTTGAAGCTATCAGTGGAGAAATAGCTGTGTCAATTAATTATGAATAAATGACTATAGGAGATAGTTTTTGCATTGGGCAAGATATTAAGATAAAAAGTTAAATAGTTGAATAGTTTACAAAGCATGAAACTTGATCGACAGCCACATATACATCTGCCTTTGGGGCCTGAGGTAAGAGGACAATGAAGTTTTCTCCTCTGATTACTGTGTAAATCAGGTGTGCCTGGCTCTCTGTTTCCTATTATATTCGGAAAGTGAGTGATGGGGAGGCAAGGGGAAAAGAAAGAAGGAAAAATTAGTTAGATGTGACAAGAGGACAAGCAGAAGTGAGATACGTCTTTGAATAATTTTTATTCTATATGGAGAAATTGAAACATTATAATAAGACCTGAGAAATAACTTCTATATTTTTCACTCCATTTCAAAATACATGTACAGTTCAAGGACAACAGATAGAGAGGGATCTCCTGGCAATCATTTTGATCACTTCAATGGGCCATTGAAATTTTTCATGAAAAGGAACAATGATTAATGTGTGCCAAATCTTATATTAAGACATTAAAGCTATGGTGATATAATGAGTTTTTTATTCTTTATAAAAGTGATTATTTATACATGTTAAACAGGAAACTAAGATGTTACTATGGAAATCAAAATCCCATGGAGTTGCCAAATTTTGCCAGTACAATTAAACAGCTCTAGAAAAGACTCATTTCTATCAAAAATAAAACAACATATGGTTTGCTCTAAAAATAGGTCTCTTGAAGAAAAACGGTGCTGTGTAGTTAATGTTGTGCTTTTGAGGGCTTTAAATCTTATTCTCCCTCAAATAACTTTTGTTCTTAAATTCTTTAAGAAAAGTGGCAAGTGCATTTACTCTGATCCAGCATGAGATAAGTGACTTTTTGACAAAGGGAAAAAAAAATCAATGAAAGAGAGTCTTCTGAACAAACAGTGTTGGAACAATTGCATCAATTTCCCCCCCAAAATGAACCTTGACTTAAGCCCACACTCTACCCAAAATTTCACTCAAAATGAACCACAGATATAAATGTAAAGTGTAAAACTGTAAAACTTTTTTGAAAAGAATATAGGAGAAAATCTTCATGACCTACTGTTAGACAACAAATTCTTCAATATGATACCAAAGGCATGATCCATAAAAAAAAAACTCAATTATTGGATTCCCTAAAATTAAATGCTTTTGCTCTGTGAAAAAAGTATGTCAACAAAATGAAAAGACAAACCACTGACTTAGAGAAAATGTTTGCAAATCACATATCAGAGAGGACTCATATCCAGAATATATAAAGAACCCTCCAAACTCCACAGTAAGAAACCAAATAATCCAATTATAAAATGAGCAGAAGATTCCAACAGACATGTCATCAAAGAATATATACAGATGGCAAGGGAAACATAGGGAAAGATGTTCAACAACACTAGCCATTAGTAAATGCAAATTAAAACTACCATGAGGGCTTCCCTGGTGGCGCAGTGGTTGAGAGTCCACCTGCCTATGCAGGGGACACGGGTTCGTGCCCCGGTCCGGGAAGATCCCACATGCCGCGGAGCGGCTGGGCCCGTGAGCCATGGCCGCTGAGCCTGCGCGTCCGGAGCCTGTGCTCCGCAACGGGAGAGGCCACATCAGTGAGAGGCCCGCGTACCGAAAAAAAAAAAAAAAAAAAAAAAAAAAAAAAAAAAAAAAAAAAAAAAACTACCATGAGACACCACTACATATATATCAGAATGGCTAAAATTAAAAAATATATATACTGATAATGTCAAATGCCAGTGAGGGTGTGAAGAAACTGATCTCTCATATATTCCTGGTAGAAATGTAAATGATACAGCCACTCAGGAAATTAGTCTGGCAGTTTCTTTGTAAGTTAAACATATACTTACTATATGACCCAGCACTTTTACTTCTGGGCATTTATCCTAGAAAATGAAAACTTATGTTTATATAGAAATCTGTACATAAATATTCATAACAGCTTTATTTGTAATAGCCCCAAACTGGAAATGACTCAAATGTCCTTCAGTGTGAACTGTTAAAACAAACCGTGGTGTATCCAGACAATGGAATACTACTTGGAAATAAAAAGGAATGAACTACTGATATGTGAGACAAATTGGTTCACTCTTAAGGGTATTCTGCTGCCAGAACAAAAGCTAGTCTCAAATCATACGTAGTGTATGATTCCATTTATACAGCCTTCTTGAAATGGCAAATTATAAACATCGCTGTTGCCAGGGGATAGGCAAGAGGAGGTAGGGTGTGACTATAAAGGGGTAGCATGAGTGAAGCACTTTGTAGTGATGGAACAGTTCTGTATCTTCATTACGATGATGGTTATACAAAGAAAATGTATGTGATCAATTGTCATAGAATTAGTTAAAAAGACATACAAAAATGAGTGCATGCAAACAATGATGAGACCTGAGTAAGGTCTGTAGCACAGTTTATTGTACTGTTCCAATTAATTTCTTGCATTTGATAATGCTCTATAGCTATATAAGATGGCACCATTGCAGGGATCTGGGTGATGGGTACACAAAACCTCTCTGCACTATTTTTGCGACTTCCTGTGGGTCTGGGTCTATAACTGTTTCAAAATTTAAAAAGTTTAAATAAAACATTCCTGGTCATGAGGTTAATAAAATGAATCAGAAAAAAATGAAATGCACAATTAAATGAATTCCATTATCATACCAAGACTTGTAATACTGGTACATATACTATGTTTTCTTCTCTCTTTCTTTAACTTGAGAGTGTAATATGGGACGAGAAGATTTAATTTCAGGAGCTCATGGATTCTTACCTACACCGTGGAAACTCAACTCCCAAGGCTTAGAAACTGTCTGTCTCTGGATTAGGATAATGTTTTTGGCAGCTAAGTGACCAGATTCATATTGCAGCCAGACCTCAGAGCATCCTCGTTCACACACTTAACTACATACTTTTAATATTTTATGACTTTGTAATTGTTACCTCACTCTTTTTCCTTTACTAGATTGTAATTTAGAAAACTGAGCTCATTCAAAAGACTATCCTATCAATATGGTGGCATTTAAGATAGAATCCTTGGTGTCTACCTTTCCATACAAAGTGGCCTATTTCATGGGGGCTGCAGGTCCCTGGAAAGCTGCCCTGTAGCATCCTCATCTCTCTGACACTCTCAGCATCATCTTCATGTTAAATGTCCCTGGTTTTGTGATTCTGATCATTTTTCACTGAGCAGATTTCGTCCCTGTAACTATTTCACCTTTCATCCTTTTCATTAGAATTAGATATGACTCCCAAATTAAGGGTTTTACATTGTTATCCTAAATACCCTTTAAGTGTATGTCACATAGTCCAGAGTACCAGATATTACAAATCACCTCCATTTCCAGCTTAATTCTGGATGCTTTGTTGACCAAGAGAGAATTTTCATTAGAAGACCTAAAGATCATAGAAGATGTCAACCATCCCAATGAATGGGTTAATAAAATGTCCCCACAGCTCAGGACAGTTTGATTATCTCAATCAAGTACTGAGTTCTTAACGTACCCTAACAGAATACAGCTACCTAATAGTCATGTCCATCTATCTACTTTTTCAAACCTATTTCGGTTATGATGAGTCATAATTTCTAGAAAGAACAAAGAAAAATGATTTAATATGTCCCATTAACCAGTTACATTACTAGCACCTTTAATAATAAAATGTCAATATTCTCTGTATAATTAATACATTAAAATTTCAGTACTTAAACCAGTAAGAATCCCTTGGTAAATGATGAGCTTCATCTAAGCAGATACGGTTTGTTCTTTTCATGTTTATTTTCTAAGTGCAGAAAATAAACCCACCAGAACCATCATTCCCATTCATTAAGCTTTTGTTGAATGAATGTATGCAGGAAGAAAATAAATGGTGGTGGCAGGAGTTTGTTCCCTGTCAACAAGCTAGCTATAATCTCAGCATGTCTTATATAGAATAATAAACTACTAAATATGGTACAGGGTTTGGGCAAGATTGGATAATTATTTTCTAGGAAAATTTGGGTATGAGGAAATGAAAGAACTAGCCGTGGAGAGAAAAATTATAAATCCATCATAAATCTACAACAGATTGCTGGATAAGAAAAGCCTGAATTGGGCTATGTGTAAGCATAAACTAGTTTGAGAAAATCAATTAAAAAAATTAACTGGATATTTGGGAAATATACTTGTATATAGTAAATAATTAAACATTTTAAACTCCTCATTGTTAAAATAAATGGTTCTTTGTACAATTTCCCCTCTTGTTATTAACATCATAGTTTCTTCATTTTCCTGATCTGGTTTATAAGAAATTTCTAATAATCATGACACAGAAAGCAAATACTCTACAAATACTGTCCTATTATCTTTGCGCCTTATCTATTTGAGGCTCTCACAAATCGTGGATATGACATTCAGGGGCTTTGAGGACTTGGCCATCGCATTCTGTGCTAACTGTAAAAGAATTTCCAACCAAAATTTATTTCCAAATTTTGGATTAGAACCAATTAGATTCTGCCACTGAGTAAATCCCTACTTCATTTTCATGTAAATTGGAAAATTTAATATTATGTGGGATGGGCGCTAGTTCTAGATGACAAGACTACATATTTGGCTCTTTTCCAAAAGTATCTAAGATTTTAAATTAGTTGCACTTCACTGTCTTACGTGAAAGTTGTGGATGGTTTCTCTTTTTCTTTTGTGTAAGAAAGGAGATTAAGTGAACAATTCAATGTCGGGTGTATACAGGGCTTTTTTCTATGCTTTAAAATAATTAAGGTGCTCTGCACAATTCCCACATGGTGTTTTAAAGGTGAGATTCAGTTAGATAACAAATTATCTGACTCATAGCTCCATACATTCCAGCAATATTCAACTAAAGTCAATTACGCATCCTGTGTTTTTCAAGTTTCCAACATATGGGGCTAAGGAAGGACACTGTCAAAACGTCCATAAACTCAGACATGTTACTGAACTACACATGCAAGTTGGTTGGGAAATTGTCTACTGATTTCATTTGTACAACGATTAATTTTAGGAATAACCTGATAGTAACTAGTTAGTAAATAATTTCTAATGTAGTAAGAGTACCATAGCAGGGATGAGATCCAAGAATTTACTAAAACCTAAATAGTTGTGGGGAAAAACCCAGCAGCTCTAAAGCTGTCAATTTTTTTTTTTCATGTTCTCTAGAATACGACATTTTGAATTCAATTTTGAGAGCAGATTTTACCTTAACTTTGGGGAAGAAGGGAATGGCCTTCATACGTCTTTTGATTTTACAACGTAAAGGCCACTATCCTAGTCTGGAAGGGAACATTCAGCGGTAAGGATAAGCTGAATATTGATGAATATGTGCATAATAATGAAAAGTTTGTTTTCTTTTAGATGAAGTTGCATCTGTGGCACTGTTTACATTCAGGCAAATAAAAGCAGTGAAATAGCATAATACCACGAAGGAGAACGCTTGTTTTCTCACTAGGAATTTCAGAAATATAAGGGTCTAATCTTCAGGCAGTGTAACTTGAGAGAGGGGTGGCCTCCTATGTGGCTGATGAACTGGCCTCTTGAAATCATGGTAGGCTTGAGCTGAGAGCCACATCCATCCAGTAAGAGAACCTGTGAAGGTCCATGATTAGGAATATCCATTTCTTTATTCTTAATCTACTCTGTGCACTGCTTTACCTTTCTGTTATGCCCAAGATTTTGGTGAATTTTTTACTACAAGTGATAGCCAGGTGTGACAGTGTATTTGGAGAGCTAAGAGAAGGGTTGATGATGTCCTTTAGGATGACACAGTGTGGGAGACAATATCTGAACTTGACAGGATAGAGGACTACTGGAAGAGGGGAAATAAAAGGCCATCAGGCTGCATGTAACACAAATGCACTCAAAAATAGGGGCAAAGACTTGGCTTCCTCTGATCAAATATGATAGAGGCAATTTGGGTATTAAAGGATCATCTCTTAAGACTGGAGAAGTTGAAGATGGGTTATGTAGGAATACCTAGCTAAAAGATAAATTATTGAAAATGAACTGCACTGTTTGTTTCCCAAAAAAGTTCATTACTAAAGTGAAAAAGGAGCTGGTATATAGTTAATTGATGTTTAATAAATATGTTATTATTTATTAAGCTAAAATTTTTTAAAAAACAATCATGTTGAGTTTTGGTATACCGACATATGAAAAATACATTTTAATCACAAATGATATTATTTGTGAAACACAAATGCATGGAGTGGAATAAGTAAGCATTCTGTGATTAATTGATTCAAAGATTCAGTTTGAAGAGAATGAGTCTAAAGTATACCCTACAGAGCTTAAGGCTTTAGGACACCAAGGCTGTGCTGATAAAAACAAAGCCAAGTGATTTATCAATCCTGTGAATTAGATTAATGCATCCAGTAAATCTGGATATTATGGGGAAAATCTTTTTATTTTTCTCAACAGCAAGTATTTTTGTCTGTAATTGTTCTTAATCATTCAAATAATTGCATTCGCTATCTCACTCTGCTTGTGTGAATGACTTTTCTTGAATTAGTTCATTTTTTTCTCTGTAGGTTAGGTATTTAATTTCTGAAGGTTTTCTACCATATGTCCTGTCTTTGCTGGTGGTCATCCAAAAATTGTTCTTTTCCTATAAAATATGTATCATTTCAGTTATCTGACGTTTTTTCCCTTCTTTGATGAAAATCTTACAGGTTTTCCTGTCTTAAATCCCACTTTATCTCCTCCATAAAATTTTCATTTTCTTTGCCTATACATTTATCTTAATTAGCCTTCAGTTCCTTCAATTAAGTATATCTCCATCAATGTTTGCTGTGACCAGGACAAGTGGTGGATAAAAGTGCTATTTTAAGTATAAGTCAGATAACTGCAGCCCCAGGAAGGCCATGTCTTTTTCTCCTCCTTGAAAGTCCAAGGACCAAGAGGAGGACAAATGAAGTCATGAGAATGAGAGTTGTACTTTCATAGCAGAGGTAGGGTCCAGAGATGCTCCTCAAGTTCAATTATGTGGTCATTAGGAAAAGTCTTTTGTTGCTGTAATGATAATAAGATAAGCCAAGTGCTTAAGTGGCATTAAATGAACAGGAGATATTTATGGAGGAACCCCTTAGGTTTTGTTGAAATATATCACTTATTTTGAGTAGATTACAAGGTAGACTTATGACAACTCAATCATGCAGACATTTAAGAAAAAAGCGTCACTGCTGTAGTTAGGAAAATGTTTTAGCCTGGGGGCAGAAATAATCCAATACTAATAGTATTTGATTTTCCTTTTTCTCTTGTTTGCATGGAAATGGTGAGAGTAATAGAAAGAAAAGGTAGGGATGCTACCCCCTGCCTGCCCTCCCCCCTGGGGTCATAAAACTCTTGTAAGAGAAATTTCTCCCCAAATGGAAAGAGTATGTAATCTATAGAGGAAAACTATTTCCGGTGGTAAAACATAAATATGTTTAGACATTCGCATTTATAACTTTTCTCAATCTAGATAATTTTTTGCTCAGATCCTATTTTATTTTCTCTGCAGTCTATGTGATTTGTTGACCCATCTCTACTTCTGTACTTTATAAGATTCTTGAAGAAATGTTGTTTGCTTTATTACTATAAATTGTGATTCTATAGCTTTCATGCACTTTTCTTTCTTACAAAATAAAACTATCGTTCAATATAT
The DNA here is from genome assembly GCF_005190385.1 of Monodon monoceros. NCBI lineage: Eukaryota > Metazoa > Chordata > Mammalia > Artiodactyla > Monodontidae > Monodon > Monodon monoceros. The sequence goes on along the minus strand of NW_021703776.1, from coordinate 79,956,654 downwards.
CCAGCTAACTCTCATTGTTTGTTAAAAGATAAGTATAAGTAATGGGGAGATACAAGAGAAAAGAAATAATACAGGTTTAGCAGAAACATCTTTTTGAATAGCAAACTGAGACCACGGATTTTTTTTTTTTTAAGCAAACCCATCATCAGATTTTAAAGCTGCAGATCAGAAAGGATTTTGCCCAATCTCTTTTTTTTTTTTTTTATTAATGTAGAAGTTGAAGCTCAGAGGTCTTAAAATACTTGCCCTAAGCTGTTGGATCCAGTATAATCAGCTGTAAGGTGTCTGCCTGACCTGAAGCTTAGCTCTAGAAGGGTGAGAAAGAGACAAAGAACTTATTGTATGTTAAACTTCAACCTGAACCTCTAGTAATGAGGACAGCCTCCTTTGAAGGTTCCAAACAGGGAGTGGGGTCAAGACTTCTCCTTTTCCCTTGGTTACTTAATTGTTACTTCTTCCTGTCCCCAGACAATGCCAAGTGTGTGTGATAAGCCTTGACCCTCATATCTGCCTCTTTCACCACCCTCTGTACCATGCCTTAGGGCCAGATATAGTCTGTTTTTATTCTTTTTTTTTTTCTCAGCCTTTCACCTACATCTTAGCCTCCTTTTCCCTTTGATCAGGAAGCCTGGTGACCTCGTGGTCCCAGACAACCACTTCATTCTTACTGGAGAGCTCTGTGAACTGAGTCCTCCAGATTTAACCCTTAATGTACTGAATATTATCAAAGAAGCTGGAAAATCTCCTCTCAGGAAAATGTCCCTTGCTAGGAGGGCCATTGTTTCACTACAAAATCCTATCTTGAATGCCAAAAGCGAAATATTACTTCATTTCTTACTCTAAGTATCCCTAGGGAAACTTAATGAAACCCTGGAAAGATGGATGCCTTAGATGAACATCAAAGAGAAAGAAATGCAGTAAAGAAAGCACATAATTTTCAAAATAGAATTCTGATCACATTTATTTTGTAAGTAAACAAATAATGCAGGAAGAAATCACTAGGGAGAGGTCTATACCTAACACAATATTGCTGGTATTTACTGAACTGTGTCAAAAACCTAGTAGAATCTCTAAATGCCATCAGAAGTTAGCGTCCTCATGGAGGATATATATGAACACAGATTACATTGGTACTGGAGTCATGCCTATGAGACATCAGAAAAATTGGGATTCTAATAGATTTGAAACACAGGTTGAGTATCTGGGGAAACTGAGAGGTGTCTTTCTACCTCAGAAATTGCATAACCTTGTACAGAGGGCCGAAACCTACTAAATGGATCAGCCGTCCGAAGGGGACTTGAGTGATTTTTCCCAGTCCTGTCATTTTGTGAGCCTCTCATTTTTACAACACTTACGGTAGAGACAAATTGCAATAGAAAGTTCACTTAGAATGAAAAAAATCAAAGGTTAGCAATGACTCAAAGATGTTACGGTCTTGGCTTCACCCCTTCCTGGCCTTTTAGTAACTACAAGTAATCAGAGCCATTTTAAGGCTTTTATGTATGCTTCCATTATTTTCCTATGCTGTGTAATTCTAACTGTAGAAGCAAGATGTATTTACCTAATCTGTGGACTGACACACAGTAACCAATATCTAAATACAAATGAATCTTTGGGAGAACAAAGAAAGGCTTAATATGTGAGGATCACTCAACCTGTAGAGGTTTATCCTTTTGTGTTTAGGTTCTCTGGTCCCCTCAGGATGCCATCTAGTATAATTGTTTTTTGAATAGCTCTAGTGATTTTAACAACCTTGCTTGTAGGTTTTTTTTTTCTATATTTTAAAGTGTTTCTAATTTTTTATGAAAAGTTCCTCTGACATTTGCTTTGATTTTTTTCCCCGCTTAATTTCCATTTATGCCCTTACTCCATGATTTCTAGGAAGTGGGAAACTGAAACTTTGGATATGATCAAGGCTATTAAAAGCACGTACTTCTGTTGAAACCTCTTATCATTTTGTTCTGGGTATTATCAGCCTCAGTATGGGAATAGAAAGGGAAAAGGTTAAAGTTTACCAGTGTATATTGCCCTTTGTTTTTATTCGCTTTTAAGAGCCTGGGAATAGTGTCTGTAATCCCAATGCACCTGAATAACAAAACTCATATCTGTGTATAAATTTTATATATGAAATGATATTGGAAATTGATAACAAAAATAATGATTTGATAGTGAATCTTCCCAGCATTAAATTGAAAATAAGTAAGCCACTTTACATTTTTAAAATTAAGTAATTACAGGTCATTGATCATTGGCTTAATGTTGTTTTCTGATCCTATGATGTGTATGTTCACCAGATTTCAGCTGTAATTTGTTTAGCTTTGAATCAGGGACATTTTGTACCATGATTCATTTGACGCACCTAAATTTTACAAAACCAATGATTTAGTCTTTTTTACTTACGTAAGCAAAAGGTAATATAATAAAGATGACCTGGAAACTTACCAGGAAAATAGGAACTGCACATTCATGTAAGCATCTTAATGGATATCTTATTATGATGAAGAGTTCAAAGAGGCCCGCCTTTAAGAGGCCAGCTCTTCTTAAATCTTGCAAAGAACAGCTTTTCCTCAGCTAACATTAAAAGAGATTTAACTATTTTAAGAGGTGTTAGAAACTTTGAACCTAGATATTAATCACTCAACAAACGCTTATGGAGCACCTAATATGTGCTAGTCTGTCTCTGTTTTGATCCCTAGAGATACAGAAGGAAAACTAAAGCAGGTAATCAATCTGGAAATAAGAGCTCAGCTCTGGGTACCTGCACTGGCACCATGTCGCCCTGGACAGAAAAGGTCAAGAAAATAAAAATGGCAATTTCATGCTTTATTTCTAGTGTCACCATGGAATTACTAACCTACAGAATTTTTTTTTTTAACTTTTAAAATGTAAGTAAGATACAAATACAGAAGAATATGCAATACAAGCATAGAGCTTAATGAATTATCATAAGACCAACACCCGAGTACACACTATTCATGTCAAGAAACTGAAGTATGCCCAGAACCCCAGAAGGTCCCCTATGTGCTCCATCTCATTATAATCACTTCCCTTCCCACAAAAGTAGCCATTTAAAAAATTTTTATAGTAATCATCTCTTTGCATTTCTTTATAGTCTTATCACCTTGTTATTCTAGGGACTAGATCAGAGCTTTGCAAATTGCATGTACTCAATAAATTCCTAAACAAGGTAAGTCACTGAAGATGCATTCCTCAAGTATACATCCTTAGAAACTCTGTTTAATCTTTCCCGTTTTTAGGGGTTTTTTGGGGGGGTTGGGGTGATTTTGGGATATGTCTCTTAAGTCACCATTATTCTACATTTTTTCCTTCCATCCTTACATTTTCTTACAATTTATTTTTTGAAAAAATAGGTCCATCTGACCTGTAGTTTTGAATATGCCCGTCCTTTGTATTTCCCACAATTTGACAGTTGATGCAGTGGTTTGATTAGACTCAGACTCAGTCCCTTTGGCAACACTGCAAGTTATATCGTGTTCTTTCATTAGGAGGCACATGCTATTTGGTTGTTCTTTTTTGTGATATTAGCAGCTGTGAATGCTATGACTAGATGCATTAATTTGATGGGAGTTATAAAATGGTGATATTCCATTGTTGTCATTTATTTTTCACTGTCTGGATGGAATAATTCTATACATAGAGGGTCTCCCTCAACTGTTATTTTGGTATCCAATCATATTGGTAAGGCAAGATAAATGTTTTATTTTTTTCCTTCTATTTCCCATTTCCCACAATGATGAATTTGTCCCCAAACACCTTCTGAAAGTAACTAATTAGTTCATTTATCCTTTTTTTGCACCATTATCAATTCATGGATTTAAACATATTTTATGAGTGTCAGTCCGACTGGGCTCCTGTAACAAAATACCATAGACTGAATGGCTTCTAAAAATGTATTTCTCACAATTCTGGATGCTGGAAGTCCAAGAGTAGGGGGTCAGCATGGTCAGGCTCTGGTGAGAGCTCTCCTCTGGCTCACAGACTGAGGACTTCTCGTTGTGTCCTCACATGGTGGAAAGGGTAACATAGCTCTCTGGAGTCTCTAAGAGTACGAATTCCATTCATGAGCCTCCATACTCATGACCTAATCACCTCCCGAAGACCCCACCTCCATCACATTAGGGGCGTTAGGATTTCAGCATATGAATTTTGGGAGGACACAAACGTTCAGTCCATAACAATGGATTTCAATTCATTGCTATTGCTATCCTTATTGGAGTTCAAATCGTCCTACATTTGACCTGCAGGAAACTTACTCATGTGTCTGGCTTTTGATGCTGTCAAATGGGAGGATGAGGATGACTGGGTTATGCGTCTCTCCTCTGCCAGCAGGCTAACCCAGACATCATCAGAGTGGCTGTAGGGTTCCAAAGAGCCACAAGAGACGGCACACTTCAATGCGCAAGTATTTATTAAGTTTCTTAAGTCTCATTAGCCAAAGCAAGTCACATGGGCAAACCCAGGTTCACTGAGAGAGAACCACCTCGGAGTGGGAAATGGGATGAGAATTATTGGTCCATTTTTGCAAACAATCTACCACATATCTAAGTGTCTTTCTCTTAAACATCACACACTCTTTTAGCTAGATCCCTGAAGTATTTTTTTTGGCCTTTTCTATAAAACTCAGTAATTTTACCAGTTATAGCTTGTTGTTAGCCAATATTCTCTGGTATGCAGAGAATATGTAGTTTCAATTTTTTTGTTGTTAATTTCAAGGAAGTTTAATTATTTTTAGTATTTGTTTTCTCTTGTTTTGGTTTTCTTCTTCAGATATTCCTATTATCCATATATTAATTTTTTCCATGTATTTTCAATATACGTTTTTTTCTCCTGAATCATTTTCATCTATTTATTTCACTTTACTTTTTAATATCTTGTTTCTTTTCAGTTTTCTTTCTCTGAAGTCATTATCTCTTGTGTTCATTTGCTCTCTCATTCTTTCTGATTTATTCCTCATTTCTGAATTTTTTCCCTTTATTTGTAATTCTTTTCTAAGTTCCATTATCTTATTTAAGAGTTTAAAAATTCTGATTTATGTCATTCTTTTATACTTTGTATCAATTTTAATTTTTTAGCTCATTTTGAAAAATATTAAGATGGTTTTAATTTCATGGATGTGTTTTCTATTTTCTTTTCTCTTATAGTAACATTGTGTGGAATTTGACTACAACCCTTTTTGTTGCTTATATTTTTGTAAAGTAGTTCTCCTAAGGTTTTAGAGAGAGGTGTTGTTCACAACAGCTTTCTGAGATTTCATGGCTCCCTGTGATTTTCCCTTCTCTATCTTTATCTGAGTCCTCTCTTCCTTCCTTTCTGTTGTCCCCGTTGTGCTTAATTCTAATCATGTTCCAGAATTTTCCTCCCATTGCCTAGCCTTGTCCAGGAAGGCAGTTTGGGCTGGTCAGATTTGAAATCATAGGATCTAGACTGCTCCAGCTTTCACACTCTACAGCAAGCCCCTGGCATACCAGCTACTGCATTTATCTAAACCCCTCTTTGTAGAAGCTGCTGTTCTTAGTTTGGCATGATATGCATTCCAGTGCAGGCATGCTGGCTGTTAGGGATTCTGTTCTTAGATCTGTCCCACACCTCAGCCTCTTTCTGCTCCTTCCCACACAGATACTAACACACATGGGCATCTTGAGTCCGTGGGAGATGTTTTCCCTCCCACTCGTATTTTGGAGTTCATGGAGGGTATCATGTCACCTAGTTAATTGTAAATGTTGTACCTTGGTTTTGGGGTTTTGCTGTTTGGTTACCCATTTTTACAAAGCGTTTTAGGGAGACTCACAAAGTATGCAGCGCTGTTGCCATGCTCTTTCCGGATTCCCTCACCTCTCTCATCTTTTTATTTTCCCAACTTCTCCATTCCCTCCTCTATTCTAAACCCCAAATCATCTAAAACTGCTATTCCACCCCCACCCCCTGCCATAAGTTAATTCTTCAACCCAGCATCACAGACTAGGCACTTGAGGTCATAGACTATTATCTTGATTTTTAAAATATAAATACAAATTGATCAATTACAGATGCTTTCTTCCCACGAGCCAAAAGCACTGTGTACTAGATGCCCAATAAAAATTACTTTGGATGATTACTGACACTGTGTATGGCACTTTGGCATTTGGAAGTGTTATAAAAGAGGATAAAAATTTGTTTGAATACCAGCATCTCAGGAAAGTGTTGATATTATATTTCCCAGACAAAATAGGAACTGGGACATGGCTTTCTCTAACTTAGCTCCAAAGTATTTGTTCTGATTAAAGAACATATAACAAAGAAAAAACTCCTTTCCCAGTGAACCATTTCACAATGTTCTCTTAGTCACAGTTCCATTCCAATACAATGTGAATACCAAACGTGTAAAGCATGGCATGACAATAGGAAAACTTTATCTGGGTTAGGGACACATTGATCTTCCATAGTGAACTTTGCTCTTCTTTCCCTTTCAAAGGGCTGGGTTTACCCTAAAAGATGTAAAGTCTTAGCCTGATCCTCCTTAGGACAAGTCATAATAATCTGTACTAACAAGCCAGGCTTAGCATGTTATCTAAAACCATGGAGCAAAGGGAAACTAACCGGTCCATACTAGGGACTTGACTCCCATGAACACTATGCTCTAACAAACTGAACTTACTGAAATACAAGTGATTTTTAAAACAATAATCAGAATAATATTTAATGCAAGAACTCATTACTAAAGTCATGTTTATTCATTTAAAAGTAAGTGACACATTTCTATACACACCAGGAGAAAGTGGTCCATGCTGAATTCTAATTAAGTATCGCCAGCCTCATGTTTATAGATAGTTTCATAATTCCAAAAATTGCCAGGAACCAGTCTTTGATCTAAAACCTATCAGCCTGCATTGAATTACAATCTAATTTGCTTCCTCTGTCCCCAAATGACCAGCTTGTGCTGTAACATGATCTTTTAATAATGTGATCTGAAGTACTGTTCAAACAAAATTTGATTTGTTTAATGAGCAGATACAAAAATAGAGCAGTAATATTTTTGTCTTGAAAAGAAAATTAAAATGCCTTTCAGCTGATGAAATTGCCTTAGATATAACTATATTTCCAGTGTGCCAGCACCCAAGCAGTTAATGGCAGTGAGAATCAAAGGCCCAAAGAAAGAGGCCCTAATCATAATGATTTTATTCTGAGGGGCAAAACCAGGGCAAAGTCAAACATCACGTGGCCTTGTACTCTGTTTGAAACATGCATTGATAAAGCTGTTTTTGAAGTCAATATTTGTTTGCCTCAGTGTAATTATAGTCCTTTGGATTTTTCTTGCTAATATGTGTGTGTTTGTGTTTGGGGGAGGGAGGATGTATAGATGAGGAGTAGCACTGCTATAACAAGTAACTTGCTCTTTCACTCATAACGCTGTCATTTTTGCTCCCAAGATAGATACTTATAAACTCAATGACCGCTCCCTGTAGCAGCGGCAGAAGTTCCAGAATGGCTGAAATTGCAGGTTACGAAAAAGCTCATTGTGAATGACAGCAGGAAGGGTTCATGACTCATTGTAATGTCAAAAAGCACTGATCAGAAAAAGTGCCAAAAGGCTTAGGACTAAGTCCTAATACATTTATTTATTTACATTAGGGCAGTTTATATGTTCCCGGTAATCTGTACTCTTCCCGGGTATATGAAATTTCTTGTGCAACTAATTTACCAAATTCTATGATTTACTTTGCTCTTCTGAGCTAAGACATGTTCATGAAGTCCCTCGGTCTCATCAGTGACTATTCTCTCCCTTTGAAGAAAAACAATAATTTACATCTCTGTCACATTCTAAGAACAGGAATTTCTATTTAAGAACTTGATAAAAACCTAATACTTTAAGCTCTATATTTTGGATTATGTCCAAACTTACACTGAAGAGAGACTTATAGTGATATTGTCCCTTTGACAATTGTCCCATGGATTGCCTTGGATGTTAAAAACTCAAAATAATGTTTGCTTACCTCAAGTTTTAATGTTTTGTTACAGATGTAATAATCGAGTATGACAAGAAATGAATTATAAATTTAAATATATTAAATTAAACAAATTACTGAAAGCATTTTTTTCCTAAAATTATCTATTATTCTATCTAAAATAGCATATTTAGCACCCTCAAAATTATTACCTCCTCCTCCAAGCACTCTGGGAACATTCACAAAAATACATTCAGTTTCTTCTAATTTCTTCCCCTATTACCACTCCCCTCTCTAAAATCATAAAAGGCCTCTTGTCTATCAAATGAAGTGGACTCTTTTCATTACACTTTTTATATTAATTCACACTATCGATAATCTTCTTGTTCCTCCATTTTTTCAACAAAAAGTTGAGAGCCCTCTCTGTAGCAGACAAGATTTTGGGTATTAGGGATAAAGTAGGGATCAAAACAAGAGATTCTCTGTCCTCATGCTGCTAGAGTCTGGAAGACAGGAAAAATTAATCCATAATAAAATATCAGATATTGAAAAGTACTGTAAAGAAAAGTAAGCAGAGGGACTTCCCTGGCAGTCTAGTGGTTAAGACTCCAAGCTTCCACTGCAGGGGGTGTGGGTTCGATCCCTGGTCAGGGAACTAAGATCCTGCATGCCACTTGGAGCGGACAAAAAAAAAAAAAAAAAAAGGAAAAAATTAAAAAAAAAACAAAAAAAGAAAAAGAAAGCAGGAAAAAGAAAGAAAAGGGAAAAATAAAGCAAAGTAAGGGGAGAAGATTAAACGGTATCTATGAGGGTTTTTTCCAGCGCTATAATCTGATCTTGGACCTGAATTAAGTGAGGGAGTAAACGGGGTGAATATTTGGGGAAAGGTATTTGTAGGCAGCAGGACAAACAGAGGCTTAAAGGAAGAATGTATATTGACATTTTTGGAAAGTTAGCTGGATGGAGGAAGAGTGGCGGGAAATTAGAGCAAAAAGGTAGCTAGGAGTTGGATTACACAAGACCTCAAAGCCACAGTAGATTCTTTGCTTTTATGGTATATTCTATGGGAAGATTTCATGAAGGGAGAGGCATGATCATCAAAAGAAATCGTTTCAGTTGCTTTGGCTGTTATATGGAGAGTCAACTGTGTGTGTGTGTGTGTGTGTGTGTGTGTGTGTGTGTGTGTGTTTGGGGTGGTGGAATGAGTATGGCAAAAGTAGAAGCTGGGAGACCAGGTAGAATATGATATCAGTAATCCAAGTTATTTATTATGATGGCCTAGACTAGATAAGAGGACCTAGTTTAGGAGAGGAACAGCAAATGTGGTAAGAAGATCTGACTTCAGAAAATAGTTTAAATGTATAACTGAAGGACTTTAATGCAGTAGATGAGGAATGTGGAAAAAAGAAAAAGAGGCAACAGAGATAATTCCAATGTTTCTGACATGAGCAGCTGGTTAAATGTTGGTGACATCTATTCACATAGAGAAAGTGAGTCAGAAACAGAGCAGGGGAGAATTGAGTTCAGTTTATTGAGTTTATTAGACATGTAAGTGGAGATATTAAATAGCGAGTTGGATAAGTCTTGAGTTATGGAAGAAGTTGGGTCTGGAATTGTAAAAATGGGAGTCATCAGTTTCCAAATTGTATTTAAAAGTGTGAGTCTGAATGGAATAACCAGTGGTTGAATGTAGATGAGAAGAGAGGAAAAGTGAAGAGGAGAGAAGAGGTCTCCAAATGGAGTACTGGTGAGAAGAATCCAATGAAGCCTACTGAAAAAGTGAAGACAGGGAGACAGCAAGAGGATAATGATGTGTCCCTCCCAGAGGCCAAGTAAGGAAAGGTTTGCAAGAGTGAACCGTGCCAGGTGCTTTGAGAAAGTCAAGGAAGATGAACACTTAGAAAGTATCCTTGGATTTGCAATATGAAGTCATTCATGACCTTAACAAGAAAAATTTTATTCAAATGTTGGAAACAAAAGCTTGCTTGGTGTAGGTTCAAGAGAGAATGATCAGGGTTGTAATGAATAGCATTCAAGGAGATTTTCAGTTAAAAAAAAAAAAAAGGAGATAGAGGGAAATGTGGCAACAAATATTAAATTGAAGAAAGAACTGCCATCAGGGAAAGTGAGAGCTAAATTCTTGAAGGAAGTCAGGGAGAAATTCCATGTTGTATTATCCATTTGGAAGATCTAGAAAGGCACACCCCAAGTAAAGCTGTGTAAGTGACATACGGGTCCACTAACTCAGATCCATGGGAAAACAACAGGAATGAGAGGAAGACAAGTTGAAGCAGAATAGTCTATGATTTTTGCTTGGAATAGTTTAGGCACTTCGGGGATTCATTTTTATGGTTATAGGGGTTTATGTTACATAAGCATATTATGGTGGTTTAGAGATAGGAGGACACTTTTTTTTTACTGAATTCTTTTCCTAAATATTCTATTCCACTATAATAGACAAATATTGCTTCTAAACTGATATGTCTCAAATCCAAAATCATCTTTCTAATTCATTTTCTGAGTAACAGATGCCAATTAACAATTATTTGCTGGGTACCTACCACTGGAATTCCCACTGAAAATTCAACTGAGCATGCTTTAGAATCAAAATCATTATCTTCTTGAAATATGCCTTTGTTCTTCTCATCGCTCCTTTGTATAATAGTCCCTCCATTATTCCCAACACCCTGGCTTATAAACTTGACTTCCTTGTCTTCATTGTCTTACAGCCAATCATCTACCAAACTACCTGTGCAGTGGTCCCTACTTCCACTTCCCCTTTCCATTTGTACTGCCAGTTCCTTAATTCATACCCTCATCAACGCTCACATTGACCATGCAATGCCCTCCTATCCATTTCCTATATTGCCCCACAATCTAGCCTTTCACACTGTTAAATTTTCTTATCATCCACCTGCATAATCATAGCACTTCCTTCCTCTTTAATTTTCTTGAATATCATTATGTAAGGAATTTAACCTCTTAGTGTAACTTTGAAGGTATTCAGTCATTTGGTTTCATCCTGATTTTGAAAGTAAATAGTTTTCTGGAAGGTTAGACAGCTGGGGAGTAGAGAAAGGAAACAAGCGATGCCAGGCACTGAAATTGCTTTTTCCTTAAAACAGAATATGATTTTGTCAATGTGAGCATAAGGTAAGAAAGCCCAGGTGTCTGTAATTTTTCCTATTGAAAGCATAAATTGATTGAATGTTTTTTTTATTTTCCCCCTGAAAACTGATGAGAATCCAAATTATAAAAATACTGGGATACGGCAAAAATTTAAGATTTTCAGATCTAAAATATCCCTAATTTTCTGGTACAGAGTCATTGATGGCAGGGTATCAACCCCACAAGTGACATTCTACAAAAGAAATGAGGCTATTGTAATTTTGTATTCTTTGCTTAAAACAATAATAATGATAGTAACAATAATAGTAATGAGGACCAATCTAAATTTATGGTTTGAATTTGTTATGCTGCCATAAGTTCATAGTCCATTCTGACGAGTTGTACCTATCCTGCATCAGTATATACAGGTATTCCCTGCTTTTCAAAAGTTCTGTTTATGCCACTTTGCTTTCACGGAAGACCTACGTTAGTACCTGTTTTCACTAACTGAAAGAAATCCAAAGAGGCTTTTTGTTTTTACGCGTTTGTTTTGCAGCCAGCCACCCTAGAGGCAGCACACACCCAAAGCAGTGAGAGTGGCCCCGCCAAGCTCCTTCCCTGGGAACTACACTCAGCATCTCAGCATCAAGCCGCCATAGCTTTGAACTGGGTCTGTGACCGTCTGTGCTTTATCTCAGTTTATTATGTGCATCCGTTATCAAGATGTGTGTTAAGGTAACTGTTTCTTCACTTTACACCATTTCAGCTTACAAAAGTTTTCACAGGAACACTCTCCTTTCAGACAGCAGGGGAAACCTGTATTCTTTGTATCATACCTCTTAGTCACTGTTCCGTTCTTCCATGTTTGCTCATGCTGTTGCCTCCGCTTTTGATGTCCACTCCTTACTTCATATTTCATTTCCCTTAAATTTCAAGTTTCCTATAAAATGCTGCTTCTATTGTAAAGCCCTTCTCCTGCAGCACTTTGACATTCCCTCTATTCCTGCGTTTATTTCACGTTTTCCTTGTGCAGAGGTTAACTGATAACGCGTCTAGGAGCTGACCACCTCATCAATTCTCTGCGCTCACGGCTGCTGTTGTCCACTTGCCTTACTCTGGACAGACGATTAATTATATTTGCAATGGTGGGATTTAATGGACCAGCATACACAGGAGCATCTTTCATTGCAACAGGATCCTTCTGGACAGGGGTTATCTCCCAAAGGTGAGATTGTGAAAATGTACTTCGGGGGATATGGGATAGTAATTATCGGGATAGTTTTATTTTTTAAACCATTTTAAAGTATACTGTTCAGTGATTTTTAGTATATTCACAATGTTGTGAAACCCTCACCACTCTCTAATTTTAGACACAAAAAGAAACCCTAAACCTCCCAATTCATCCTCACCTCTGGCAACCACTAATCTACCTTCCGTCTCTACGGATTTGTCTATTCTGGACATCTCATATAAATGGAATCATGCAGTAGGTGACCTTTTGTGTCTGGCTCCTTTCACTTAGCAGAATGTTGTCAGGCTTCATCCATGCTGCAGTATGTGTCAGGACTTTCTTCATTCATTTTTATGGCTGAATAATATTCCATTGTGCAGATACAATTTTTAATCTATTCATCATTTGATGGACATTTAGATTGTTTTCACTTTTTGGCTATTATGAATAATGCTGCTATGAACATTCATGTACGAGTTTTCGTGTGAACATATGTTTCCAATTTTCTTGGGTATATACATAGGAGCGATATTACTGGGTCATATAGTAATTCTATATTTAACTTACTGAGAAGCTGCCAAACTTCCCCATAGTTGCTGTCCATTTTACATTCCCATCAATAATATGATGGTCCCACTTTTCCACATACTTACTGACACTACCAACACTTGTTATGTTTTAATTTTTTTTTTTTAAATAATGTCTTTTCACGTGCTTATTAGTCATTGTGTATCTTCTTCGGAGAAACATTTATTCAAATCCTTTTTCCATTTTTAAATTGGCTTATTTATCTTTTTATTGTGGAGCTCTAAATATTCTCTATATATTCAGGCCCTTCTCAGATACATGATTTGCAAATGGTTTCTCCCATTCTAAAAGTTATCTTTTAATATTCTTGTGGTTTTTGTGTCATGTTTAAGAAAGTATTGCCTAATCCAAAGTCATGAAGATTTACACCTATGTTTTCTTTCTGTTTTATAGTTTTAGTTCTTATAGTTAGCCTTTGATCCATTCTGAGTTAATTTTTGCATATAACATGAGGTAGGGGGATAACATTTATTATTTTGAATGTGGATATCCAATTGTCCCAGTGCCATTTGTTGAAAAGACTATTCTTCCCCCCATTGAATAGTCTTGGCATCCTTGTCTAAAATCAATTGAACATAGATATGTGGGTTTATGTCTGTAATCTCAATTCTATTCCATTGATATATTCATTTGTGCTCATGCCAGTAACACACACTTTTTTTGTTTTTTAATATGGGATTTAAAATTTTTTTTTAAATTTATTTATTATTTATTTATTTTTGGCCATGTTGGGTCTCTGTTGCTGTGTGGGCTTTCTCTAGCTGAGGTGAGCGGGGGCTACTCTTCGCTGCGGTGCACGGGCTTCTCATTGTGGTGGCTTCTGTTGTTGCAGAGCACGGGCTCTAGGGTGTGCAGGCTTCAGTAGTTGTGGCACACGGGCTCAACAGTTGTGGAACATGGGCTGAGCTGTTCTGCAGCATGTGGGATCTTCCCGGACCAGGGATCAAACCAGTGTCCCCTGCATTGGCAGGTGGATTCTTAACCACTGCACCACCGGGGAAGTCCCCACATGCTTTTAATTTCTATAGCTTTGTAGTAAGTTTTGGAATCATGTGTGAGTCCTCCAACTTGCTTCTTTTTCAAGGTCATTTTAGCTATTCAGGATCCCTTGTATTTCCATATGAATTTTAGGTCAATGTTGAATAGGAGTGGTAATAGCAGACATTCTTGTTATTCCTGATCTTAGGGGGAATAACAGTATTCTGACAATTGCTAACTATTAACTTGAGAGTTTAACCTATTTACAGTTAAAGTAATTACTGAAAAGAACTTCCTTCTGCCAATTTGCTGTTTGTTTTCTCTATGCTATATCTTTTTCTGTTCCTTAATTCCCCCTTATAAGTATTAAATGGATATCTTCTTATCTATCAGATTCTATTATTGTTTTTATATTATTTATTTTTGAGTTATTTTCTTAGTGGTTGCCTTGGGAATCTTAATCAACAATACATTAACACTCCAGTTTGAATTAATACTGATATAATTTTAATAGTATACAAAACTTTTTTTCCTATATATCTTGTGGGTTCTACTTATTCTCTTATGTCTTTTCATTTCAGCCTGAACACTCCCTTTAGCATTTCTTGTAGGGAAAGTCTAATAGTCCTATAGTTTTTATCTCTTTCCCTTTTTGTTCTTCTGACAATGCTTATTTTGTCCTTTAATTCTGAAGGATAGTTGCTGGACACAGAATTCATGGTTGACAGCTTTTTTCTTTTAGAACTTTGAATATGTCATCTTACTACTGTTATGGACCCTCAAAATTCATATATTGAGACCCTAACCCCTAATACGATGGCGTTAAGATGTGGGGTCTTTGTGGGGTCATAAGGATGGAGTCCTCATGACTGGGATTAGGGCCCTTATAACAGAGACCCCAGAAAGCTCTCTTTGAAGACGCAGTGAGAAGATTGCCATCTATGATCCAGGAAGCAAAACCTCTCCAGACACTGAATATTTGGGCACCTTGACTGTGGACTTTCCAACCTTCAGAACTGTGAGAAATAAATTTCTGTTGTTTGTAAGCCATCCCAGCTATAGTACTATGTTATAGCAGCCCAAACTAAGACAACTACCTTCCGGCCACCATGGTTTCTAATGAGAAACCAGCTGTTAATTCTGTTAAGGATCCCTGTATATGAGTTTCTTCAGTCTTGCTTCTTTCAAGACTCTTCGTCATTGACTTTTATCAGTTTTATTATGATGCATGTGGATCTCTTGGAGTTTACGTAAAATTCGTTGAGCTTCCAAGTTGTGTACATTAATGTTTTTCATCAATTTTTAGAAGTTTCTGACCATAATTTCTTCAAATAACTCTACCGCTTTCTCTTTATTAATATTTGATACAGATTGTCACTAGCATTCTCACTCAGTCTGTATGTCAAATTCGCAGACCTGACATTTCTGAATCTAGCCTGTCACTTCATTAGTCACAGCACAAGATTAAAACAATGATAAACTAATCAGATGTGAACAGACGTTTTTTCTCTACATTCACATTTAAAGATAATATTTGTAACATGGATTTATAACATTATTCTTAAAATGTTCAATACCTTAAGTAAATATTTTACGTTTAGATATTAATTATCATATGAATTCATCATGAATAACAAGATACATTTTAAAACTAAGCATACAAAATAGGAATAAAAACATCTACAATAGTTTCAGTGGTTTTTTAAACATTAATGCTCAGTACAATACTTTATAAAATATCACTGAATGTCAACATAATGCTAAATATTTAGATGTCTTTTTTGAGAATTCTTAGTATTGAAAAAGAATAATCAGATATAATTGGAGAAACACTTGTTATTCCCTTCACAGTGAAACTTGTAAATAATACACGAAAAATAATCTGATCTTAAACTAAAATGTGTTCTTTTATTAGAAAGTACTGTTAAAAGATACATAGAAAATATTGCTGAAGATTTAGAAAAGCAACTAATAGATCAAATTACTTAGTGTGGGAGTTTGCTATATAGTTGGATGGAAGAACATATTTCTAACAAGTCTTACCTTAGGAAATTTGATAGATGATAAAATACTCAGATTATTGTTGTCTGTGCACCTGTCAAAAGAATATGCATTGGATAATGTTTCAACAGTAAATAATTCTTTTAATTAACAGTAAATAACTCTATTAATTAATTAGAAAAAATATGTAAATGTAACCACCATAGACTGATTACCTTGACTGCAGTTTTTTTTAAATGAGTGGAAGACAACGTTGAGCAAGCTGCATCATGCATGAAATGCATTCATTACATTATTTATAGCCAAGCTATTAAAGCAAGGAGAATAACGGCAGCAGTGCACAAAATGCTTTACTATGTCAGTATTATTCATTTAAAAAATTAATACATAATAAAATCTTTAAAATAGCTCATAATGAGAAGAGATGTGACCTTGAAGATCACATGTATTACTTAGAAATGTGCTGGCTGCTTTGTCACAAAAACTTAAGAGTTGAGCTACACATTTTTTATTTTAGAGAAAAAAAGTTTTCCAAATACGTGGAAATTTTTGCATATGGTTTCAGGCAAATGTTAAAGAGAAAATGTGACCCTTCAAAGTACAGAATTTTAACAGTGAATGGGTAGTTTTTGAGTTTTTGAAAGAAACTTGGGGTATAGAGTAAACATTTTTGATATGGCTTCTTGGTGATTATTTCCATTACACAGTTTTGTTGCTGAAAATAAATGTGTGTCATCTATAAAAATATTCAGATTTTTCAAACTCAGAAATAAAATTTTCTAACGTATTTAAAAATCTTCCACATGAATGGTTCCATGGCTGTTCAATCTACTTGTTAACAATATTAAAAGGTAGCATTTTCTTATCAGCTTCAAAGAAGTACTGGGTATTAGGGAAAATGAAATTTTACCAAATCAATTTCAGTAAAAACGTTGACAGAATTTGTGAGTGTGACTGAAATATTAATATCATGATGTGGTAGGCACAGTTGACAGTACTTCTTCAGTTCGAAAATAACCTCATTAGGACATCTTTTTTTACCAGCAACAGTGATTAAAATCAGTTATTTATATAAACTGAACTAAGAATCAAACCTTGAATTTGAGGACTCAAAGAGCTTTACTAGATTTTCAAAATTACCAAAGCATTTTCTATCATAGTATCTGTGAGGGAAATGTTTTTTAAATCATTAATAAATAAAACAAAATTTGAAATACTTTTTCTTTTTCAATTTATATTTTTACATATTTTATAATATATTAAATCATAAAAACAATAGCATATGATTTATAAACAAATACCTGAGACATATTTTTTTAAATTATGCAAATCTATGTACTAACCACTGATTTGACTTTTGTTTTAGGTATTAATATTATACATCAGCAACTGAAATACTGGGTTCTCTGCTCTTAATTTAAACTATATTAAAGCTGCTATGAGGAATATTTTTATCTTCTCTTTATTTTAAATTATCCATTTCTGGGAAAATGCTGGAACATTATTTTATTTTTAATTAGATCATGGTTGTTTTTGACACATTCCTAACCTTTATCTGAGTTAGGATAGTGAAAGTTTTCTCATATCCTCCAAAATTAGTTCACATCTGGTCCCACTTTTTCATTTTCAGCTATCCAGAATTTATTTTGTTCCTCTGAAAATGGAGTTGAGTTGTAAACTATGCTGGAAATACGGGTAAGATAGCCTAGAATGAGTTGCATGCATATTCGATAGAGAATTTTATGTACCACAGTTAAGAGGACAAAAGCCAAGACAGATATTTTGCTAGCGTAATTGAGTTTGAATGGTAATTTCTTTTAACAATGTAACTTTGAATTTAAAAAGTCAGGGGCAAAATATTCTAAATATAATTTGGAGTCAGACTAGAATAGACAATAGAGGATCAAATTCAACAAAAGGCTAGTGTGAACAATTCCCAAATCTATAATAAGATAATGATTACGGTAATAGTTGTAGTTGTATCAGTAGCAGAAGTGTTGATGGTGGTTGCAATAAATAAAAATAATAGCTATTTGAGCATAATTTTAAACACCTTACATATAATTATTCATTTAATTCTCACAACAAACCCAGAAGGTTGGTACTAAAATTACACTCATTATAGAGATGAGGAAACAAAGCTTAGAAATGTAAACAACTGGTCTCTAAACTCACATCTAGTAACTGGAATAATAAGGATTCAAAGCAGAAATTGTAGGCCAAGTCTATGCTCGTATCCAAAGTACTATATTCAGTGTTGCAGTAACGGGAGAGGAGTTATTACTCAGGATCAGATCCAGGCATACCTCAGAGATATTGTGGGTTAGATAAATCAAATATCACAATAAAGTGAGTCACACAAATTTTTCAGTTTCCTAGTACATATAGCAATTTTGTTTACACTATCCTGCAGTCTTTTAAGTGTGTAGTCACATTACATCTAAAAAAAGTACATAACTTAAAAAATACTTTATTGCTTAGAAATGCTAACCATCGTCTGACAATGCAGGGTTGTCATAAAACCTTCAATTTGTAAAAATCTCAGCATCTGTGAAGCACAATAAAACGAGGACTCACAAGACTCTATAGGGTGGAGTTTGGGATTAAAATATACTCACTATTATATATAAAATAGATAACCAACAAGGACCTACTGTATAGCACAGGGAACTATACTCAATACCTTATAATAACCTATAATAGAAAATAATCTAAAAAGGAATATATATATATATATATATATATATATACACACACATATTTGAATCACTTTGCTGTATACCTGAAACTAACAACATTGTAAATCAACTGTATTTCAATAAAAATTTTTACAAAAAACTCTATAGGGTGTATTTACCTAAGGATTAAATAAAACTCAAGGATGGTAAAGGAATGTATCTGCAACAAAAGGTGCTGTAACATTCAGTTAACTATGGTGCTGGTTAATAACTGGTAAAAATTACTTTTGAGCATTATTTCCTACCATCCAATAAAGCATAACAGGAGAAAGAAAACACAGGCAACCACAGAGAGCCCTGAAAACTGTCAGGAGAAGTCCCCAGCTCTTGTTCTTCTTTGGATTATGAAACCCAAGATATATGTATGAGGCATGTCAGTTTCATGGGAGCCCAAATCTGAGTTTGCTGCAGAGTCTTTCACACTCATCTTATCAGGTAGCTAAAGCCAGGGTATAACTGATTAAGTCATTGGAAAACTATCAAACTATACTTCAGTATACAACATAGACACGCTAGTACTGCGTGTCTCCAGAGATGTTTCAGACTTTGAATAGCACAATATAATTCACCTATCAACACATCTCATCCTTATCTTGGCCAAGGGTCAGTACCAGACTTCCGGGTATCCTGGATATAAGCATGGAGTTGCCCCAGTCAGGCTGTAACCTCCTCCTTACACAGGCAAGATAATCATGTTTTTTGATGGTCAGAACTTTACATTTTAGTCAATTTCAACATATTCATTTTTTCTTTTATAGTTAGAGCTTCTGTGTACCCTCCAAGAAATCTAGTGCTACTCCAATGTTGTGAAGACGTTCTCTGATATTCCCTTCAATGTATCATTCTGGAAACTTATAACTCTGGCATCTACGATTAGAGCTGATATTCACATAGGAATAAGATATTCAGATGGAGTGAAATAGGGAAAAGTAACTTTTTTCCATATGGTTAACTTATAGCAGCTTCTGCTGAAAAGATTTTATTCTCCCATTTAACTGGCTGAGCACCTTTGACGAAAATTAATTGATAGTGTACGTGTGGGTCTATTTCTAGACTTTCTGTCTTGTTCCATTGATCTGTTTGTCTGTCTTCACACCAGTACCACACCATTGTGACCATCAGAGATGTAGAGTAAGTCCTGAATTGAGCTGACCTAAGTCCCCAAACTTTGCTCTTCTTCAAGATATATATATATATTTTTGGGGCTATTCTATATCCTTTGTATTTCCATATACTTTTTTAGAATCAACTTGCCAATTCTCCCCTTGCCAAAAATAGGCTTTTAGGATTACAATGAAAATATAGAACAATTTTAGAATAATAAATATTTTAATAATATTGAGTCTTCTCACCCATGCACATGTAAGCTCTCTCCATTTACATACATAAAACATATCCTTCAACAGTGTTTTGTGGGTTTTAGAGTAGAGGCTTTGCATATCTCTACTAAGATTCTTCTTAATAATTTTGTTTTTAATGGTATTACAAATGATATATTTATACTTCATTTTCAATTTATTTGTTGACTAGTTTATAAAGATACGATTGACTTTTCTATATTTACCTACTGTGCTCATAAACTACTTATAATTTCTAGTAGCTTATTGGTAGAATCATTAGGCTTTTCTACCTACACAATCTTATTGTCTCTGAATAAAGGTATTTTATTTCTTTCTTTTCAACCATAGGTACATATAATGTTTAATAATAGCACAAGATGTATATAATTTTATATAATAACACACATAATATATAATGTATATAATGCATAATATATATCTAATATGTAATTAGATATAATATATTATATATAATTTAGGATATAATTTTTATATACCAGTACATAATATACAGTGCACTATATATATATATATATACAATGTATATAATACTGTATATGCTATCACTGATATCATGTATATACTAATATATGCATATGTGTATACATATACAATTATATATACCATATACAATGCATATAATATGTGTATGACTCCCACTCTCTATGTGTGTATATATATATATGTACACACACTGGGCACTGATCTGACCTCCTCTTCTCTTTTAAAATGCAAATATTATGTGAGGGATAAGGTTCTAAAAAAGTCGGGGAGTTGTTTACTTTTCCTAAATTTAACGGTTGTATAGAATGTTCATTGCACAAGGGTCATGGAAGAGAGCTGCAGGAGAGTGGGGGCTGAAATCTGGCACATTCTCTAGTTATTGAGCCATGCATCCCAGCATCTTTTGAGCAGGGTTGGATTCTCCTGGATAAAATGGAGACTTCCTGATTCACAGAAGTCACCTCGTGAGTCAACAGTAAACATGTAGCTGAAAGAAGGCTTTGCGTGGGAATAGCTATGAAAGCTATGAAGAAAGCGCCGGGCAGCAAAATAAAGGGGGAGGAGTACACTGAGCAAAAAGTATCATGAAGACAAGTTTTCAGTTTTGCTCAATATACTTTCAGTGGTTATGACCTTTATCCATTTTTCTTCCTTTGCATAATTTAAACCTACCATTTAGTGTAATATGAAAGTTTAAAATGTAAAGGACTATAGTCCCTTCACCCTTTAAATTTTTGTTGAATATCTATGAATACTATCCAGCAAGATTAAAAAAATGAATAATATGTAGTTACTGTACTTGTATCACCTTTGATGGAACTCCTGTTCCTCTTCCTCAGCCATGACATTAGGTTGGATCTGACCTCAATCACCCCCACTCTGTGTTCCTGACAGTGACGTTAACTGGATAAAGCCAAACTTTCATATTCCAATCACAGAGAATGGTTCTCATATAAAAATTTGACCCAGTTTGGGTAAAATAGACTACAGAAGGTGTTTTCTGGATATTTGACTTCTATGAGGTTCATTTCTTTTCTGGAGGAGCTGCTGGAAGAGATGATTCTGTTTGGGTGGAATGTTGCAGAGCTACCACGAGGGAGCTTGGTTAGAGTGCCCTAGAAGAAGGTGTGGCCAAAAGGATGATAGAGAAACAGAACTGGAGCTCTCTTAACACTCTCAACTTATTTTTTTGTTTAATCCTAGATAAACTGAAATTAAGAGCATGTGGATATTGGCATGTGTCAACTTATGTAGTAGTGTGGGAGAAAATAAGGCTAGAAAGTAAGGTTTGAGCTAAAAAAAAAAAAATGAATAATTTTGAATTTACTAAAAGTTTTCTTCTAAGCATTGTGGAGACATCTATGATTTTTTATGTGAAGAATAAATATTTTTATGACAAATGTCAAATTATATACCTCTGCAGTTGGACATAAAGGAGACCTAAATTTTGGATAGCTAACATCCTGGAAATTTTAATATGCAACACAGTCTCTGTATAATGATAATAAAAGGTATCATCAATTGAACATTGTCAGTTAATTGCAATCTGAATGGTCCAGGATGCCATGCTTCTCGTCAAACTTAATTTGAATCTTTTTAAATGGTAAGGTTGGATTTTAGCTGGTTTGAAGTCTTCCCCAAAGCATGACTTTCCAGCTTAACTCCCTTCATCATGAACAGGAATAAAGTGATGTGCTTGACACAGCCAGATGAAACACATCACCATTGTACCTGACAGCCAAGAAATTTAAACTGACAAGAGCCTCTTAAAAGAGTCAGCGAAAAAGTGGACTTTGAACTGCGCGTGCAAACGACAGACGCTGGTTTGGCTTTGGGCATAATGGGGGGAAATTTTCCTTTTCTCAACAGCTCCTTTCTCATATGTCTATCTCAGGAACTAGGGTTTTTCCTCTTATTTACAGTTTCTTAGAGAGCTTTGCATATCCAAACTACGAAAAGGAGAAGCAGTGAACTAAAAACATGTATAGTGTTTATATAACCCATTATTTTGGCTTTACTTTCTATAATTAAAGACAAAGTTGATTTTCCCTGCTGCTTCAATGAGAATACAACCTGTTTCTCCCCATTCTTCCCCATAACTCTAATTGACAGTACCACCCAGTCAGGCAGCATGTTGAAAATGTCACTTACTTCATTACCTAATCACTCAGCAAATTCTGTTGCTTGTACATGCAAATACATTAAAAGGAATTCATTCATTTATGTCCATCTCTCCTACTTTCTCAGTCCACATAATCATTATTTCTTAACTAATATGCTAATCAATATTTATGCTCACTAAGTATTTTGAGCTGTCTGCTTCCCGGGGCTTGTTAAAAATGTATTTGCCCACTCCGTTTGAAGTTAGGCATAGCCATGTGACTTTCTTTGGCCCATAAAATGTGAGTGGAAATAATGTCTGTTACTTCCAGGTGAAAGCTTTAAAAGTCAATATATAATGTTCCATCTTTCCTTTTTGTACCTTCACAGTTAAGAAAGCTCAGAGATGGAGCTTCCCTCTGCCAGGTACAGGGAGAATGACATGGGGCAGAGCCCTAGTTGACCCTCAGTGGCCCTGTGACTCATTCTGACCAATGAAACATGAGCAGAAATGGCACGAGTCCCTTCCAGGCTGAAACTAGAGAGGCTCCTCTTTCCCTCTCTACTGTTCCTTCAAGAAATGACAAAGGAGACTTGCCTAGTGGTCCAGTGGTAAAGAATCTGCCTTCCAATGCAGGGGACATGGGTTTGATCCCTGGTAGGGGAATTAACATCCCACATGCTGCGGGGCAACTAAGTCTGTGCGCCACAACTAGAGAGAGAAAAAGCCGCACACTGCAACTAGAGAGAAGCCGGCACACCGCAACAAAAGATCCTTCCTGTCTCAACGAAGAGATCCTGTGTGCCGCAACTAAGACCCAATAAATAAATAAATAAATAAATAAATAAATAAATAAATATTGGAAAAAGGAAATGACACTGAAACCGCATATTGAGTTGTCACCACCATATTGTAGCAATCTGTATCTCCAAGACACCTTATACCCAAGCATGAGGCCTAATCCACAATGAACTTTATACGAGTAAGAGATATACCACATAGTGATAAAACTTTTGATTCACCAGAGTGATATAAAAATTCTAAATTTGAATACATCTAATGAAATCAAAATATGTAAAGACAAAATTGATAGAACCATAAAGAGAAGTTGCCAAATTCACTACCGTAGTCATGCCAAGAATCACTTTAAAAACAACAGCATATATTAGTGACGGAATTGGACGTTGAACAGGAAAGTCAGTAAGTTTAATTTAATGCACCTATATGGAGCCCTGCATGCAACAATGAGAGAACCCACATTCTCCTCAAGCACGCAAGAAACACATGTGAAAACTGAGCATGTACGTGGTCATAAAGCAAGCCTCAAGAAATGTCAGAGATGAGTATCCTAAAGACTCTTGCAGAGCATGGGCAATAAAGAAAACATTACTCAACTGTGAGCAGGCTTAACTTATCAATTGTGAGCTGGCTTAACTTAGAACCTTAAAAACAGGCGAGGAAGGATGATATATGAAAGGTAAACAATATATACATCAAATTATTTGTAAACTCTTTAGCAAAATATGAAAACAACAAATCTAGGAACTTTAAATATCATTACAGCAATACAAAAGTGGTTATTAAAAAAATTATAAATGACATTCATTATAGTAACAGACGAAAGGAAAATGATCTTACCTCAAAAGATATAGGAAAAGCATTCATGATTAAAATGCTTAGTAATTTAGAGAGAAAAGGAACCTTCTTAAATGTGTTAAATTATCTACCAATATTCTATAGCAAAAATGTCTTTACTGTTGAAAGCTTTCTCATTCAATCAGTGACAAGCAAAGATATCAACTATCACCATATCTACTTCATATTTTACTGGTGACATCAGCAAATAATAGTATATAAGTTAAACAGACAGAAAAAAAAAAGATACATGGTTAGTCAAGGGAAAAAACAAGTCCAAACTGTCGTTATCTTGTATGATGGAATTCTTTTCATTAAAAAGGTGTCAGTTACAGAACATCATTAGAAATAATACGTTTGGCAAGATGGTTGGATATAAGATCAAAATACAAAAATAAATTATATTGATACCTACTAGCAGCAATGACCAATCTTGTCCTCTCAGCCAAATTCTGGACTTGCTATTCAGTATTCTGTTTATGATGCTTATAATCCATTCTGCAATCCTATGTTAGCTTTCCTATTGTTTCCCCAATTCTGACGTCATGACATATATAAAAAAATAGTAATATTTGTTTAGCAACATAGAGCAAATGGGCAAGGCTGTTTCTGGGCAGAGAAAACCAGTCCAGACTCCTTCATGCCACATGCTCTTTCATATTGATTAACCAACTTGAAGCTTACAAAGCGCATTCACAGACATTTCACAGACATTTGATCTAGCAGGCAGAAATATGCAATCACCCCAATGAAGTTATTTTTAATAGATCTGATTAAAATAGTTATCACGCACATGTATACCTGTTATCTGATACACTCTCCTGCAACACAGCCTACTTAGAACTGATTGAGAAAGTTTATCATTAATTCCTATTATAATACTGAATTGACTCATAAAACCATTCGTTTGCTCCTACAAATATCTTTCTTTTTGCCATGAATGTGAAAGACAGTGTTTGGACCAGGTACAATAGTTGTCTCAGTATGAATTGGGCTTGGAATGCTCTTTTAATCTCAAGACCTATAAGACAAGACTTCTAACTTCAGTATTTGGAAACATTAGGCAGTTTCAGGATGGAATGGGAAAAACATTAAGGTGTGCCAATTATTTTGGGATGTTTTCTATAAAATTAGCTTTTGAAAATAAGGCTGAACCATTTCCCTTTCAAACCAGTTTTTGTCTAGGAGTTTATAAATTTGAGTATTTCTTTATCTAAAAAAGTATATAATCTGTATCTTAATACTACTTCATACGCAACTTGGGGCAGATTAGAAGGATAAAATATTAACGTGGAAACAATCTACACACTCAGGATTCAAACTCATGATATTAGTACATCAGTTTTCTCCATCGTCCCTCCCACGTTTCTTACCATTCAAAGGATTTCAACACATGTCAGAACTTTTTGTCATCTATTAGGAGCTCAGCGACTCTGGTTTGCTTGCTTCATTTACCTGCTTATTTTTGGTCTCTATCATTATTAGTATTTTTGGGGGGGAGTGTACGCAGGCCTCTCCCTGTTGTGGCCCCTCCCGTTGCGGAGCACAGGCTCCGGACGCGCAGGCTCAGCGGCCATGGCTCATGGGCCCAGCCGCTCCGCGGCATGTGGGATCTTCCCGGACCGGGGCACGAACCCGTGTCCCCTGCATCGGCAGGCGGACTCTCAACCACTGCGCCACCAGGGAAGCCCTATCATTATTTTTAACAGTTGTCAGCATTAAACGTGATTTGCCACATCAGCCAATTTACACAGCAAACGTAAAGCCTTTTGAATTTAACTTACAGTTTCTGGACTCCCCCAGTCACTTCAGTTTTGCTTTACCAGCATCATTTGACGTTTTGCCATTAGAGAGTTCTCATTGATTTTTATTGTTTTAAGGGAATAGAAAATAAAATAGGCATGTTCAATTAGATATGGCTATTCACTATTATACAAACTAGAGCACTTGTATTTCAACAGTAGCAATCTAGATCACTAAGACCTCACTATCCCATGACAGATAATATAAAATAATTGGATTATTGATCCTATCCTTTTGATCCAAATTTTGATCCAGTTTTGGGAGGGCAACATGAGAAGAGACTATATGTACACGACACCCTTTAGGTTGTCCTTGTACTGCTCCAAATTATAGAATTTAACGTTGTGTTTACCCTTTTATTTACTGTCTGATTTTATTTCTGAAAATGACAATTCAGACCACATTTCTTTTTTATACCAATATTTTTTTTTTGGCTGCACTGTGCAGCATGCGGGTTCTTAGTTCCCCAACCAGGGACTGAACCTGTGCCCCCTGCAGTGGAAGGGTGGAGTCCTAACCACTGTACCACCAGGGAATTCCCCAGACGGCATTTCTTGATGAATATCAAAACACTATATCATTATTCAGGAATTTAGCTTTCTGCTTGGACAGTAGTTCAATTTTTAGCACAATCTCTAGATTTTTAAGTAGGATTCAATATTTTAAAACTCTGAGCATCAAAAGAAAATTGCTTTATCTCCTTTATCACAGCTCAAAGGTATACTTGTTCATAATGGCATATTTCCAAAACTGGGTGAGGCATAAAACCACATAGATGCACTTTTTGGTTTTTTGCCCTCAACACAAGCAGTAGCAAATACATCCATTTAAAATCAAGCGGAGGGCTTCTCTGGTGGCACAGTGGTTGAGAGTCCGCCTGCTGATGCAGGGGACACGGGTTCGTGCCCCAGTCTGGGAAGATCCCACATGCCGCGGAGCGGCTGGGCCCGTGAGCCATGGCCACTGAGCCTGCGCGTCCAGAGCCTGTGCTCCGCAACGGGAGAGGCCACAACAATGAGAGGCCCGCGTACCGCAAAATAAATAAACAAATAAATAAAAATAAAATCAAGCGGAATATCTCAACTAAATGTGGAGGAGTAAAGCTAAGATCATAAAAATTTCTTAATGCAAATACTTAATAAAACTAATATCAATTAGAAACACAAGCAAAAGAAATTCATTGCCAGTAAACTGATCATAACACTTCTAAACCATACACTTCAAAATTGTTAACCAGTGAAAAGCAGCAGTTTGGGTCAGAATGGTTTGACTTCAGATCCTTCCCCTTTGCCTACCTCTTGTCTCCCTGGATACATATTTTCAGAGCTTGAAGTTGTTACTAGGAAAGCACAGTCCTTTCCTGGAATGACCATTGCTGATTTCCTTTATACCACTGGTCGAATGTGGGTGCGTGAAGTCTGGGAAAGGGTGAGGACGGCAGCCCTGTGGCTGGTTTCAACAAATCATGATTCTCTGTCTGGGACCAGGTGCATCATCTTTAAAATCAAAATGAATTCTTTTAACAAAGAAGAGGGGATGTATGTCAGGTATGTAACTCTGTGTCTATCACACTCATTTTCTCTAAATTAGAGAAAAAGACTAAGGTGGTACCTTTAGCCCTTCTCTCCTCCTATTAGCGGAAATAAGAATGACTGCTGAGGAGAGATCGGGAAAACTGGAGAAATTGGAGGAAAACAACTAAGATTCTATTACAGAAACATAGGGCTTATGGTTCCACATGGAACTGGGGGGAAATAATCTAAACAATATATATCTCTGTGGCAAGCTTTAAAATGAAC
Organism: Monodon monoceros; assembly: GCF_005190385.1. Taxonomy (NCBI): domain Eukaryota; kingdom Metazoa; phylum Chordata; class Mammalia; order Artiodactyla; family Monodontidae; genus Monodon; species Monodon monoceros. The sequence continues at coordinate 79,928,885 of NW_021703776.1, read as the reverse complement.
TCCCTCTCTGCCTCCACCCACGCCCACACACCAGGGGCAAAAGATATCTACACCTAATCCCTGGAACCTTCTATTTCAGAACAGAAAAGGGTATTTTAAGTTAAGAATCTTGAGATAGGGAGATTACCCTGTGTTATCCAGGCGTGCTCTAAATGCCCTAAGTTCTAAATGTGGGCAGACGGAGACTACACACATACACACACGCACACACACACACACACAGAAGTGGAGAAGGCACTGTGAAGACTGAGACAGAGATGTGGTCATAAGCAAGGACTGCTGGAAGCCACCGAAGCTGGAAAGAGGCACCCTGGGCTTCTCCTCCACACTCATGAAAGCATTCTGAAATGAGCTAGCAGTATTTACCCAGACACATGTAAAATATAATGTGCTATGTCAGCAAAGAAGCGCAAAGTTATTAATCTTTTTATTTCATTATTTTCCGTTTTCTATCATAGGCCATTTACTTTTATTTTACTGAGAACATGCTTTGACATTATGAGATTAGGCTTATGGCAAGAAAAAGAAGTGAAGAAAAGGAAGAAAACTCTTGAAAAGACAAATGCTCTCTTAATTAAGCAAACAAACTTTAGGTTAATATTTTGGTTAACATAGGTTAATGCCTTGTCACTGTTTATGCAACATGGCACTTTAAGGTCACTTATTACATGTTCATAGCTCCATAATATATACTTTAGCCTATATGTTTACCCTCATTTCACAAATGAAAAAACTGGCATGATATTAAATTGAGAGATTTAAAATCCTTTCACATGGTTTAATGATCTATATCTTTTCATGAGATATGAAACATGTGCTGGGAGTGACATATTTTCCCTGAAGTATTATCCTTAAGCGATCATGTGTGCTCCAAGCTGTAGAGCTGAGATTACCTTTAGGTACATATATATATAGTAGAGTTCCTTTATTTCCCACCCTATCCTCAAATCCCTTTACTAAAACGTGAGATTTCTCTCTTCGAGCTACGTTATTTTAGGTGAAGTCTTGGGTCATTTGTTAAATTCAATAGCCTATAGTAGAAGGTAATATAATGAGTGTTATCAGTAAGTCAAAGGGTATTTAAAACTTTCCAAATTATACTTTCTGAATAAATAAATACGTGCAAATCTCAGGGTCCTGAATCGATTGAGAATATTTGTGGAAGGACGGAGTAAGGGAAAAAACAGATAATGGCTGGTCAGCATGAAGAGAGAAAAACACAGACTGTGAGGAATGGTCATGCTAAAAACAAGCTTCAACTCTTCTAAAATTTTAACGGTTCTTCTAAAAACCAAGGGCAGTTCTGTAGTGAGTTGATAAGCATCTTTAAGTGTCATATAAAGATACCAACTGTAGGGCTTCCCTGGTGGCGCAGTGGTTGAGAGTCTGCCTGCCAATGCAGGGAACACGGGTTCGTGCCCCGGTCCGGGGAGATCCCGCATGCCGCGGAGCGGCTGGGCCCGTGAGCCATGGCCGCTGAGCCTGCGCGTCCAGAGCCTGTGCTCCGCAACGGGAGAGGCCACAGTGTGGTGAGAGGCCCGCGTACCGCAAAAAAAAAAAAAAAAAAAAAAGATACCAACTGTAATTGAAGTCCATTCAATAGACAAACTGTGCAACACTACTCTCAAAACTGTGTAACAAAAAAAACACCCCACAATTAATTTTATAGATTCCATTCTTTCCCATAAGAAAGAAATCTGTATTTTGGAGACTCTTCCCTGCTTCCTCGACATATATCTTTGCAACACACATATCTGTAAGAGGCTTAGACTCAATAAATTGTATATCCTTAGAAATTAGGAAATGAGTGAGAATATTAGAGAATACTTGAGAGTAAGCTTTTTAAAAATGCTTAGGTACTCAGAGAGATGGCTGAATAGTCGACCAAATTTATTCAAGCGTAGGTATGTGATGGATGTATTGATTTATTTTTAAATAAGCAAACATATTATCCACCTTGAATATAATATTGTTGGTTTATCAGACTACCTGCCTTTAAATATATTTGACATTTTTAGTTCTATGTACTCCCAGTTTATGTCAAAGAATAAATAGCTATGAAAGGGATTTTATATTTGTGAATGAATTTCTAAAATAATATTTAGATATAGAGATAGAAGAACGTATTTGGAAGTTGATATTTCAAAGTGAGCAAGTAGTTTCCCAGAAGTTTAGAGGTCATATTGTATTTCTAATTATCTGCAAACCAGTGAAGCAGTTTAGATACTTTAAATTATTATTTCCTAGAAATCTGTACCTAAAACTTTGTTCAGAGAAACTACTGCCTGACTGAAAATCAGAAAACTTCAAGTCTGAAACTGCTGAAATGACCAAGAATCAACGGAATATTCTAAATGGGGTTGTGTGCTGGTCCAGCCACAGGAGAACTCCAGAGGACATTCAGCTCTCAGTAGAGATGGAAGCAGGTATAGAGTACGTGCAGAAGAGAACCCACAAGGAGGAACTGAGTGCAGGATAAAAGTGATGTTCAGGACCAAAACATTTATGAAGTAAATGAGAAATCTTTACTAAATCTAGTGGGAGGGAAATCTAACAAAGGACTAGAGATGAGAGTGAAGAATTTGGTTTGAAGAGATAATTAATGACTTCGGCAGACAAAGTTGAGTTAGAGGAAAAGAATGGAGATAATCAATACAGAAGTGATTCTTTCTTTTACCCCTTCCAGCTTTATTGAGGTATAATTGACAAATAACACTGGGTAAGACGTACAACCTATTGATTTGCTAACACTGACACACTGCAATATGATTCTCACCATCACATCATAGAAATACTATTTCTTTTTTGTGGCAAGAACAGTTAAAACCTACTCTCTTGGCAATTTTCAAGTATACACCACAGTACTGTTAACTATAATCACAAGGTCGTGCATCACATCCCCGGAACTTAGTCATCTTCTAACTGGAAGTTTGTACCCTTTGGCCGACATCTCCCTAATTCCTCCATCCCCCAGCCCCTAGTAACCACTATTCTATTTCTATGAGTTCAGGTTTTTCAGATTCCACGTATAATTGATTCTTATATAAGAGGCACAGTCTTTTAATAGACTGTATCATTATTTCTCAGGGAGGGAGAGAGACGACTAAAATAATCTACATGTATTGCTAAATAATATTCAGTAAAATTTCATGTGTGAAAAGGTTGAATAAAGTTGATATTGAGACTATATTTGACATGCTTAAAGCACTAAATAAGATGAGTAATAGCCAGAGAGGACGTATATATGAAATAATTATATTGAACAACACAACGCTCAATATTAGCTCTTAGCTACTTCTGAGCAAACTTTTTGCCAATATATTTTTCAAGGAATGTGAAATGCATTGCGCTTCTCCACAAGAAGGATCTGTGTAAAGTCCCTGATATTGCAGTGGATTTATTGTTATTGATGGCCCAAACAGAAATAAGAGTTCATTTGAACTCCTATTTGCTCCTGAGTGAGACATCCAATCTATTTAAAACTATATTATGATTGAGTGGTCATAGCTGAGAGAACGGATTAGGAACTACTTCGACAAGGAAAATGAAGAACTCATTACTTTAATTTTCTGCTAACAGGCCTTTGGAGCCCTTTTAACCAGCACTAAGTTGTCATGGTGATAGCAAAAATTAATGGTGGATTGGGTGAGAATTCTGACCCAACTCTCTCAAGCAGCTAACAAGGTTATCGGGCCATAGAATTGGAGTCACAGCTTTTTTGAAGCTTACAAGGACAGAGATCATTTTTAATATTAGAGACTGAAAATGGAAGCATTTCCTTGGCCTTTCTGAAAACTCTGAGTCTTTTTTCAGTGATCTTCAGTGCTTGAGTCTTTTGATTATTTAAGCAATTTACTGTGTGCTTTTTTGTGGGGATCGTGCTATGGCTCATTCAGTCTTTAGGCAAAGTCATTTATTTTGATGCCTCATGTCATAACAAAAACTACGGCAAATACTATTTCTTTTACTTTTTAAACCCCAAGTTTATTCTGCATTTTACACGCAAATGACACAAACATATTCAGAATTGAAAGACCCATTTCCTCTTTTTCTTTCTTCTTTTTCTCTCTTCTCTCTCACAGAAAAAGGTAAAAAATAGTTCATGGAATAAGACTAAAATTTAAACTATGTGCTCTTTTTAATTAAACACTTTTGCTGGTTTGAGTGGAATCTATGCTATCACATTTACTAACCTTCAAAATAATTTAGTAAATTGAGAGATTAAGATGTGTTCTTGGTGCCATTTATACATTCTGTATCTGATCCTACACTGTAAGTATGGTTTATATAACTCACTGGGAACGGTTCAAAGAGAGTGATTTCTCTTAAAAGACCATTACGGTAAAGGAGATCAAAAGGGCTTAAGCAAAATCTGAAAGGATTTTCCCTAGAAGATGGACATTAGTGTTTACCTAAAGAAAATCAGAAAGATACATCCTAGTATAAGCAATCCCACCGTCCTATTGTTTGGGTCAAGCTGAAGGTCAATTGCACAAGCTTTGAATATATAAAGTATGTATTTCTTTTATGGGAGGCCTATGATTGACTATGATCCCTGACCTGTATCACCAGCACCCTAGAAGGGCATTACTACAAATAAAAAGTAGCATTTTATTTAAGTGCTGGCTTATCCTATTGTAAAATTGTTGGGCTTGTGAAGTTGAGCAGGGCATGAGCACGTGCACGTATGTTGACACATAAAGAGATGCAGACTCCAAGGTCTAAAAGAGGTCTTTAGGTCGTACTAATTTCAATGACTCTAGTAGTGATCGCTTCAATCTCCAAAGAGACTGTCAAGACTCTTCCCCTGATCTGCAGCCTTCACAGGTTTTTACTGAGGTCTCATAAGGCCTCAGTGCTGATCTTCAAGGATCTCCATCAACCATTTCCACTTTTTACCTGCACACGCTTTTTATTTCTAAATTGTGTCGGCAAGGCCACATCAACGTCCTTTCCTTGTACTAGGCTCATTTATGCCTCTTGTAATCTTTAATAATATGTTCCACACCTTGAATGAACTTTTCTTTTCCCCTGAAAAAGTCATAATGATATTTTACTCATCTAAAAATTGGACTTTGCACAGCCAGCAACAGGAAACAAAATAAAATAAAGCAGTCTATTTAAGCCTAGCAGAATTTAGATTCACTTAAGGTGGAGCTCATGGCACCAGGGAATTCTTCTGAACTAGAAATGGATTTTTTCCTGTTTTTTAAATTTCTTTTTTAATATAACCTATATTAATTATAGAATAATAGCTTACATAGTAGTGTGTTAGAAATGTTTCCTTAGTACTTCATTGACATATAGGCGAAAGTTATTTAACAAGATGTGTTTTAAAACTCATTCAACTATAAAAAAATGGGATCATTACCAGTGATGTCACCTACTAAAATTTCATCTCCGTGACTGAAAGGAGACCATTAAACTTCAGCAACGATCTGTGATTTTGAAACATATATGCATTTTTTCCAAATTGTACTTTTAAAGTCTCTCGGCAAAAAAATAAGAATAAACAGTTTTTCACATGATTATCACTGCAGTTTTAACATCTTTATGTTACAAAAATGTATGCAAGTTTAGAGTATAGAAAATAAAAATTACCCATAGGGAATTCCCTGGCGGTCCAGTGATTAGGGCTATGCGCCTTCACTGCTGTGGGCCCGGATTCGATCCCTGGTTGGGGAACAAAGGTCCCACAAGCCCCACGGCACAACCAAAAAAATTAAAAATTATCTATATTATTATAATTCACAAAAAAAAAACACTGTTAAAATTTTCGCATGTAGCCCTCAGAAAGATAGATAGAAATTCAGCTAAAATATATAGTTAAATTAAAATATGATAAACTAAATATGAAATTATTTATAATTTGTATTTTATGAAATTTTATAATATGTTATAAAATGTGTATGTACAGACTGGTAATCAGCTTCTCCAACTTTATAATTTATGACCACCCTTACATATTGATACACATACATTTATAAGTTAAACAACTTCCTAGCGTTTCACTGTATGAATATATCATTATTAATTTAATTTGTCCCCTATTTGAGGCTATTTAGTTTGGTTCCTTTTAAAATAAATTGCAAGTAGCATGTTTATAGTTTATTTCTGTGATATTTACTCCTGTATGACATATTTCTACATGTGAAATTGCTTAATAAAGTTTTTGCTGTATTTTCTCAAAATATTTCCCAGAAAGTGCTCTAATATATAATCCCAATAGAAATGTATCAGTATTAACTTTTCACACAGTTAATAATACTCCTCTGCCTATTAGGATGGTTTATAATCAGATTATGTGTATGGTCATTTCAACCTATAATCAACATGACTATTTACTATGGTTATCAAAATTCAGATATTTTCAAGCCTTTTTTGTGTATGAAATATTTGCATCAGTGTGTATTTTATATATCTACAACGTCTCAAGTAAGACACTGAATTTTAATTGAAAATACTTGATTCATGTTTAGAAGTGATTAAATTTACAATTAAAAAAGTATATCCACACATTCAAGCTGTTTGAAACATATTTAAAAGCTTCCCAATAACTGAATCAAGTATCAATTAAAAATTTTTAATTTAAATTAATTTAACTTAAATTAATTTCAATTAATATTTGGTCACACTAGCCAGGTTTCAAGTGCTCAAGAGCTACATTTGGTCAGTGACAACAGTACTGCATGGCACAGGTCCTGGGTCAGTACAATCGACAAGGCCTACATGATCCAGCATCCTATAAACCCTGTGCCCTCATTTCTCACAGTCCTTCTCCTCACCTCATCCACTCTAGCCCTCTCGCTTTCCCACTCTTTATGTAACACTGCAGGCATCTCAGGACCTTTGTAGTAGCTATTCTTTCTGTCATCAAATACCCTTGTGGGTTGCAATTACTACTTGACATCTTTGCTGATATGACCCCTTATCAGTGAGAGTTTCCAAAAGTGCTACTCCCTTCTCACTTCTTTATGATCTTTATTGGCTTTTTCTCTTAATACTAATTTCCTCTTGTTATTGTCTGTCTCTCCACTCTAGAATATAAGACTATGAATGCAGAGACACATGCTCCCTGTTGTATCTATCCTCAGTGCCTGGCACATAGTAAATGCTCAAATATTTGCTTAATATGAAAGCTCATGTATAATTCCTAATTATTAACAGGTCCTGTGTGTACGTCTCTGTGTGTGTGCTACCACTCTTTTTTTTCCTTCTCTTCCTTCTTTTTCCTTTATTTCTCATTATAATCATCCATCTTAAGAACCACTTCCCCCTAACTTATTTCTTACCATGCACCCTATTAGCTCTTCTACCAAACCCTAATTTTCATTGATGAGTCAGTAGTTGAAAAACTTTTTCATTTCAAATATGGGCTTCATCGGACTCAGACATTTACATGCCTAGGAATTAAAAACTCTAGGCAAGGGCTTCCCTGGTGGCGCAGTGGTTGACAGTCCGCCTGCCAATGCAGGGGACATGGGTTCGTGCCCCGGTCTGGGAAGATCCCACATGCCGCGGAGTGGCTGGGCCCGTGAGTCATGGCCGCTGAGCCTGCACATCCAGAGCCTGTGCTCCGCAACGGGAGAGGCCACAACAGTGAGAGGCCCGCGAACAGAAAAAACAAAAACAAAAACAAAACAAAACAAAACAAACTCTAGGCAAGAGCTGTTTAGACCAAAGATTACAAAATGCAATGGCCCACAGTTAGTTCCACCTTATATATGAGGAAAAGTGATTTAAGACATTTAAGTACCCCTCATTTCTACTGTTAGACAAAAATCAGTTATTCCTAAAATAGAGCTTATCTATGATTCTGGAATAGATAGCAATTGCAACCTCATGCATATATGCATTTTAGTACTGTTTACATAATGAATACTTGGCTCTGAAGAGATCATATAAACTTAGAAAATTATATCAACAGTATTAAGTAAAGATCAAATCATCAATAGGTGTATCAGTCATTTATCAATAAAAAATTTAGAACATATTTATAAATATTTATTATAAACACTGGCAACTTAATATAATGCAGATTTTTAATTATAATAAATTACTCATAATTACAGAAAGAGCAATCATCATTTTCAGAGAGCTCTCTTCTGTTTTGCTATATCTCCTACAACCGTCTTTCTGATAGGTTTCCACAGATAATGCAGAAATTAAGAAAATAAGTTTTAATAAAAGAAATACATTTAGAAACATTCATCATCCTAAAATAAATTTATATATACCAATACATCTTGTGATACTGCAAAATTCTGTCCTCAGAGATAATCTTCTCATTTGCCTCTTTTGTAAATAGTATCTGTAGTGAGTACACCAAGTTCTCACCAGGGTCATGTCTTTCTAGGGCTACCACTGCCTTTGTTATTTCAGGATGAGTTTCTCTAATGCCTTCTAATTAAATCTCTATTTGAAGACTCTCAAGGGAGTCCGCTCTAAAGCTGTTCATTTGTAGCGAAATGGAGCATATGGAATATGTAATGTTGGTCTTGGTGTCCCTGGAATAGCTCACAATTTGCTTCGGGTTTGAATTCAAGATCCAGCTAAACTCTATTTTAACACTGCTCTTGAATAACTAGATTAAACAGAAAATTAGAATTGCACAGGGAATTGGTAGCTTGTATTATGTTCCTTGGCACTGCCCAGTTGGTTTCTAACGCACCCTTCCCATACTTCTCTGCCTGGTAAGCTTCCAGTAACCCTTGAAGATCCAGGACATTTCCATTTCCTCTGGGTAAATGGATCCAATTTTTACAGGCAGTGAGTCGTTTTTTACTCCGAGATAACACAGCCCTTTGCTCCTAGCTCTACATATAGCATTTTAGACACTTGTAATAATCTACTTATCTATTCCCACCAGGTACAAACCTACAAATCATCCTCCACGCCTTTTACTTCCTCCTTTCTCACCTAATCAGTCACCTAGTACTTTGCATTTTATCTTCAGTGCCTGTGGTGGGCAGCATAAAGATGCCTACATCCTAACCTGACTATCTGGCTATGGACACACACTTTAACCCTTTGTACTTCAAGTTCTTCACATGTAAACTGGGGATTATAGCAGTGGCACCTACTTAAAATGATCTTTCTGAGGATTAAATCAATGACATATATATACACACAGAAGAGTGCCTGGCAGGAAGTAAGCACTCAAAAATGCAATTACTATGAACTATAGTTCTTTACTTGCATTTTTCTCATTTGAGTTTTGAAAACACTAGGAGGTAAGTATCAACATTATTCTCAACTGCAGATAAGGAAATTGAGGTTTAGAGAGGATAATTAACTGTGTGAAGTAAGCGTCAGGGTCTGGAAACATAGCAATCTGTCTGCAGGACATGTTGGTTTACATTACTTATTTGGATGACATAGTATTCTTATTTAATTAATTTGGAATTTTTTTTAAATTTGAGATTACTTTTCCATATCAAACTGCTAAACATTTACATATGTAACAAACAGATCTCTTAAACAACTGACACGATTTGAAGAGGGAAGGACAGTTGTTAACTTCCCAGCATAATAAAGACTCTGAGCTGTTTACACTTAAGGAGAGTTAGATTCAGATCAAAAATACTTTCTGAAAAATGGACTCAAAGTGAAATATTATGAGTAAGTCTGATATTCAACTTCAAGTCTTTCTTGGGTTTACAGCATAGAAGAATCACGCATATTAAGAAGTCAGTAGCTTACATATGGTGAATAAATTTTGCAAGAACCAGATAATGTATTTCTTTTAAATAAAGAGTAGTTGAGTGGACATTTAAGTAAGAAACTGAAATCGAAGTAAAATTATTCCATGAAAAAAAGAGGAGTTGGCCTAAGTACGTCGGGCCTATTATTTCTCAGAACTTGAATTAGTTCTTAATGAGCACATTTTACTTTATGTTTATGAGCTTCCATTTGGACACACTTACGCAGAATGTTCTAAATTTATAATTATGGCTAATGTGAGACTCAGCAGGTCAAGGACTGTAAACTGTTTATGTTTATTTCACCAATACCCTGCTGGCTCCTTCATTTGTTTATTCAACAATTACTCAGTACCCATTATGGGGCAGTGAGTAGTATCAGGTCTTGAGATACAGAAGAGACCATGACAGTAAAAAGGCTATCTTTATAGAGTTTAGATTCTAATCAGGAGCGATAAGCATTAAACAAGTAAATAAACAAATTATGGGTACATAATGTCACTTAGAGGTATCTGAAATAAATGACGATTGCGTCAATTATTGTACTTTGCAGTTGTCAACCGCTTCACTTTCCCTATGTTTTGTGTGATCGCAATTCTGGAAAATAATTTCGGGAGATATTTTTACTTTTCAGAGGGGAGACGTTGATAAGTCTGTAGATTAAACAATCTTCTCAAGCTTACAGAGTTAGTTGCCAACAAAAGCAGAGTGAAAACATATATCTTTAGATTACTCACAAGTCTCATGCAATTTTTATAATACTTATTTAAATTACTTTTACATATAAAACCTACTGCAGCAACTTTAGTGGGCTATGTCTAGATGTACACCATGCTACTGTAAAAACCACGAGCTCTTCCAGCATGATAACATGTTGTAGGAAATATTCAAAATCTACTCATAAAAATAATGCAGTTTTTATGAGCCCAACGCAATTTAAATAAAAGTAGTTGGTAGCAAGAAAAGTATCTGTGTGTATACCTATACCTATATCATCTATCTATCATCTATCTATCTATCTATCTAACTTGTCCAGCACAAATACACTGTTTTTTTGTAAGAATATCAGCTCAATTCCTTTAAAAGTTGTGTATAGTTAGCAGACTTCAACTTTCATTTGAAAACCTTCAGATTTTCATTTGAAACTCAAGATGAGTAAAAGAAAATTCAAATATCAACTAACTCTGAAAACCAACAAAATGCCCAAATCTCAGAGGAATTTCACTTACTGTAAATGATGGAAGTTGTTGGAGAAAAACTATTTGTGGCCTGCCTATGCTTCATCTCATGAAAAGAGCAAACCACCATCTATAAGTAATACAGAAGAGACAATTTAGCTTTCTCCTACTTTCTGTCCACTAATTCATAGGAACCGATTTGTACCAGTCAGAAAGCTGGGTAGTCCTCCCTCTATTACACGGAAAATATTTCTGTGTTGCCTTTACTGTTTCCAGTTTTATGTCACTCCCTCTCAACATTCTGCTGCTGTAAGATTGTCAAACCTGTTTCCCCCGTTGCCTGCATCATGGTAGAGACTGTAAGCTCCCAGAAAGAGTCCACTATGGGCCAGCAGATATGCAGGAGAGGAGATTAGGAGTTCTGCCTACTAGAACTGGTCAAGGAAGTGATACCACTGCTCCAGCTGTAAGTCTAAGAACAAGATTTGAACAGCACCCAAGTGAAAAAGGAGGAGGGACACAGGCAATCCAAATTTCTCCCAGTTGGCAGATTCCAAGCGTGGTCAGAGCCCTTGTCTTTTGAAGAAAGCTAAACAAAAAACTAAACAAAATGTGTGAAGTATCAGAAGAGAGTTACAGAGTGAGAAGGAATAACATAATTCTAAAAAAATATTAGTAAGTTGATGAGTAGAAGAAACTTCAAAAACTGGTACCTGGAAGTTAATGAAAATGAATTATCTATAAAGCTGGAGCAGAGAGTCACAGGAAAATAATTACTGAGATAAAATACAATGGGAGGAACTTTTTAAAAATCCACAAAGTAAGAGGCAAGGGCAACAAAACTGAGATAAAAAGGGAATAAAATGAGAAAAGGAGTGAGAACGTCTGAAAGGAACTGAAATCATGAAGATGGAATTAAAATCTTCATTGGCAGCTGTAAGCAGCAGAATCGATTCTCAAAGAAAGTCATCAAGGATTAGACAAGAAAATAATGAGAAACACCATTTTTACTTTGGAAGACAGAGAACGGGGATAAAAACAAGAATAATCCATTTTCTGGAGAAAGAAAGCCAAAGATTTGGAATGGAAGCAATAATCAAATTATGGTTGGAAAAATCCTAATGCGAATCACAAAAGGAAAAGAACAAAAATCACTCAAATGCTTCAGAAACTCTTCTCTGGTTTCCATGTAAAATCAATGCCCCTGCTCCAAATGTTATGTTCCCTGACACAGGAAAAAGCAGGTTAAATGAAAAGTTGTAAATTTACACAGGCACAGAAAGTTTTAAATTTAGGGCACAGAAATAAATTAAGACTGGAGGCCTTTCTGTTTGGGGGTAATGTGTGCGCTCTAGTGTACGTGTTTGCGCATATCTGCAGTAGGGAATGTGATTGGAGGAGTAGTCGGAATCTTGGAAGGATGCGAGAAGTTACATCGGTGTGCAACATCAGAACTCCAATGCAGGAGTTTCTAGATCAATACTGAACAAGAAAAGAGTAACTTAAGCTGATGTATTAGAAAAGTAAGAACGCCGTATGATAGGAGCTCTATTCTCTTCATCTGTAGTGTTTCTACCTTGCTTTTAGGCTACCTGTGAGAGGTTCCTTATAAAATGTTTCACTCTATCATGTGATTCCACCTGCCTGTCCTCAGGAGACTGGGGCAGTGATTGCTGCCTGTCTCCCATATCAGCCACTGGAGGCTGGTAGGGGATAGGAGGTTGTTCTGTGGTAGATACTGACTGGCAGTTCTTATCCTCCTTTATGAAATACACAGAGAAGGAAGCCGACAGAAGAAAGGGCAGAAGCTAAAAGACAAATAGAGAAAATGCAGTAAATAGAAAGCATGCATCAACAGAGGTCGTAAAGCAACAGAAATCATGAGAGATAGATAGAGAATTGGTTGGTAACACTGGTGCAGTCACCTTAGGCTTGAAAGGAAGTGAGAGAGTGGCTATCTGAACCCAAAGAAAGTATCTGTCTGGAGAGAGGCCACTGTCCAGAGCTGTGGGCTGTAGTGGACGGAGGCACCCAACCTACAGCAAACAACCCAGAATGGAGGGAGTGAGCCTGTGGGGTACATTCCTCCTACTGGGGCTCGCTTATGTAGAGTAGAATCCAGCTTAAAGCCAGAGGCCAAGAGAGCCATTGATGCAGTGTTATAAAGTAGGTCCTACTCCTAGGGCCCAGGGCAGGGGTAATTAAAAACAATCCAAATGACAACTCTAACCCAACATAAACAATGAAAAAGTAATGGATTTTTATGATGAAGATAAAATCTTGCAAATAAATATTTAGGTAGGTAAAACATGTTGCCTACAAAGGACTGGAAGATTAGTTTCATTGTCCCGTAGAAACATCTTTTCAGAAATTCTTAACTTGAAGATTAAGGTATGCGCTTCAGGCAGCTCTTGAATTATAAAAGCCTTTGTTAAATCTTGCTACTATTTTGAACACATAAACGCTTGTTTTCTATGTAGGGGCCTGCACCTTTCATCAAATTCTTAAAGATGTTTGAAACCAAAAAATGTTCAGAACCACAGATCAGTACAAATTTAAGATGAAAAGATCACCAGCAAAGAATTTTATATTCTTGAGGACTGTTTTCATGTAAGATAGAAATAGAAGACAATTCTAGACGTAAACTATTTCAGAAATACATGCCTTTGGTAACCTTGGAAAAACTTACTTCAGCCAACCAAAATATGAACCAAGATTAAAAGCACAAGAGGGCTTCCCTGGTGGCGCAGTGGTTGAGAATCTGCCTGCTAATGCAGGGGACACGGGTTCAAGCCCTGGTCTGGGAGGATCCAACATGGCGCGGAGCAACTAGGCCCGTGAGTCACAACTACTGAGCCTGTGCGTCTGGAGCCTGTGCTCCGCAACAAGAGGGGCCGCGATAGTGAGAGGCCCATGAACCGCGATGAAGAGTGGTCCCCACTTGCCACAACTAGAGAAAGCCCTCGCACAGAAACGAAGACGCAACACAGCAAAAATAAATAAATAAAAATTAATAAACTCCTACCCCCAACATCTTCTTTAAAAAAAAAAAAAAAAAAAAAGCACAAGAATAGAGGGACTTCCCTGGTGGCACAGTGGTTAAGAATCGCCTGCCAATGCAGGGGACACGTGTTCAAGCCCTGCTCTGGGAAGATCCCACACGCTGCGGAGCAACTAAGCCCGTGTGCCACAACTACTGAGCCTGTGCTCTGGAGCCCACGAGCCACAACTACTGAGCCTGTGTGCTACAACTACTGAAGCCTGCACGCCTAGAGGCTGTGCTCCACAACAAGAGAAGCCACCGCAATGAGAGACCCATGTACCGTAATGAAGAGTAGCCCCTGCTCACTGCAACTAGAGAGAAAGCCCGCGTGCAGCAACAAAGACCCAACGCAGCCAAAAATAAATAAATAAATAATAATTTTAAAAAGCACATGAGTATAAATACAGTGAGAAGTGCCGGCGCCTTGATCCTGGACTTCCCAGCCTCCAGAACTATGAGAAATAAATGTCTGCTGTTTAAGTCACTCAGTCTATGGTGTTTTGATGTAACAGCCCAGGCAGAGTAAGACAGGACCCACACTGTATATAGTCTTCTGCAGGTTGCTTTTCTCTAATTATCATTGTTTGAAAGATAAATCCATGATTATATTCTTTCCTTTTGTGCATTCATTTTCACTCTGATACAGTATTCCATTAGGTACTATATTATATTCCCTTATCTATTTTCACTTTGCTGGTTATTTACATTGTTTCTATTATTTTTATATACAAATTGAAGCTGTTATGAACAACCTTGTACATCGTTTTGTTGACAAATGCCAGTTTCATCAGTACATAGCTGGTGGTGGAGTTTCCATGTTACAGTGTATGCGTGTGTTAACCTTTACTAGTTTTTGCCAAATTGCGCTGAAAAGTTAAAGATTCACCACATCGTTGTCAACACTTAGCATTGCCAAATTTTAAAAACTGTCAATCTATTAAGTGTGAAATGGAATTTCTTTTTACTTTGATTTGCGTTTAATTTCCGCCAACCTTGTGGCTAAACTTTTCATGTGTTTTATTAACCTTCAAAGGTTTTCACGTTTGAATTTCCCATTGGCATCTTTGCCTAAATTTCTAGTTAATTATTTGTCACTTTCTTAATGATTGGTTGGAAGGGACTTCACTATTAAAAAATATCTCTAGTCAGTTTTAACTAACTAAATTTCCATAAGGCGATCTTTTGCTACTATATCAGTGGTATTTAACCTCCTATATAAAAAGCTGTTTCCAGGCCACCATTTCAAGTATTAAAAACTTGAGAGAGGGGCCAACTTTTCTCATTCTGCCGCCTGTAGTCTGTCTTTTAAAATCAGCACATCCACCACCACTGAGTCTGAAAGGGATAATGCTAATAAAAGGAGCAGAATCTCCCTGCCCTTTTTTTATTTCTCCCCTATGGCTGGTTGTAATGCAAGTTTCTCTTCAGGCTCTTGTGAAATTGCTGACATATAATACGGGGAGACTTTAACAGCAGGAATAGGTCAATGAAGCAGCCCCTGTTATTCCTGCCATGTTCTGGTGGCCACACTCCAGCTCTTCCCCTCACCCCCTCACCCCTGATTGTCCTTCACAAGTGCCCTGGGGTGTTTCTAAGGCACATTTATTATTCATCAAATACTAGGGCTCACAGTCCCAGACTGGGATGAAATCAATCGGCATGTATCTTCATTTTATATATTTTGCAAAGAGGCTTGATTTTATCCTTTAAAAAGCATGTAGGCTTTGTAGGATAATAATTTACATAATTCAAAATTGAAACAGTACAGAAGAGGACACAAGGAGAAGCCTCCCTCTCAGGTCTATGTCATTCTTCTTCCCCTCAGGCAACCATTATTAATGATCTTTCATAAAATTCTAGGACCATTTCTTTTTATCATTTAAAAAGAAGCATTAGCATTTTATTCACATGAATGTGTATAATGGAAGGAGTATAATGTCCCCCAAAGATGTCCATCCCTAATCCCTGAACCTGTGACTATGTTACCTTACACAGAGAAAGGGAATTTATAGATGTGATTAAAGGTATGTACTTGAGATGGGGAGATCATTTTGGATTACTCAGATGAGCCCACTCTGATTGCATGAATGCTTAAAATCAGAAAACCTTTCCCAGCTGTGATCAGAGAGAGGTGTGACTACAGAGAGGGATTCAGAGTGGTGGGATGTTGCTGGCTTTGAAGATGAAAGAAGGGAACCATGAGCTAAGGAATGTGGGGAACCTGAAGAAGCTGGCAAAAAACCAGATTCTCTCTTTGGCCTCCAGAAAGGAATGTAACCCTGACAACACCTTGACTTATCCGGGTGAGACCCATGCCAACCTTCTGACCTGAAGAGCTGTAAGATAAATTTGTGTAGTTTTAAGCCTCTAAATTTGCATTTAATTGTTACAACAGCAGCTATAGAAAGCTAGCATAATACATGCACCTTGATTTTTACTTTTTCTCATTAAAAAATAAAATCATTTCATATCAGTACACAGAGCTTACTCAGTTTCAAAATGTTTTTCATAGCTGCATAATATCCCATTATATCACTAAACCATCATCACACATTTTGAAGTCTTCTGCTATTTCAAATAAGACTACAGTGAATATCCTTGAATAAGTGCCAATTTTCACACACGTCAGTTAATATATGGGGCAAATCTTAAGAAATGGAATTAACCATTCAATGGGAATGTGTGTTTTACATTATGACTGCTATTTCTAAGTTAGGCTCCATAGAAGTTGTTTCAATTTATATTCTATGTCTGAAAGTCCTGTTTCTACATACCTTTGTAAATACAGTATGTTATTGAACATTCTACCTGATAGCAGATAAGTGGAATCCTAGTTTGAATTCATATATCTTTTGGGATAAGTGAAATTGAGAATCTTTTTATATGTTTAAAAGTTATTTATATTTCTCATTCTGTGAATTTTCCTCCCTGTCTTTCCTTCCTTATTTCCTTCCTTCATCCCTCCCTTCCTTCTTCCTCCCAACTGTTTGCTCATGTTTCTTCATGCTGGGTTGATGAAGAATTTCTCATTGATATATCAATGTTTTATATCTTCTAAAGAAACAAATTATTTTTCTTTTGGCTTTTCTTTGTCAATGTAAGTTTTTTTTTTTATGTATGTTTTTTTAATGTAAAGTTTACCAAATGTTTTGTTTTGAATTTAGGGTTTTATTTCATATTTAGAAAATATTCACTAATACAGTTTTACTCTTCCATGGATTATTTACTATTTTTATGATTTCAGGATTCATATCTTTGACCTATTTTCTTATGCTGCAAGTTATGAAAGAACTTTACTTTTACTTTTTCCAGAAGGTTACCTAGTTGTTCTAACACCATTTATTGAATATTCCACATCTGCTTTTAACATGCTTTTTAAAAATAATTTCCTTTAAAACCAATGTTTTCAAGTTTAAGAATGGACATATTGCATATAGCTAAAAGTTTTTAACCTCAATTTACATTAATTGTATTCCTATTTATTAAGCTCTTATAAAGGACTAATATGTTTTCTGTATTTTTATGAATGGACAGATAATGTAATATGTCTTGGCAAGAGATGCAGTAGGTCCCAATTGGGTTGACTGTCCAGCTAACATCAATTTATCCAGTGCCCATATCTGTCCTACAGATTTTTCTTTGGGAAACCATTCCTTTTCCCCCATTCTGGTCATGGTCTGATTGTACTAACAATCATGGTATCTTATCACTCTAGACACAGAGTTCAAAATATGATTTACCTTGGCTCAGTAACAGAGTGATTCATCCTCCTGGCAAGCTCTTCCAGGACCCACTCTCAGACTGAGCTATCACAGGAATGGAACCCAAGGATTTAAACTCTAGGACCCAAATTGCTTTTCCCTGTCACTTCCTCCCAGTATATTATTAGGGCACAGGAGGAAAAAAAAAAAAAGCACCTTTCTTCTGTAATTTTGTTTCTTCACTTCCCTTCCCTTAATTGGGCTTGATGATCATCCAAAAATGCTTGATCAACCATCATAAAGAGACCTCAGCTCTTAGAGCACAAAACCTTAACTCATCCAGCTTTGAGATGCAGAAAGATTTTACTCCCATCCTGGTTGGTGGTAGGCATTATTTTTTTTTTTTACTTCCTGATATATTTCCCACTTCCAGGAATGGGCGGAAGAGCTTCTCTAAAATAACAGAAAATAAAATACAAGATGAATTATCAGCAATTCAAAGCTGGGCACAGCCATTGGTCTGAAAGCTTTCTTTCGCTCCCTGAAATCTAGGCGGATTAATCAACTCTGCATCCCAGGGACTTAGCATAAGTACAGAAAAGATACTCAGTAAATGTTTGTTTAATAAATGAGTAAATGCATAAAAAGACCCTAGCTGGAATTATTTCCTCTGGGAGAAACTACCAGAGACGACTCACTGTCTTTTGCTTCAGTAGTTTTTTATATCATTCTCTGTTCCTAGCAGTGCCCCCCGTCCCCCTACCCCGGGAGATTTCCACTACGTGGCTCTACCCTGTGATGATTCAGTACCTTCTTTGAGCTGTGTCTGTTCTCCACTGATTAGGGTACCAGTGACCATCCTGGGCCATGTTGTTCAAGCCATCCTGGATCTCTTTAATTAGGAGCCATGATTTCAGGAAGAAAGGCTAGAATAAAATTTTCTTATTTTCCAGAACTTTATTCAAGAAAAGGATTTTTCCGTCTTCTTTTGGGACTTTTTCCGGATCTGTTGTTTCCCTTCCTCAACAGAGTAAATAAAACTTGGCCCCAACCCTTTGGCACTGCTCACTCCTTAGTGGTGAGGGAAACAGTCCATCAGCTTACACTCACTAGGCACTGAACAGTGATAAGGCGAGTAGAACTCTGGCCAGAAGTTCCTATCATTATCCTATGTGAGTATGCATGGCTTGGAGTGCTGCCTTCAGTACTATTTGCAAACAGGGACATTGGTGGGATGAGACTTGGGTTTCTTCTCTAAGAGCCATGGATTTTAGCTACCCAGACAGCTTTTTCAAAGTCCTGGTCCTAAGTCTGTGATGGAGCCTGAGCTATGGGTTTGGAAAGGCGCTCATTTGATTCTGATGTATATGCCTGGTGAAGTCTGGCTCCTGAGTGCTAATTACCACTAATCAACTAGTTCTGACTTCAAGTATTAGTTTTGCCATCAACGAAGAGTTTTCTATCCTCAAGTCCCTTAACGTTTCTGACCCTCATTAATAAACTACAGAAAATATTGACCCTTTCCCAAATGTTTGTGAAGATCAAATGATATAATGCATAGCACAAGGACATGCAATAAATAAAATTATTATTATTATGTAACTAAGCATGTGACTGTTTCAAAGGAGCAGATGAAAAGGGTACCTATTCATTATGGTAGTGAACGGGAAGAAACATCTTTTAGAGAAAGGCAGGGCTGATGCCACTTTGAAATAGTTTAACTGGAAAAGCTTATTTGGTCAAAAGATAGTCTTAGAATGAAATCCAATAAAATACAGGCTAAGTCCATGGAAAGAGCTATCAAAGAACCCAACGAAATTCAAGTTAATTCTTTACCTAAGCTCATAAATAAGTGCTGAAGCTGCCTTTCTCCATTTAAAGTGCTTTCAGCTAAGACAAACGACTCAAATCCTTTTATTTTCCTTTAGTTGCCCTTAAATGAACACCTTAGTTATTTCTGACATCTCTAATCCAATCTGGAGTCCTCCATACCTTTGGTAGCTGCTATTTGTTTTCTCCAGAGTTTAATAGTTCCTGTCCTTCTAAAAGATGAATTCAGAAGCCCCTTCCAGATTTCTTACTCTTGCTTCAGTTCGGGAAATTTACTTCGAAACCCATGATGTTACCAAGCAGTAGACTCAAGCCCCTTCATTCATAAAAGGGATATAAGGCTGGAAGGAAAACCTGCCTCACTATTTTCCAACCAAGAGATGAAGCAACAATTATGGAATCCAGAGCTGGTGATTAATCACAAAATCTTGGGTTGTAACACAGAGGGCTGCCTTTCATGGTGTGACACAGGAAACATTATAGGGCAATAACTTCAGGGAGATTCAGAAGTAGGAATCACTTAGTAGTGTCACAAGCCAGAGAAGCTTATATTCCCCATCCCACTGCTGCAGCTTGGACGAGGAGCAAGCAGGTCAGGGATAGCAAAGCACAGACAAGAGTTGCCGCCCAGAAAGATTCTTCTCCCTCTACTAGCATGTGCCTATGTGAAATCTCTCTTTTCTTTTTTGAAGAGTCATGATATTTTAAGTAGTATTGTATCAATTAATCGGCAGTAAAGTAGCAAGCACAGATGGAGTGACAAATATATAGTTGATCAAGATTATACTTTAACTATACTCTTAGCAAAGGTAGACAAAAGGCTGATAACTTCTATGAATAAATGGGAAGCTCTAACTCAATGAAGCCACCTCGCTATAGATTAAATGGTATAAATAACAATACAGTGCATAGCTGAAGGAGAAATCAAATAAAAACATACAGTTCCCTAGTCACTTTTGGTTACAAATTTCAACAATTCTGTAATAATGAGGAATTAAATAGATGCTATATAATAGCTCAATTTTATTATGTGCGTGTGTGTGTATGGTAATTCTTTATCACATTCCATAGTACAAATATTTCCAATTAAATTTTCCTATTGCTTTAAAAAGACCACCCCCAAAATACTTCCTCCAGTATTTGTATTTTAAAAATTGAATTGATATATATTTTAATTTTAAAATAACTCAATGTTACCTTGAACACACAAATTATATGTTGTCTATAGCAACACCATTTTTAAACCTTCTAATTTTTGTGTTTCTTCTTTTTTAAAAAGTTTTTAATCAAAGTAATACATCACATGGATATTGCTTAAAATGTTAAATTTATTCAATTTTTTAATAAGAAGTACTTGAGCTTCTACTGTGAGTTGGGTGATTTTTCTACGCACTGAGAAATTCACTAATGAAAAAAAAAAAAACTCCTATCCTGAATGAGCTTATATTCTAGTTGGGGCTCAGATGCTAGAGTTACAAGATCTAAAGAGAAAAATAAAATGAAAGAGGAAGACAGGACTGTAGAGCATGGGAGGAGGGAGGAAATGTTGTAGCAGTTACTATCTAGTAATTTAATTGTCTTTATTTAAAAGATCAAGCCCTCAAGTATATTTATTGCTTGCATATTTTGCTGTAATTTGATTTCATATACCCTTTCCAAAAATGTGTCTGTAATATATGATGATGACTTAGTAATTGGCTTCTAATGAAATTAACTTTTGCTTGCTTCTGGATCATCCCTATCTTCTCATCTTTTCATGGAGATTCCTAAACCAAAGGAGAAAATACTTCTCAAGGTTAATGGATTTCTTTAATTTCCCTCATTCACTGTTTAACTGTCTATTGTATACCAGACATTAGGCTAAGCCATGATAAGTAAGGCCAGGAAAACCCTCCTGGCATAGCTGGCAAGACACACTTAGTGGCAATGCAGTATGATGAGAACCATAGTGAAGAAAAGCATGAAGTTCCATTGAAGTAGAAAGGCAGATTAATAGCGATAACCAGGGAAACATAGTATTTTTGAGAGGAGGGGAAATCTAAACTCTCTGGAATGATGAATAGTTGTCTAGGCTGGGATCAGAGGAGGACATTCTAATCCATTCCATGTATAGTTTATAAAGGCGTGGAGCAGTTCATTTCGTGGAAGCATCAGGAGAATTCCAACAGTTCCTTTGGAATTTGAAACAAAGAGTTTGTGAAAGTCATGAGTTTGTTGGGAGGAGAGATAACTGACCAGGACCAAAGATCTTGAAAACTTCAAAATTTCCAGGCCTTTGATCTAAGAACAAATGCTTTTGTTGCCCTGCCCTTCTACTCTGTCCCGTCTACTGAAAGGATGCCAGCCGCCAGCACCTGTGTTTCTTTGTTGGAAGGCTCTTTTGTCCCTGAAGCCTGCTTTGCCAGTAAGTACAGCAGGCTGAAAAGGTTGGGGAATTACTGCTTCCTGAGTTTATTGCTTAACCAACGCTCTTAGGAGTTGGTATTTAACTACTCCTGCTCCCTTGCCTGTATAGTGGGGCAACCCTGAGGAGCACGTTCTATGCTAGTTCCCAGAGTTCCTGCAGCTAGGTTAAGCTCCAGTTCCCCATACTCAAATCCTCAGGAAGGGATGCCAGTCTTGACGACGGTAAGTGGGCATGCTGTGGTATCACAATTATTAAGATGCTCACCCATGCTGAACTGTGTTGGGATATTGGTAGGAGATGCATTGTTTACATATCTCTAGTATTTGTGAAATATTGGGGCAATGGCAATTTCAAGGTTTGAGAAGTCAGAAGGTTGTTGTTAAGTGTCACTGAAACATTGAAGGGAAAACATGTGACTCAACTACCAACTCAAGGCATGGTGTGAAATCCAGAGGGTTTTGGGCACCATTAAAGGCTCAGGTCACTCAACTACCAACTCAAGGCATGGTGTGAAATCCAGAGGGTTTGGGGCACCATTAAAAGAGGTATTCTTATTTTATAACCAGAGGGCAGAATGAGCTAAAACTTAGGTTTCAGATAAGATTGTGAGATTAGGGAATTTTCAAACAGGTCTGAATTTGGAGCCCTGGTTAGTCTTTGCTAACCTCAGGGCCTGAGACTGGGGATGGGAACATTGAATGGGTGTGGTTTGAACAGGCTGCAGTCTTAAGTTTAAGTGCCAGTGAACATTTACCATGTTCTCTGGTAGAAGCGTTTCCATCCCTGGACCTCTAGTGTGATAAAAACTAAAGTTGTAAGAAAGGAAAGCACAAAGTCCTCAAGAGATTCACGAGGAGGGACAATGAGCTTTCCTCCTACATCCACCCTTTGGTTCCAAACCCAGGTCTTCTAGTTATAAGGAATACAGCGCCTCTTAAATCCTGGTGGGTCCAAAGTATACACTGCACCTTGAGTGATCAATCCAATCCTCAAACTAGCATTTCAAATGTATTTTAAGAAGGCATTCCAATATTCTATTACACTGGAAGTTTCTGGGACATACGGTAGCACCAGTGGATTCTCTCTGGTTATGTGCCCATTGTTGAACATAAAGTGGGTTCCTCGGTCCAAGGCAAACTTATGTAAGATCAAATGTCATTAATCAGAGACTCTGTGAGCCCTGGGATAGTGGTGATGGCTGAGGCACTGAGGGCAGAGAAGATAACCCCCTTGTACCACTTCAGATCCAATTTTAACCCATATTAGATTCAATCTGTCCTGTCAGTGGTACTTAAAGTTGGTGGCCACTCACAATTTCTGGGAAAATAAAAGAAAAAAAAAAAAAAAAAGAAAAGAAAGACTTACAAAGGGAACTGTAGCAGGGTAAGATATTACACCTGCAGCTGCAGTCTTTCCTGAGGAATTGATATTGATCATCTTCCTTCTCTGCCAGTCATTGTAAGTTCCTCTCTTTTTTCACCAGTCGTCAGCTCTTTATCCCTGAGGAGTCTGAGCCCTTGATTAGCATGCCTTTGGGGATCTGTTGCTGCAGTTGGCCAGTTATGGTTACCACCAGTTAAAAAAGCACCAGGAAACTCCCCAGGGAATCAATTCCTGAGTTCTATACTCCATACAGGAAGCAAGTCTGCCACCTCGTGAAAATCAGGGACAATTACTACCACCAGTAATTCTGTTCTTCCTCTTCTGGTCTGCTGGCATAATAAACCCACTGTAATGGAAATCATGCTCTCTCTTTAAAGTGAATTTATATTTCTCTGCTCTTTTCTATTGTGGTATGATTTTATAATTTAGTTATGAGAAGATAATTTTATTTCCTTTATTTCCAACTATTTAAGAAGTGCCCTGCCATCACCCCTATGTATAGACTATAGTTCAGTATCACTGCAGATGTGTTATGTATGAAAAAGAGCTGGCAGGAGACAATTCTGGATAAGGAACTAGAGAATAATTTGCGACGGAGTTTAGAGTTTATTCAGTAGGCAGTGGGATGTCTTTGAAAGATTTTTAAGCAAGGAAGGGATAAGTCCAGATACAAGACTTTGAAAGCTAATAACCATGGCTTGGAGGGTTGAGGCTGGAGGAAGTAATCAAGAGGACCTCAGTGGTGCAGCTGAGGGCCTGAATGAAGGACAACAGTGACTGGATAAAAGAGGAGAGGGAAGATTTGAGACACATATTCCAGGAAAAATGATCAACTTTCATAACTAATCAGTTATGGGGTCTAAAAAGGAGGGACAGTTCTAACTAAATTGGACTTCCTCTTTTGGGTTAGGTACTGTCTAGTCTTATCTTAGCTCCTGCTGCTTGTCACTCAGTAAGCACAAAAAAGACTCATGAGAAGTCCCAGGACTCCAAAGAAATGAGAAACCTGGCTTTACAAAATAGGACATGGAAGGATGTTACAGGCAAGTGTTTGCTGAGGTAAAAGATATAATAAAGAGAACCATCGAAAAAAGGTGCAAAAGTCACACATTTTCTAAGGCTTTAGCTAAAAAAGGTTTCATGGCTTTTGAATACATTCCCCATGTCTTAAGTATAAAAGCTTCAGCTATTGTTGGTAAGGAGCATTTTTGAGGATGATTTTTAAAATGTGTCGTAATTCCTAACCCTACCCCCATCACTACCACTAAAGAGGGAAGTATGTTAAACATAATAAAATAAATACAAGTTTATAAATATACAAAAATAATAAAATATATTATATATAAAAGCTAAGAGATAAGCAAGCTAACTGTAACCAGCAGAGCAAAGAAGAAATTGCTGAGTTGAGAATGAGTCATCATTCCACGCGCAGGATTTGTCAGGACAAAGGATGTGAGTGTTTCCTGTGGGCAGGATATGGACCACACAAAAGAGAAAGTCAGCGTGAGGCTGCCCTGAGACAAGCTGTTATATCTGAGGGGCTTGAAAGACTTTTGTGTTTAGAAGAAAGGAGGCAGCTGGAACTTAGTGTATGAATTAAGTGTATGAATTCGTCAAAGCAATCCAAATGAATGAAATGGTTCATGAAGAGCCTGTAAATTACATATTGGAGAGCACCGACAATAAAGTGATGATAGAAGGCGGCTTCGGTAGGGTTAGGAGGACAACACAGACCTCACTCTAAGGGGAACATTAACAATGACACAGCTCTCTACGCTTACTGCCCTACCTTTTCTCTTCACAGACAAGCATATCTTGAAAGAGCTGCCTGCAATTACTACTCCTATTAATTTATCTATAAATCTCTCCTTGATCCACTCTGATCAGACTTTCCTCTACACCACTCCACTGAAAGCGCACTGATGAAGGCCATTAATGTATGTGCTGATGAAGGTGACCAATAATATGGGTGTTGCCAAATCCAGGGGTTACTTTTCTGCCCTCTCTTATGTGAACTCTCATTGACCTTCAACACAGCTGACTGACGCTTTCCTCTCTTGGCGTCTATGATCCCACACTTCTGTTTCTTTCTCCTATCTTGCTGGCTGTTCCTTCTGTCTTCTTCACGGGACTTACCTCCCCTACCTGAAATATAAACGTAGGAGTGTATCCAGGATTCGGTCTTGGCTACTTTTCCATTTCTGTTTATTCTTTATGCTTAGATAATATTGCCTAGTACCTTGGTTTAGAATGTCATTTATGTGCTAATGACTTCTTAACTGTATCTATAATAAGAAGTTGCCAAATTATGAACCTGATAGAGCTAGTTGGATGGCTAACAGGCATCTCAAACTTATCATATCCAAATCTTAATTTTGGTTTGTTTGTGCTCCATCTGCCACACACAATCTTTTTCTCCAGAGTCTTCCCGACTTGGCTTAACATCCAGCCAATACCCACCCAGTTGTTCAAGCCAAAAGTCAAGAAGTAATTTTGATTATATTCTTCCTCACTCCATGTCATCCAATACATCCCACATTAAGTTCTGAGGCTTCTATATTTGAAATATATCATAAGTTCCTCCACTATTCACCATCTCAAGTACTATCCTCCTTGTCCAAAACCCCCCACAGTATCTTTGATGGGTGACTTCAACAGCCTTATACATACTTTCACGCCTTCCACAAGCAGTTCCCCACAACGCAATTCCCCATCACTCACTGTACAATACACACAGCTTATAAATCATCACATCACATAGATCTTTTCTGGCCACTCTGTCAGGAGTGGCCACCCGCTTTTGTTACTCTGTATACCCACTGTATTTTTTGTTTATTAGTAGTATTTTTTCTTTTGATTATGTACTCTCTCCACCCAGGGTAACTTGTAAAAAAGCAGTTATGGCAATAACCTATAATGGAAGAGAATGTAAAAAAAGAATATATGTGTGTGTATATATATATATACATATATATATAAGTTTTTATATATATACACATATATATATAAATTTATATATATATATTAAACTGAATCACTTTGCTGTACACCGGAAACTAACATAACATTGTAAATCAACAATATTTCAAGAGAAATTTTTTTAAAAGCAATTATATTGTGTTGCCACTGACTAGAACAATGTGTGAAGCACAGTAAATCCCCAATAAATATATGTTGAATAAATGAAAGATGGATAAATAGGAAAAAAAGGCAGTTTGTAGGGGATTAATGGCTATGTCAGAAATATTAATATTTCAAGACTTCATATTTGAAAAGGAGAAAAGAAAACAATAATGTGGAAATTTAAGGAGGCAAGGTAAAGAAAGCTTTGTTGGCTTGTAAGATTAACAAAGAACTAAATGTGTGTGAAGTTTATAGAGAAGGCACCAATGAAGGAAGAGATTAAAGATAATAAAATATAAACAATGAAACATGATCCTAAGATAATCAGGAACTACTGGATCAGAGCTGCTGATTCTTTTATTATTTTTTTGATTTATTGAATGATTTTTTAATATTTTTTTATTTCTTAATATTTTTAATGTAATATCTTTATTGGGTTTAATTGCTTTACAATGTTGTGTTAGTTTCTGCTTTATAACAAAGTGCATCAACTATACATATACATATATCCCCATATCCCCTCCCTCTTAGGTCGCCCTCCCACCCTCCCTATCCCACCACTCTAGGTGGTCACAAAGCACCAAGTTGATCCCCCTATGCTACGCAGCTGCTTCCCACTAGCTATCTATTTTATATTTGGTACCGTATATATGTCAATGTTACTCTCTCACTTCGTCCCAGCTTACCCTTCCCTCTCCCCATGTCCTCAAGTCCATTCTCTACATCTATGTCATTATTCCAGTCCTGCCCCAGGTTCTTCAAAACGTTTTTTTTTTTTTAGATTCCATATATATGTGTTAGCATGCAGTACTTGTATTTCTCTTTCTGACTTACTTCACTCTGTATGACAGACTCTGGGTCCATCCACTTCACTACAAGTAACTCAATTTCGTTTCTTTTTATGGCTGAGTAATACTCCATTGTATATATGTGCCACATCTTCTTTATCCATGAATCTGTTGATGCAAACTTAGGTTGCTTCCACGTCCTGGCTATTGTAAATAGTGCTGCACTGAACATTGTGGTACATGACTCTTTTTTTTTTTGCGGTATGTGGGCCTCTCACTATCGTGGCCTCTCCCGTTGTGGAACACAGGCTCCGGACGTGCAGGCTCAGTGGCCATGGCTCATGAGCCCAGCCGTTCATGGCATGTGGGATCTTCCCGGTCCGGGGCACAAACCTGTGTCCCCTGCATAGGCAGGTGGACTCTCAACCATTGCGCCACCAGGGAAGCCCCTCTTTGTAGTTTTGATTTGCATTTCTCTAATGATTAGCGATGTTGAGCATCCTTTAATATGTTTGTTGGCAATCTGTATATCTTGTTTGGAGAAATGTCTATTTAGGTCTTCTGCCCATTTTTGGATTGGTTTGTTTGTTTTATTGATATTGAGCTGCATGAGCTGCTTGTAAATTTTGGAGATTAACCCTTTGTCAGTTGCTTCGTTTGCGAATATTTTCTCCCATTTTGAGGGTTGTCTTTTCGTCTTCTTTATGGCTTCCCTTGCTGTGCAAAAGCTTTTAAGTTTCATTAGGTCCCAGTTGTTTATTTTTGTTTTTATTTCCATTTGGCTAGAAGGTGTGTCCAAAAGGATCTTGCTGTGATTTATGTCATAGAGTGTTCTGCCTAAGTTTCCCTCTGAGTTTCACAGTGTCTGGCTTAACATTTTGGTCTTTAATCCATTTGGAGTTTGTTTTTCTGTATGGTGTTAGGAAGTGTTCTAATTTCATACTTTTACATGTAGCTGTCCAGTTTCCTCAGCACCAATTATTGAAGAGGCTGTCTTTTCTCCAGTGTATATTCTTGCCTCCTTTATCAAAGATTAGTTGGCCATATGTGCGTGGGTTTATCTCTGGGCTTTCTATCCTGTTCCATTGATCTATATTTCTGTTTTTGTGCCAGTACCATACTGTTTTGATTACTCTAGCTTTGTAGTATAGTCTGAAGCCAGGGGGCTGGATTCCTTCAGCTCCATTTTTCGTTCTCAAGATTACTTTGGCTATTCGGGGTCTTTTGTGTTTCTATACAAATTGTGAAATTTTTTGTTCTACTTCTGTAAAAAATGCCATTGGTAGTTTGATAGGGATTGCATTGAATCTGTAGATTGCTTTGGGTAGTATAGATATTTTAAAAATGTTGATTCTTCCAATCCAAGAACATGGTATATCTCTCCATCTGTTTGTATCATCTTTCATCTTTTGTATCATCTTTAATTTCTTTCATCAATGTCTTATAGTTTTCTGCATACACGTCTTTTGTAGCTTTATTCCTAGGTATTTTATTTTTTTTGTTGCAATGGTAAACAGGAGTGTTTCCTTAATTTCTCTTTCAGATTTTTCATTGTTAGTGTATAGGAATGCAAGAGATTTCTGTGCATTAATTTTGTATCCTGCTACTTTACCAAATTTATTGATTAGCACAAGTAGTTTTCTGGTAGCATCTTTAGGATTCTCTATATATAGCATCATGTCAAATGCAAAAAGTGACAGCTTTAGTTCTTCTTCACCGATTTGGATACCTTTTATTTCTTTTCCTTATCTGACTGCTGTGGCTAAAACTTCCAGAACTATGTTGAATAATAGTGGTGAGAGTGGGCAACCTTGTCTTGTTCCTGATCTTAGAGGAAATGGTTTCAGTTTTTCACCATTGAGAATGATATTGGCTGTGTGTTTATCAAATATGGTCTTTACTATGTTGAGGTAAGTTCCCTTTATGCCTATTTTCTGGAGAGTTTTTATCATAAATGGGTGTTGAATTTTGTCAAAAGCTTTTTCTGTATCTATTGAGATGATCATATGGTTTTTATCCTTCAATTGGTTAATATGGTTTATCACATTGATTGATTTGTGTATATTGAAGAGTCCTTGCATTCCTGGGATAAACCCTACTTGGTCATGGTGTATGATCCTTTTAATGTGATGTTGGATTCTGTTTGCTAGTATTTTGTTGAGGCTTTTTGCAACTATGTTCATCAGAGATATTGGCCTGTAGTTTTCTTTTTTTTGTAACATCTTTGGTTTTGGTATCAGGGTGATGGTGCCCTTGTAGAATGAGTTTGGGAGTGTTACTTCCTCTGCTATATTTTGGAAGATTTTGAGAAACTTAGGTGTTAGCTCTTCTCTAAATGTTTGATCGAGTTCACCTGTGAAGCCGTCTGGTCCTGGGCTTTTGTTTGTTGGAAGATTTTTAATCACAGTTTCCATTTCAGTGCTTGTTATTCGTCTGTTTATATATTGTATTTCTTCCTGGTTCAGTCACGGACAGCTGTGCTTTTTAAAAACTTGTCCATTTCTTCTATGCTGTCCATTTTATTGGCATCTAGTTGCTTGTAGTAACCTCTCATGATCCTTGTATTTCTGCAGTTTCAGTTGTTACTTCTCCTTTTTCATATCTAATTCTGTTGATTTCATCTTCCTCCTTTTTTTCTTGATGAGTCTGGCTAATGGTTTATCAATTTTGTTTATCTTCTCAAAGAACCAGCTTTTAGTTTTATTGATCTTTGCTATCATTTCCTTCATTTCTTTTTCATTTATTTCTGATCTGATCTTTATGATTTCTTTCCTTCTGCTAACTTAGGGGGGTTTTTTGTTCTTCTTTCTCTAATTGCTTTAGGTGTAAGGTTAGGTTGTTTATTTGAGATTTTTCTTGTTTCTTGAGGTAGGATTGTATTGTTATAAACCTCCCTCTTAGAACTGCTTTTGCTGCATCCCATAGGTTTTGGGTCATCATCATTTCATTGTCATTTGTTTCTAGGTATTTTTTGATTTCCTCTTTGATTTCTTCAGTGATCTCTTGGTTATTCAGTAGTGTATTGTTTAGCCTTCATGTGTTTGTATTTTTTACAGGTTTTTCCCTGTAATTGGTATCTAGTCTCATAGCATTGTGGTTGGAAAAAGATACCTGATACAATTTCAATTTTCTTAACAACTAAGGCTTGATTTGTGACCCAAGATATGATCTATCCTGGAGAATGTTCCAAGAGCACTTGAGAAGAAATTGTATTCTGTTGTTTTTCGATGGAATGTTCTATAAATATCAATTAAGTCCATCTTGTCTAATGTGTCATTTAAAGCTTGTGTTTCCTTAGTTTCATTTTGGATTATCTGTCCACTGGTGAAAGTGGGATGTTAAAGTACCCCACAGTTATCGTGTTCCTGTCGATTTCCCCTTTTATGGCTGTTAGCATTTGGCTTATGCACTGAGGTATTCCTGTGTTGGGTGCATGATTATTTACAACTGTTATATCTTCTTGGATTGATCCCTTCATCATTGTGTAGTATCCTTCTTTGTCTCTTGTAATAGTCTTTATTTTAAAGTCTGTTTTGTCTGATATGAGAATTGCTACTCCAGCTTAATTTTGATTTCCATTTGCATGGATTATCTTTTTCCATCCCCTCACTTTCAGTCTGTATGTGTTCCTAGGTCAGAAGTGGGTCTCTTGTAGACAGCATATATACGGGTCTTGTTTTTGTATCCATTCAGCCAGTCTGTGTCTTTTGGTTGGAGCATTCAATCCATTTACATTTAAGGTAATTATCGATATGTATGTTCCTACTACCATTTTCTTAATTGTTTTGGGTTTGTTTTTGTAGGTCTTTTCCTTCTCTTGTGTTTCCTACCTAGAGAAGTTCCTTTAGCGTTTGTTTAAAGCTGGTTTGGTGGTGCTGAATTCTCTCAGCTTTTGCTTGTCTGTAAAGGTTTTAATTTCTCCGTTGAATCTGAATGAGTTCCTTGCTGGACAAAGTAATCTTGGTTGTAGGTTTTTCCCTCTCATCACTTTAAATATGTCCTGTCACTCCCTTTTGGCTTGCAGATTTTCTGCTGAAAGATCAGCTGTTAACCTTATGGGGATTCCCTTGTAAATTAATTGTTGCTTTTCCCTTGTTGCTTTTAATATGTTTTCTTTGTATTTAATTTTTGATAGTTTGAGTAATATGTGTCTTGGCGTGTTTCTCCTTGGATTTATCCTGTATGGGACACTCTGCACTTCCTGGACTTATCTTTTTTTCTTCTTCTTCTGGGACCCCTATAATTGGAATGTTGGTGCATTTAATTTTGTCCCAGAGGTCTCTGAGACTGTCTTCAATTCTTTTCATTCTTTTTTCTTGATTTCTCTCTGCAGTAGTTATTTCCACTATTTTATCTTCCAGGTCACTTATCCGTTCTTCTGCCTCAGTTATTCTGCTATTGATTCCTTCTAGAGAATTTTTAATTTCTTTATGGTGCTGTTCATCATTTTTTTTTCCTCTTTAGTTCTTCTAGGTTCTCGTTAAACATTTCTTGTATTTTCTCCGTTCTATTTCCAAGATTTTGGATCATTTTTACTATCATTACTCTGAATTCTTTTTCAGGTAGGCTGCCTATTTCCTCTTCATTTGTTTGGTCTGGTGGGTTTTTACCTTGCTCCTTCATCTGCTGCATATTTCTCTGTCTTCTCATTTTGTTTAACTTACTTTGTTTGGGGTCTCTTTTTTGCAGGCTGCAGGTTCGTAGTTCCCGTTGTTTTTGGTGTCTGCCCCAGTGGGTGAGTTTGGTTCAGTGGCTTGTGCAGGCTTCCTGGTGGAGGGGACTGGTGCCTGTGTTCAGGTGCGTGGGGCTGGATCTTGTCTTTCTGGTGGGCAGGGCCATGTCGGCAGTGTGTTTTAGAGTGTCTGTGAACTTAGTATGATATTAGGCACCCTCTCTCCTAATGGGTGGGGTTGTGCTCCTGTCTTGCTAGTTGTTTGGCATGGGGTGTCCAGTGCTGGAGCTTGCTGGTCTTTGAATGATGCTGGGTCTTAGTGTTGAGATGGAGATCTCTGGGAGAACCCTCACCGATTGATATTACGTGGGGCCATGAGGTCTCTGGTGGTCCAATGTCCTGAAATCGGCTCTCCCACCTCAGAGGCTCAGGCCTGATACCAGGCTGGAGCACCAAGACCCTGTCAGCGACATGGCTCAGAGGAAAAGTGAGAATAAAAGAAAGAAAAAGAAATAATAAATTTTGAAAATTAAAAAATATAATAATTACAATAAAATAATAATTAAAATAAAAAATTAAAAAAGGATTAAAATAAAAAAATAAAGTAATAATAAAAAAAGAGCAACTAAACCAATAAACAAATCCGCCAGTGATAACAAGGGTTAAAGCCTATACTAAGAGAAACAAAAATCAGAAAGAAGTCAGTCACAGACAGCAAACCCCAAGTCTACACTTGCTCCCATATTCCATCGCCTCAATTTTGGGATGATTTGTTGTCTCTTCAGGTATTCTACAGATGCAGGGTCCATCAAGTTGACTGTGGGGATTTAATCTGCTGCTCCTGAGGTTGCACAGAGAAATTTCCCTTTCTCTTCTTTGTTCTCACAGCTCCTGGGGTTCAGCTTTGCTTTTGGCCCCACCTCTGTGTGTAGGCCATCCTCAGGCACCTGTTCTCCACCCTGACAGGAGGGGGTTAAAGCAGCAGTTGATTAGGGGGCTCTGGCTCACTCAGGCCGGAGGGAGGGAGGGAGGGAGGGGTATGCAATGCAGGGCGATCCTGTGATGGCAGAGGCAGAGCTGATGTTGCGACAGCCTGATGTGCGCTGTGTGTTCTCCCGGTGGTGTTGTCCCTGGACCATGGGATCCTGGCAGTGGTGGGCTGCACAGGCTCCCAGGGGGGCAGTGTGGATAGTGACCTGTGCTTGCACACAGGATTCTTGGTGGCTGCAGTAGCAGTGTTAGGGTTTCATGCCCGTCTCTGGTGTCTAAGCTGATAGCCACGGCTCATGCCTGCCTCTGGAGCTCGTTTAGGCTGTGCTCTGCCTTCTGTGGGCAGACAGGGAAGGAATCCCCTCTCCTCATGCACCCGAAATAATGGTCTCTTGCCTCTTAGGCAGGTCCAGACTTTTTCCTGGACTCCCTCCTGGCTAGCCTGGGCACACTAGCCCCCTTCAGGCTGTGTTCACGCAGCCAGCCCCAGTCCTCTTTCTGGGATCTGACCTCTGAAGCCCGAGCCTCAGCTCCCAGCCCCCACTCCACCAGCAGGTGAGCAGACAAGCCTCTCAGGCTGTTGAGTGCTGGTTGGCACCAATCCTCTGTGCGGGAATCTCTCCGCTTTGCCCTCTGCACCCCTGTTGCTGCGCTCTCCTCCATGGCTCCGAAGTTTCCCCTCCACCCGCCCCCCGTCTCCACCAGTGAAGGGGCTTCCTAGTGTGTGGAAACTTTTCCTCCTTCACAGCTCCTTTACAGAGTTGCAGGTCTCATCCCTATTCTTTTGTCTCTGTATTTTTCTTTTGCCCTACCCAGGTACGTGGGGATTTTCTTGCCTTTTGGGAAGTCTAAGGTCTTCTTCCAGCATTCAGTAGGTGTTCTGTAGTAATTGTTCCACATATAGCTGTATTTTTGATGTATTTGTGGAGAGGAAGGTGATCTCCACATCTTACTCCTGCGCCATCTTGAAGGTCACCCCTCTGATGATTCTTACTGAAGGATTAGCCTCAGAAATGTGAAAATGTGGAAGATTCTGTCCTCCTTCCTCTCTTCCTTCCCATTTCCTTCCTTCCATTTCCCTCTCCCACCCTTTCTTTCCTTCCTCCCTTTTTATTCCTTTCATCTCTCCTTCTACAATTGCTGTTTTAGCACATCTATAGTATCAGGTGCTGTGAAATAGATAGGGGATTTAATCTGAATGAAAACAAAAAGCGAGATCTGATAATAGATAAGAAGAAAGAGAAACTGCCTTTGTGTCAAGGAAATCAGCAGCAGCATCCCTCATGTGTTTATTACAGCTACTCTATTCGTCACAAATAACTAAATGGACTCTGGGTGACTTAAGTAGAAAATGAGTGTGCTGAAATTGTGGGGGACATCTCACAGACCCTGCAGGACAGCCAGATACAGGCTATGGCATAAACCAAGCGAGGCAAGGCCAAGACAACATCAGAGCCAACATCACCGATGACAGGTTGCCACTTCTGCAACTGGCATTGCCTTTAGTCATCCTTTGGTTACCGGACTCCAGCGCTCTGAACGCTTGTCACCACAACATTGGGCTCTCCACTCCACTGTAGGGACCACAAAAAAGTTCTTCACTGACCCTTCCTTTTGCTTCACTCCCCCAAGAATCACGACAAGGTCATGTAACTGGTTATGCTGAGGTCACACAGAAGCTGAGGGGAAAGGAATATCTACCCTCTTTTCAGCCTCCATATGTGGCAATGTATCTGCTTCTTGTCTTCCTTTGGATACCCACACACCTGAGTATGAATTCTGCTCACCCCCAAAGTCAAATATTCACTAGAGTGAATTCCAGAAGAGGGAAGCTGTATAGTGTGGAAGTGACTCTGGCTCCCTGGGCTCTCGTTCACACGTCTGCCTTGAAACTGGTATAAATCAGCTATACTCTCCAGGCCACCGTTCACTTATCTGGAAAATGTGGCTGTTGTTTTCACGTTTGCTAGCCCTTTCCAGTGCCAAGATTCTCCAGGTAGCGTCTTAGAGCTAAAGAAATATATCAGTAAACCAAGTCACACCTGTTTGTAGCATTTTATCACTTATGACTCTTTTAGAAATCCCTTAGGGGTAAGACAGATCAGAATATCTTCACTAGGTATTACAAAGATAGAAGAATACCAATGAGAAATGGTAAAGGTCAGACATATATACACTGGTCAGATGAACCAAAGTGAGACTCAGAGAGAAAAGGTGCCAACACTGTGGTTATGTTTATGCTCCTGAGAAAGAGAGGGGAAAAAAAAAAACCCGCCAGGGGAACTAGATTTCCCTCTTAACAAACAGTTGAACAGAAACAGGGAAAATAACACAATATAAAAGGCAGGATATGTCAAGTCAACACAAAAATCAGCTGGAGGTAACTGGCTAAATACAATTCAGGTTTCCATTATTCCACAGAGATGTCTCCAGAGCCGGGAAGTTCAGGGAAGACTGGTACAGACTACAAATGGTGCAGACTCATCTTTGGAACATTATCATCAAAGGCCATTGAGAAAAGCATCAGGGACACTGAAAGTTCAGACATCCAGTATGTTTTTAAAAATAAGTGTTAGGAAAGTACAAGAAGGCAATGCACTAGAATTAGTTTTAGGTCTTTGACGATTTAAATAAATACAGTGGAGAAGAAAATTAAGTTAAACCTTAACTTAAAGAAGAAGATGGTTAAAATTGCATTTGTTCATAGAACCTGAGAATGTAACCACTCATTCTGGTCTATAGACAAGTTTAAGTAAATTCAAATTGCATCCTTGAATTTATCTGAGACCTTACTGATATTTCCCAACATGACAGATGCTGATAATCCAGGAAAGAATCTTATTCTCCTTACACCAATTATTTGGGGCAAGGTATTCAGTTCAGAAATTGATCAGTAGTAAAACTGGTTAATGATGTGCGAGGCCATGATCTTTTAGAGAAGCAGCTACCACCTCAGTTCTGTTACAAGATACTTATTTGATTTATAACTTGGCAAGTTATAAATCTGTGTATATTTCTTTATATTCAAAGAGTAAAAAGTCTTGTTAAATCCAGAGAGATAGGTATTCCAGGCAGTGTGCATTTTGGGGGGGCTCTATTTACCCTTATGTCTTTCTTTTCATGATTGGGGAATAGCTAACACATTGCATATTTTTACTCATTAATATTGTCTATGATACCAAATTTTAGCAGCAAGAAAGAAGATTTTTTTTTTAAATAAAGAAGTATTTTATGATTGGACTAAGACAACCAAGCCTTTGGGAAATATCCTGTTATTCAACAGAACAGAGAGAGTAAAAATGAAGAGCTAAATGCTTTCATGGCACTTTGACCTTCCTGCTGGGGATCCAAGATGAACATGACCACACATGTCCTTCGATCATTACAGTCCAGTGGAAGACAGTGATGAGTTTTCAAATATCTTGAGAAGTAAGTACAACGAAGGGGTTTCCCTCAAGGAAAGTGCCTGTAGACTAACATGGGAGGGACCCATCACAGTGGAAGAAATCAACATTATTTTCCTAAAGGAGGTTACTCCTTTAGAGGACCTGGACTTTAACACAGCACTGCAAAAAGGGAACAGCATTTATCATGTCACAGTTGGTACTGCATAGCTAATTTCAGGCATCAGCAGCTCTTAGTGCTGGTTCCTGCCTATCTGTCCAGTCATATATCTTGTCACTCCTCCCCTCATGTTCTACACTCCAGTCTCTCCTAACTCACCACACACGCTCACATCTCTTTACTTTTGCATATGCGAGTCTCTTAACCTTGAATAACTTCCCCACTGACCTATGACCCTCATAAGGCTATAAGCTCCCTGGGACCAGGATTTGGTATTTCATCTGCACATACTGCCGTATCATATATACCACAGGTTCTCGGTAAGAATTTATGGAATACATGAAGAGATGAAAAAGGCAGTGTGCATAGTGGGTAAAATCAGGAGCTCTGGAGGTGCCCTGCTAAGTTTTGATTCCTGTATCTTCCACTTAATCTCTGGATGATATTGAGCAAGTTTTATAACCCCTCTATAACTCACTTTTCAAATTTATGATAAGATTTTCATGAGATTAAATGAGATAATACATGCAAGTCTTTTAGAACAGCATCTGACACATGCTAATCATAACTGTTAAGTATTTGTAACTAAAAAAAAATTCTTCGATGGATATTTGTGGCAGAGGCAGTCATTATTCTCATATATTACATTGGTTTCTTGAATTTCCCAGTACCTTTACGGTTAGGCAGGGACATAGGATGAGTTCTAACCTATGGGCTGTAACTAAAAAGCTATCATTCAACTCTGCATGCTCTCTGTTGTCCTGCCACAGAGATCACAAGGCTATGTTAAGATGGAAGAGCCACGAAACTCAAGCAGCCTGAAGAAGATTGTGTTTTGAGATTTCGGGGTTATCGTTGCTGCCACATGAACTCACCCATCCTGACGAATTCAGGATTACCCTCAAGTCATACCATAGAGATGACTGCTTTATATACTAACATAACCTTGGATGAAAACAAGTGAGTAGGCAGAAACAGCAGATCAGCATCATCTACAAAGGCTGGAGGGATAAAATGGTGGCTGGAAAGAGGGGCTGTGTTACAGATAGAGGAAAGGAGGGAAGAGGGAAGGATGCCGTAGATTCAATCTTGGTTCAGGTATTGTCGCAATCAGTAAGGCCTTTTCTAAGATTTAAAAAAGCCTTAAATAATGACCAAAGTGATATCACATTCTTTTATTTGGGGGGGGGGGTGTTTTTTTTCCCTATAAGCAAGATTAAAAAGTCAAAAATTAAAAAAAACGTCAAAAATTAAAAAAAATAAAAATTACTCTCAGAACTATATTAAATTAGTAAAGACAAGTCAAATGATTGTATTTTTTAAACTTCTTCTGGAAATAGGTAGACTTTTGTGAATGTAGGTGGATCACAAAACTCCTTTGAAAACTGGATTAAAGCTATGGAATTTTTCCATAGGGAAGGATGAAGTTGCCCACATAAACACACAATTTCCAGG
This sequence comes from Monodon monoceros, assembly GCF_005190385.1. NCBI lineage: Eukaryota > Metazoa > Chordata > Mammalia > Artiodactyla > Monodontidae > Monodon > Monodon monoceros. Next base: position 79,891,050 of record NW_021703776.1, on the reverse strand, counting down.
AATCTTGTACCTAGAGTTATGTTGTGGGTTTCTCTATCAAATCCTGATTTGAACTATCCAGAAATATATTGAAAGAAATTCCCTAACTATTTTAATTGATCAGTTGGGCTACAGTTAATAACAGTATGAGTGTAGATGCACCACAGACACTTAAATTAGTATAAATGTTGTGAAGGGCAACTAGTCAATATTCATCAAATTGAAAAATGGTCATACTCTTTGTGCCAGCAATTTTATGGATAGGAATTATCTCTATAGATACACTTGCAAAATTATGCTGTGGTATATGTTCAAGGATCTTCATTATAACTTTGTTTGTAATAGCAAAAATACCTGGAAATAATGACCAATGAGAAGAAAATGGTTAAGTAAATTATAGTACACTCTAATTCTAGTACACTAAGGGGTGAGTGTGTGTGTGTGCACTGTGAAGAAAAGAAAACATGTGAATCATATAACTCACATAGGAAGAACTCAGGAAAGTGTAACTTTAATTCAAAGTGCTGTGCGTGCACACACACACACACACTCTCACCCCTTACAGGGATATCACAAACTTCTTTCTCATAATTTTAGTTTATTGAGTGTAGAACAAGCACTGAAAACACAACTCATTTATCAAGTGTCAAATGAGAAAACAGCAAATCCAATTAATATACCATGTGGTATTTCTCTAATTGCTTCTAGATGTGTACCCTAAGTCCTTACATGTCTCCAATTTCTCAGATACCAGCAAGCTATATTTGGCCATGTTGGCAGCTTTATTAATATAGCTGTTAGTGATGCTAAGAAAGAATACTCATTTTCAACTGAGTCTGACAACATTTGATACAGAGGCCATGTTGAAAATTGCACCAGCTGGATCATTTTGAATCCCTACAATAGACAAATCTGTCAAAAACTCAACTACTCTGCGTGTACCTACACAGTCACAGGCGTGACTGACATTTTTTTAGTGATGCTAGGATCGTATCTCTCTGGGAGAGAATACCGATATTTATAGTAGACTTAAAAAATGCTGGTCAAAACGTCCTAAAACCTAATAATAAATTTCTGTAAAAATATGCAGTTAAATTATTGGAAAATCTACAATGAATGGCTATTTCAGTTAAGATAATTTTGTTTCTAAAAACATTTTCTTTTATATTTGAGTATCTAATCGTGGTAAACGTGGTACTAACTGTTGTATGTTGTTCTAAAATGATTCCAAAATTTTCTTAGTAAATGAAATGTTCCAAGCAGCATTGAGGAGGTCAGTTGGCTAGACCCTATGGACACAGAATTGAGGAAATACAATGACAGCAATTTTGGACTGGCATTAGCCTCTAGTCTTCCCAGCCATTGACACAAGATGGGATAAGATCCCAAAACGAGGTATATATCTGCATACTAAGAGTGGGTGAGGGGGACCTCCTTGGTGGTCCAGTGGTTTAAGACTTCACCTTCCAATGCAGGGGGTGCGGGTTTGATCCCTGGTTGGGGAACTAAGATCCCGTGTGCCGCACAGCGCGGCCAAAATTAATAATAATAACAATAATAATAAACTGAAACTATTAAAAAAAAAGAGTGGGTGAGACCTCCCCTTTAGGATATCAGATCACAGTTTCACCTCTGTAAAATTCCTCTCCATGGGTTCATTTGCTGGTATATGTATATGTAGAGTGCTACATATTTGAAATTTCATATGCATCATCTCATTGATCCTGATTACACGCCTAGGGGTTATATGATATTTTAATTATTATCATCATTATTATTATTTCATCCATTTTATTATTGAGGAAACTGAGACTTTGTACAAATTAAGAAAATTGCCTAAAGTCACTCTGCATTTAAATGGCAGTGCCCAGGCTCTTAACAACTGTGCTTCCCTGAGCTATCCATCCGCTCAAAGGAACTTTACTAAGGGGCAAAAGATAGCAAGAATCTGACTGAAAATTTCTGTAGCAGGGTCTGCTGCAGAGAGACTAAGTTGCTGAGAACTATCAATAGTAGAATTCCTTTGGTGGGAGCAATTGTTACTATGAAGCCTCAAAAAGCATTACTTCGAGATGATGCTAGTTACAAAGCCCTTAAACATTTGCTACTCTAAGTGTGGTCTTCAGACAGCATCTCCAACCCTTGTTGTGTACACTCTCAGGGCCCTCCCCAATCCCGCTGAATCTGCATGATAACAGATCTTATGACTCTGAATAAGATCTCTAGATAATTCACATATAGATTAAAGTTTAAGAAGCACTGCCAATATCGCCCATAAAGTACTGCAGGGCATCACCTAAGCTAGAATGTTACAGCTTTATTTTCAATTTAACAAGATGAACCGGGAGTAGGAATTGCATATATGGGAATTTACTATTTATAGAAAGGTGATTATACTGGTATTAAGATAGGACATTCAATTTTGGGATGAGGCAGACGGTGCTACCCTCTATGACAGGAGTTTATAAGACTGCTTGTGCACCACATGTGTGGAATTTAGCTGCCAATCCATGAGGTTCAATTCTGCCTGTTGAAAAGCTTCTCAGAGGAAGTTGATACCACAGTGCCATTTTAAGGCAACTTAGAGTTAATATTAAGGTACATCTCCATATGTCATCATGGAGCAGCCATCCTAAAAGGTAATCTGAATGGAATGTGGAATGAATGATCTTGTAATAACTAATGCAGACTGAAAGTTGATAGTCCCCATGGAGTCTAGAGAAATGAAAAGCTAGAAAGTAGAATCTGTCAATGTCTCTTCAGCACCATCCAGAGGAGAAGGCCTCATCATCAGTTACCAGAAATATTTCCTCCATTGGACAACTCTGTCTATTCAGAACAGACGTCTCACCAAATCTCCACTGCTAGGGTACTACCCACAAACCTTCTTGTTACAGTCAACTATACCAGTGCTTATCAAACTATCTGTGGGGAAGGACCAGCCTTTTTTCTCTCCATTCTATTTTGGAACAATAAATACAATAAAAAATAAAGTATAGACAATGAAATACAACGGGCATAAAACATAAGTTCATTTAAAAATTATCATTAGATTTAATGATCCTCACTGTGGAGGAGCAACAAAAAACTGTGGACCACATTCTGAGAAACACTTTTTCACACAACCCCAGATTATTCCTCCTCATCCTTTAAGGATTTTACCTCCTGGTTCTCTATTATTTTCTCCAAAATTGCTCCTGCCATGGCAATTTTAATATCCATGTAGGTGATTCTTCCAATAACCTTGACTCTTAGGTATTTGACCTATAATAATCTTGTTCTTGACTCTTCCTGAGCCTTCCAAGTCTGTGAAGATATTCTAAAATTTGTCGTTACCAATATCTGTAATTACCTCATTCTCGGACCACTGGGAAAAGCCCAGGCAAACCCGGATAAGTTGATCATCCTTCCTCACTGCCACATGTAGCTCATCCATGGTGAGGTCAGAGCAAAAACTGAGAGTACCCAGTCACACACTTTTGCAACAATTTGACAGGTTTGTTTTAAATATCCATTAAATCTAATAATAATAAACAATGAACTTATGTTTATGCCCTTTTCCATATTATTCCCTCTAGTACCTTCACTAAAATAATTTTTCAACCTGACAAGTATCTACAGTTCATTAGTTCTACCATCTTCTGAAATTTCAATTAAATTTTTATTTTTATTATGAAATATAGAGAATCAATGTCTCAATTTTGAAAATGAAACAGTTGTATTTTTAATTGAAATGAATCCCTTGATCAGTTTTGAGATAATTCTACCATTACAAAACTGAAACTTCCCATGCCATGCTACATTCTCCATTTATTTAAGCTTTACTAATCCCCAATATAATACATATTTACTTAATTATTTTTTGATGGACTCTTAATCCACTGCAATGTAACATCAATGAAGGCAGGTATTTTTGTGTTTTGTTCACTGTTGTATATGCAGCACCTAGAACTGAGTGCCTGACACATAAGAAACCTTCAATAATATTTGATCTTTCATTCATCCATTCACTTAAACAAGTTCATATGGGAGGAATTCTGGGATAAATGAGAAACAAAATCTGTTTTCAAAAATTCCATATATTTGGCTGACGAATGTTTAAACAAATAATTATAAGATGAAGTGTAATATGAAATAGGTTTGTACATGGAGTATTATGGGAGCACTGAAGAAATACACAGAATTCTGTCTGGGGCTGGAACAACTTTGAGGAAGATACTATGCTTACTCTAGAGGGGTAGACAGAGCTATTCCAGTGAGAGGAGAGATAACTGAGGGTGTGCTCTAGGAAGTTCAAAGTACAGAGACACAGACCTTAGGGAGCCTAATCAGGTGCTGACTGGGATATAAAATAAGCATTACGGAGAGGCAGTGAAGGGGACTGAGAGACAGTGGTGCAAACGTAAAACACCCAGAATTTCTTTTTCCTTTTATGTATGGAAATCATTGAAGAATTTTAAGTATGGAAGTGAAATATATATATTCATACTTTAGTAAAGGATGAAATTGAGCATGACGTAGTCCAGGAAAGAACAAGTTTGAATTGGGGCATGGTTTATAGCAATAGAGAAGACAAAACAGATTTCAACATTATTTGTACTTAGGAGGCATTAATGAGAGAACTGGCAAATGCATGGATTTGGGAGATAAGGGGAAAGAGTGAAATGGTTGATGACTATTAGCTAAAAGCAAACAGTACTGTGACCAGGTCAAACTGAAGTTTCAGTCACAGCAATCAGAGAAGGAAAAGAAATAAAAGGAATTCAAATCAGAAAAGAAGAAGTAAAACTGTCACTGCTTGCAGAAAACATGATACTATACATAGAGAATCCTAAAGATGCCACCAGAAAACTACTAGAGGTAATCAATGAATTTGGTAAAGTAGCAGGATACAAAATTAATGCACAGAAATCTCTTGCATTCCTATACACTAATGATGAAAAATATGAAAGAGAAATTAAGGAATCACTCCCATTTACCACTGCAACAAAAAGAATAAAATACCTAGGAATAAACCTTCCTATGGAGACAAAAGACCTGTATGCAGAAAACTATAAGACACTGATGAAAGAAATGAAAGATGATACAAACAGATGGAGAGATATACCATGTTCTTGGTTTGGAAGAATCAACACTGTGAAAATGACCATACTACCCAAAGCAATCCACAGATTCAGTGCAATCCCTATCAAACTACCAATGGCATTTTTTTTTTTTACAGAAGTAGAACAAAAAATCACACAATTTGTATGGAAACACAAAAGACCCCGAATAGCCAAAGCAGTCTTGAGGGAAAAAAACAGAGCTGGAGGAATCAGACTCCCTGACTTCAGACGATATTACAAAGCTACAGTTATCAATCAAGACAGCATGGTACTGGCACAAAAACAGAAATATAGATCAGTAGAACAGGATAGAAAGCCCAGAGATAAACCCACACACATAAGGTCACTTTATCTTTGATAAAGGAGGCAAGAATATACAATGGAGAAAAGACAGCCTCTTCAATAAGTGGTGCTGGGAAAACTGGACAGCTACATGTAAAAGAATGAAATTAGAGCACTCCCTAACACCATACACAAAAATAAACTCCGAATGGATTAAAGACCTAAATGTAAGGTCAGACACTATAAAACTCTTAGAGGAAAACATAGGCAGAACACTCTATGACAGAAATCACAGCAAGATCCTTTTGGACCCACCTCCTAGAGAAATGGAAATAAAAACAAAAATAAACAAATGGGACCTAATGAAACTTCAAAGCTTCTGCACAGCAAGGGAAGCCATAAAGAAGATGAAAAGACAGCCCTCAGGATGGGAGAAAGTATTTGCAAATGAAGCAACTGACAAAGGATTAATCTCCAAAATTTACAAGCAGCTCATGCAGCTCAATATCAAAAGAACAACCCAGTCCAAAAATGGGCAGAAGACCTAAATAGACATTTCTCCAAAGAAGATATACAGATTGCCAACAAACACATGAAAGGATGCTCAACATCACTAATCATTAGAGAAATGCAAATCAAAACTGCAATGAGGTATCACCTCACAACAGTCAGAATGGTCATCATCAAAAAATCTATAAATAATAAATGCTGGAGAGGGTGTGGCGAAAAGGGAACCCTCTTGCACTGTTGGTGGGAATGTAAACTGATACAGCCACTATGGAGAACAGTATGAAGGTTCCTTAAACTAAAAATAGAACTACCATACAACTCAGCAATCCCACTACTGGGCATATACCCTGAGAAAACCATAATTCAAAAAGAATCATGAACCACAATGTTCACTGCAGCTCTATTTACAATAGCCTGGACATGGAAGCAACCTAAGTGTCCATCAACAGATGAATGGATAAAGAAGATGTGGCAGATATATACAATTGAATACTACTCAGCCATAAAAAGAAATGAAATTGAGTTATTTGTAGTGAGGTGGATGTACCTAGAGTCTGTCATACAGAGTGAAGTAAGTCAGAAAGAGAAATACAAATACCATATGCTAACACATATATATGGAATCTAAAAAAAAATAAAATAAAAATGGTTACAAAGAACCCAGGGGTAGGACAGGAATAAAAACTCAGATGTAGAGAATGGACTTGACACAGGGAGGGGGAAGGGTAAGCTGGGACAAAGTGAGAGAGTGGCATGGAAATATATACAATATCAAATGTAAAATAGATAGCTAGTGGGAAGCAGCCGCATAGTACAGGGAGATCAGCTCGGTGCTTTGTGACCACTAGAGTGGGGGGACGGGGAGGGTGGGTGGGAGACGCAAGAGGGAGGAGATATGGGGATATATGTATACCTGTTTCACTTTGTTACAAAGCAGAAACTAACACACCATTGTAAAACAATGATACTCCAATAAAGATGTTAAAAAAAGAAAGAGAACAAATAGCTATATTATAAAAAATTAATTAATTTAAAAATGTGAACAATAAACATTAACCCAAAACTAGTTTTCTTATATAGAAAAGATGCCTTTTAAAAAGATAATAAAGCACAAAACACCTAAGAAGAATCCTAACAAGAAATCTGCAGGATATATGCATACATAATTTAAATGTTCATTGAGACATGAAAGAAAAATTTAATAACTAGAGTGTGATACCTTCTGCTTGCATACAAATAGTCCCATCAGTTCATTGTAAATACAAATATAAATTGAACACATCTAAATAAATTGATATCATAACTCTCTATCCTCCTCTCTCTCCTCTTCCTCATTCTACTTCTTGACTTCAATCTGAGAAAAAACAACTTCCTAACATTTGTGTGTATAAATAAATGTGTAAGGATGAGAAAAAAAGCCAAAAAAGGTTTTTTAATGGTAGAGAACTACTCCTGTCAAGTATACACTAAGCTGTACTAATTAAAACCATGCAATAATGGCTTATGGGCTGACAAATCAATGGAACAGAATAGAGGACAAAAATAGAACCGTTTATATGGGATATTTAGTACATGATAAATACAGGTTTTCAAAATTCAGTGATGGAGAAACAGATTACTCAACAGATTGGATTAGGATAACTAGCTATGTGTTGAGAAAAAAGAGCTGGACCCTTACCTTTCTCAACAAAATAAACTCCAAATGATTCACTTTCAACAAAATTTAAAAAACAAACCAAAAAAATGTTTACAATACATATGGCATAATTTTGTAATTTATAAATAAGTATTATTTATTTTTTTAAAGTGAACAACTGCATAAAATGGGCAAAGGGTCTGGAATGCCAATCTTTCTCTCCTCTCTCACTCTCTCACACACACACACACATACACATGTACATCATATAAATGACTAATAGTATACATAAAAGCTCACCTCACTTAATTAAAATATGCCAATAAAACAAAATTTAGCTGCTTCTTTACCAACTAGACTTGCAAATATGGTAAACATTTATAAAATTCCATGTTATTTAAAGCATGGGAAAGTCGGTACACCCTTTGCCAGAAGTGTACAGATGCTTCATACCAATTTTTGTAGGGAAACTTTGAAATTTTTCAAAATACAAACTATATATGTCATTTGAAATGTAGTCTATGATAAGATTTACTCAAATAAGTGCTCATTAAATGTACAAGGATTTTCATTTTGATAGGGAGTGACAAACTTAAGTGCCCATTAAATGTACAAGGATTTTCATTGCATAGGAATGATATTGGGTTGGATGCATAAACTGGGCTACATAGTTAAGAAGCAGTACTATGGAGCCATTAATGAAGAGTGAGTTATAGCTATGAGTTTTGCTATAGGAAGATTATGCATAATTTTATTTCTAAGTGAAAGAAGCAAGTGGAGATCAGTATATGTAGTTTGATTACATTAAAAATAGCGTATGCACATGCTTTTTTATTTGCATATGCATACAAAGAAGTGCTAGAAAAATGCACCCCAAACTGCTAACAATAACCACAGCTGAGGAGAGGAATTAAGGCAGCAGTAGGTATAGGAAGGAGGCTTTCATTTTTTATTTTTATTATTTTAGTATTTTCTGAAATTTTTTATAATGACCATATATTACTTTTTAATAAAGACTACTTACTGTATAGTAGTGAGTTAAATGCTCTAATAGTCTATAGTTCTAACTGGATTTCCTAGCAATACAAATTTGGGATAAAATTAGACACATTCACGGGCTTCCCTGGTGGCGCAGTGGTTGAGAGTCCGCCTGCCGATGCAGGGGACACGGGTTCGTGCCCCGGTCCGGGAAGATCCCACATGCTGCGGAGCGGCTGGGCCCGTGAGCCATGGCCGCTTAGCCTGCACGTCCAGAGCCTGTGCTCCACAGTGGGAGAGGCCACAACAGTGAGAGGCCCGCGTACCGCAAAAAAAAATAAAATAAAATAACAATTAGACACATTTCCTCCTCAACAAAGAATGTGTTTCAGTAGGCTGTTGAGCAGACCTGTTATGAAGACACAGATAAATGGGACCGAGCAAGACAAATAACCCATCCATATGATTGCACAAGCAACTCCTCCATATGACTGGCCTGCAGACTCAAGGGCTTAATTTTGTCAGGAATTTATTTATTCTGGAGATGGAAGTAAGTGATTAACATAACCCAACGTCGAATACTTATAGCAAAATTCTCTGACATTCTTCCTCTGGTTTCTTGCTAACCAGGCAAACTTTTTATTAGAAGTTGGCTCCCCAAGTACTCCTGCTTGTGTTGTAAATTAATAAATTCATATTCTCATTTATACTTCAGGCTCTGGAAACTTGATTAATGTGAATCTCATCCTTGGCAATTGACCCATTCTTGGAATGCTGACAAAATCAAATTTCTGAGCATATGGAAACGATCCTAGGACCTAGATTCTGGTGTCATTGCCAAGGCAAATGCTAACTTTAGAAACCTTTCATTTAGGTGAAACAGACTTTTGCTGAAAACAGCCCTTCTAACTAAAATACCCCATTTCTAAAAATTATAACTATTATACAAGGCTTGATCCAAACCTTACCTCCTACATAAAATCTTCCATCATCATAAAAGGTGACTTGCCTCTTGTAAATTTTTGTAGAAATTATTTCCCTTGTACTCAGGCACTTATCACACATTGATTGTATTTTTGTTCATTGACATTGATTACATCCTGTACAAAATTAAACTACTGGTATATTTTTCTGCAATCAGTGTTATCTGGCATAATCCCTTACATGCACTATGGTTAGAGTTTAGTATATACTTGTTAATTTAAGCCTTCTTGATTGCCTTCTGCTGTAATCTTTCCTTCTCTGAACTTATTTCCTATATCACCATCTAAACATGTGCCTTATTACATTTCTTTCAGTTTTATTTTATACTATTAACTTTCATAAAGTGACTATCTTTCTTTTAGCTTATACACTATCTGGTGGTGAAAAACATTTATTAGTATATGTGAAAGAAATGCTTACTGAATGAATTTAAGCATTCTGTTGTTCTCCTTTACGTAACTATAATGCGTAGTGCTTTTAACCAAGTAGACCCCCTCCATACGAGTGTTAAATGAACAGATACCCACATGATATTATAGGACCTCCTAATAGAAGTTCTATGAATTAGTGATTCAGGAATCTTTTTAGATAACTATCCTTAGCTTTGCTTTGAAGGGAAACAGAAAACTCCCAAGTGTTATAGGTTCACTCTAAAGAATGGTATTAAGCAGATAAGTGAAGAATCATTGCCCACCAGTATAATTGTTTTATTTATGTGCTCCCTGTCTGCTTCCAGGGTGAATAAAAATGTTCTGTGAGGTGATACTTTTTTTTTTTTTTTTTACATATTTGCATTAGCTTTTGTTAATTAGCTTAATTACTGTGACCCAAAGCAACCCAGGCTTGCTTGAAGTGTTAGTCAGGTCTGGAATAGAGCAGGTAATGCCTTCTGGAAATAATACCTCTTGTAGACTCTGTCTGGTGGTGCGCTCACTGTAGTAGTATCTGGGCACCTTGCTTTATAGAGTTTGGCTATCTCTCACCACATATTAAACAGGGTACAGAAATATAAAAGTGATGTGTTGAACCTGAACTAATAAAGCATTTCTATGGTAAGTGTAGGTCAGTTACTTCTAAAATTCTACTTAGGAAATCAGTTCTCATATTCATTGCCACTTACCTTGAAGGTATTAATTATCAGAGCTAGAATGCATCTATAATAGTTACATTTCATGTTTATATTTGCATATATAATCTCTGTGTATTTCTAGCCCTCATTTAAGGTATAAAGTCAATTCATTTCTCTAGAAATGTTCCTTTAATTCTCAAGTTCAAAAACTGGGAAATGTCCTATCTTATTCTTAGACATTTCTGTTATGATTTATTATTATTATTATTTTCAAGGACTTTTCCTGACAATTCAGAAATGGTGGCCAAACTAGGAACATGCTGCTCTGGCTACTGCTATAAGTAACTTGTCCTCTTGAACGTCAACATGGCAAAGAACTGAGAGGCAGATGGCTATTTCATCTTCCTTAGAGAGGAGGACAGAAGATGAAACCCACAATATGTGGGGCACCAATGTGGTCTCCCCTTTAACTCCCTAAGGAAGTCTGCTCCACAGGGCTTTGTGGAAGACCACTGGAGTGGCTGAAGAAGGAATGGTGGAGGGAAGCAAAAGGAGAAGACTGGGATAAATAGAGCAGTGTGGACCATTCCAAGTAGTAATTAATGACCCCCAACAGGAACTCAAGCACCTTTTCACTCCTCTCTCTTCTGTCCCTAACAGATACCAGAGTGGTGAACAGCCTGCAAAATAGTACATCCCTGATTCTCTGGCTCTGGAGTAAGTGGCCGATGTGAAAGCCACAGAGTTATTTAAGGATGAAGGATTTGTCCAAAATTTGAGTTTGTCAAAGATTTTTTTTAGCTGAGTAAAAATGCTTTTTCTTAAAAAAAAAAAAACTGCAGTCCAAGTTATAAAGGAAATTAGAAAGGTACAAGTTGTATCTGGTTCTAGGGTGTGTACACTGCACAGAGGCACCACATTTAAGAGTGTCATTTGTAACTAAAATATTTACTAACATAGATGAGTGCATGGGCTGATCTGAAGACTCCTTTGCTTCTAGGCTGTGCCCATTAAAGAAGAAATCTTCACCATGTAAACCCACACTTGGATGCATGGCTGTGTTCACAAACCATGACCTGGGCTTCCAATTAGGTTGATTCCTTCACTTACTTGATGTTTTTAAATGCTCTATAATTCCCACTCTCCTTACTACCTCCTCTTTCCCCAACAGACCTAATCCCAACACAACAATCTGGTTATCCCACCTTGAGCTGGGGTGGCTGTGGTCTCAGACTTGCACACTATGTGCTGGGTCCATTGTTTCGTAGGTGACTGTGAGCTTTCTGTGGTACAGAAAACTCAAAAAGGTATCCATTTCTTCTCTAAATATATCTGTGTAAGCACTGGTATAAAGCATGAATTAATGATCCTAATCCTGCCAAATGAGTGAAAGGCTTCCTGTAAACAGATGTCTGAAACTAGGAATGGCTGCCTTCAGTTGTACCAAGCAATCTGACTTTGCCTATTTGGTAAAGGAAAAAAATAGGCCAGTGGCTTGGCTTCATCAAAATTTCAGAACTGAGACCTTAGAGTCCTTTTAAACATTTCTTTCTTCTGTCTCTTACTTTCAATCAGTCTCCGTGTCCCATAAATTCTACCTCCTAAATGCTTCTCCAATCTCCTCATGCCTCTCCAATCTTACTACTAGAGATTTATTTCAAACCCCCATCATTTCTTACGTGATTTACTATATTCATCTACTAGATTATTCTGTTTATTATCCATCTTTGTTTACTATTAGTCTCTAGCACTTGTCAGTAGGCTTTGTGAGAGAGTGAGATGGAAGGAGACAAAGAGGAGGAGGGGGGAAAAGAGAATAAATGCTTGTTCTCTTCTTCACTGTACCTCCAGCATGCGTAACATCGCTTGATGTGTAGTAGGTGAGCAAAACATATGCTTGAACACTACGCATGTGAATAAATGAATAAGGGGTTGTGTGCATGACTGGGTAGATGTATTCAGCCTACCATCCTGTAGGTTGCAGTTATAGTGATTTTTTTGAAATATAAATCTAAACATGTCACTCTCATCCTTGATTTACTCTGATTTACTCTGTGATAAATATGAAGCCTACCTGATGTGGAATTTAAGAACATCTTTTAAGTCAGTTTTCACCATTCTTTCCTGTAACTAGTGTCTATTCCACTTTCAACCATTTGATTTTTTGCCCTTCTCTGAAAACAGTATTTTGTTTCTCATCTCCATGTCTACATGCATAATATTATTTTCAAATCCATTCACAGCATTTTTTTAGACAATGACTTCATGAAGGAAGTTGAGCATGCTACCTATCTCTATCACAGGACTATTTTTTTTTTTTTTTTTTTTTTTGCGGTACGCGGGCCTCTCACTGTTGTGGCCTCTCCCATTGCGGAGCACAGGCTCCGGACGCGCAGGCTCAGTGGCCATGGTTCACGGGTCCAGCCGCTCCGTGGCATGTGGGATCTTCCCGGACCAGGGCACGAACCCGTGTCCCCTGCATCGGCAGGCGGACTCTCAACCACTGTGCCACCAGAGAAGCCCCAGGACTATTGAATCTATTGTGAATTTGGTTCCTTACTGTCCTCCCACTTTGGAAAGTGAGTTCCTCCCAAGGTAAGGGTAGAGTTTCTGTGTGCGCACAGTCTTATACGCTTCCCTGCTTAGTAGACATCTGATATATATTTACTGAATAAAAAAAATGAATGAACCATGACACCCACCACGAAAGGTACACTGGTGACCTCAGGCAGTTGTATCAAGTTTAATTTGGGGTCGACGTCTATCACTGGACTGAAGTGTTCGCTTTTTCTCTTTTCCACTATCCAGTTATTTAAGTGGTAGTTTGAAAGTAAGGAAGCTGACAGCTGAGATTTGAGGAAGCTGAGATTTAATATTTCAACCTTGATTTAGATTGATAAATAAAAACTAGAGATATTTCTAACCAAGGTTTGGGATAACATGGACACAGAATTTTTCTCAGAAAATGGTATTTGTTGTGCTTACTTGCATATATTTGAATTTGCACGTCTTACTCAAAAAGTACTATTGACAGTTTTAGGTGCATATTCAAACTACAAATGAATAATCTGGCTCTATAACGATGTAGAAGAATTTGGCACCACTAGTGTTTTCTCCTTACATCTGTATGAAATTGGACCAGCTAATTAACTTCTCAGATCCTCAACTTCTTTGAGTGTCAGCTAATGATAATAACATTTAATTCACAAAGTCAGTGATGAGGATGATATTTGTGTCATTTATTTAGCAATTATTATGTGCCAGCTTCTATGATAAGCACATGGTGTAACCTGTTTAACCCTCCAAACACCTGAATGAATAATCGTCTTCTTATGTGGCATAAAAAGATAACCACTTAAGATTTTATAAGTGATCGGATTAGAGTACAGGTTAGACAAATCCCAAAGTTATCCACTTAACTACTATATTATGACAAAACTTCCTATGACAAAACCTTCCATGCGTAGTATACCTAATTTCTAGGTAACTGTGCATATTGGGAAGAAAGTATTGATTTTTAAATAGAAGTCTCTCCTGAGAAGCTAATAAATATGATTCATTAATGGATTGTATAACTGTTCCTATCACTTCTCCTTGAAGAGGGCTATTACACTGATTTCTTTCTTAATTTACCATGGGGAGTTAACATTCTATTATTTATTCAGTTCATACACCACAATAACATAACACTATAAAAATAAATTGAAATATTCTGAGTAGAAGGCAAGTAATTAACATTATTTCTGCTGTGTTCTGCAGAGTGAAGGAATGTGTTTTGTGACTCAAAAACTCGGTTTCCAAAATCAGTTCATCTTCTGAAATGCAGTTGTGTTGCTGACACATTTTTTTTCTTTTTTGCTTTTGTTATTTCTTGAAGCACTTTTAACTGGTTATTTTTCTATCCACAGTGAGGGAAAGAGTTATGAAACGTTATTCAAGGAAAAGACTAATACCTCCTTAGGGTCTCTCTGAGGTACACTAAACTTTTACCATTTGCAATTTCTTTTAGTGTGGTACTATTTGTGAATCAACAGCATCATCACTATCAACCTTGTAATTTTTTGAAAACTGTATGGATTCCATTTCAGTAGTCTACCCTCACATGCTCCTGTACAAGGAGCTGTGGACAGAATGTGCTGCATTGTAATGCAGAACAATGCTTACTCTAAATTTTTTTTAGTCTAGGAGAGGGTGTGGGGAGGAAAGTGAAGAAACTGAAGGAGAGAGAAAGGAAAATGAAAAGAAAGGGAAAAGTAGAATTAAAGTATCTGCTTTTATTCTAAAGTATATCAGAAATGTTCATTCCAAAATCATTCCGTGAATTCTTTACTTCACTACACAACTTACTTTTTATCAACATTTTTTAAGGCTAAATCTATCAAATATTTCATTTTGCCATTTTGTCAAAAATGTTTCAAACCAAATATAACTGAGAAAAAATAATGGACACTGTTTTCATAATTCCATTTAAGGAATAAAACATTAAAATTATAGTTGAATATCACTATCTCTCTACAGTCACATCAGAGCTAACTATACCTGTACATCAGTGAGGATAGACTAGATAATAAACTATGTCCCAAACCAGAGTAATGTAAAAAAACAACCATTTATATCTTACTCATGGTAAAAGTTCATGTGGGCAGGCAGTCAGGGACCCAGAATAACTGAGTACCTACTATTTTGAACTTGGATAGCCTTCATAGTAGTAAGAAAATTGAGATTTCTGTAGAGTCTCACACCAACAACAAATGCTTAACCTGAAATTATGTTACTTCCACTAACAGATCATTGGCTGGAACAAATCATGTAGTCCCATTAACTCAAAAAGCATGAGAAAGTACAGGCCTGCCATGTATCAATACTTGAAAAGCATATAAACCAGAAATATTGGTGAACAGAAATAATGATCATTTTATATCCTGATGTTGCTGTTTATCTTTCTCATGCATATATGCATGTGCATTTATGTCCTCCCCAAATATATTTTATATAAATTGTGTTTTACCATATTTTTCTTCCTGAAACTTGTTTTTATTTTTGGTCATATTTATATCTATTGGCATTATCCAAAATGTTACATGTAGCTCCGATTTGTTCATTTTCACTGCTGCAAATTATTTCATTGTCTAAATAAACTGCAATCTTATTTGTCCAGTTTTCTTTTGATGGATATTTTTTTTTCCGTTTTTGATTATTACATAAATATAAACAAACTTATACAACTAGCTGTATAACTATGTGTGTAATAGGGAAGAACAAATCTGATTCCATATTAGATCTATTCCTTTTCCTAAAACCTTTGTGCTTTGTTGCCTGTGCTTACATGCTGGCTCTGTACCTTTTGTTAAAGAATGTTACCTATAGCCTGAAATATACAGGATAGCCTATTCTCAGGGATCTGACCTTTGAATTCATTCACACAGACATAAAAAGTTGTAGAACAGAGAATAACATTTGTCTTGCTGGAGATTTACAGGAGCATCGTGACCTGACCTACATGGACAGCTGCAAGAATAAAGGATTCCTACACCAAGAAGTTTGCAAAAACTAACCATCCCTCTTCCTTACCTTGCCTTAAAAAAGCCTTGTTGAAACCCTTCAAGCAGTTCGGGGTTTTGGGGGCACAAGCAACCTGTCTCCTTGTATGGCCCTGTGTTAAGCCGTTTACTGCCCCAAACTCCGATATTTCAGTTTGTTTGGCCTCACTGTGCACTGGGCACACAAACTTGTGTTCGGTAATGTGTAAGATTTTCTCCTTCCATATATAATTTTCAGTCGTATTTTTGGGCCTTTTAATATTCACTACTTGCTATTACTAAATAAGACCAAATTATGCTTTAATCTATTTGGAAATGACTTTTACATATTTTGTAAGACAGAGATTCAATTTTAAAACTTTACATATAAACATCTAATTGTCTAGAAGCAATTATTTAATAATTTGTTCCTTTCCTATTGGTATTGATATAGTCACCTTGATCACATATAGAGTTTACCTACGGCTCTATTCTTGAGATCTTTATTTATCCACCGGACGATGTACTCTGTTTCCATCACACTGCCTTCACAACAGTTATATAATAAATTTTGATATCTAATTCTTCAAGCATTCCTACTTTGTTGCACTTCATCAGAATTACCTTGGTGAGGGAGAGACCTTCAAGATGGCGGAGAGGTAACACATGGAGGTCACCTTCCTCACCACAAATACATCAGAAATACATCTACATGTGGAACAACTCCTATGGAACACCTACTGAGCACTGGCAGAAGACCTCAGACCTCCCAAAATCTGTGTGGCTCACCGGATCTTCATGCTCTGGCCGGGTGTCAGGCCTAGGCCTCTGAGTGCGAGAGCCGAGCTCAGGACACTGGTCCACCAGAGACCTCACAGCCCCATGCAATATCAAATGGAAAAAGCTCTCCCAGAGATCTCCATCTCAACACTAAGACCCAGCCCCACTCAACGACCAGCAAGGTCCAGTGCTGGACATCTTATGCCAAACAACTGGCAAGACAGGAACACAACGCCATCCACTAGCATAGAGGCTTCCTAAAATCATAATAAGTTCACAGACACCCCAAAACACACCACCGGACATGGTCCAGCCCACCAGAAAGACGAGATCCAGCCCCACCCACCAGAACACAGGCACCAGTCTCCTCCACCAGGAAGCCTACACAAGCCACTGAAACAACCTTACCCACTGGGGGAAGACACCAAAAACAACAGGAACTACAAACCTGTAGCCGGCGAAAAGGAGACCCCAAACACAGTAAGTTAAGCTAAATGAGAAGACAGAGAAACCCACAGAAGCTGAAGGAGCAAGGTAAAAACCCACCAGACCAAACAAATGAAGAGGAAATAGGCAGTCTACCTGAAAAAGAATTCAGAATAATGATAGTAAAGATGATCCAAAATCTTGGAAATAGAATGGAGACAATACAAGAAACATTTAACGAGGACCTAGAAGAACTAAAGAGCAAACAAACAATGATGAACAACACAATAAATGAAACTTAAAATTCTCTAGAAGGAAACAATAGCAGAATAACTGAGGCAGAAGAACGGATAAGTGACCTGGAAGATAAAATAGTGGAAATAATTACCATAGAGCAGAATAAAGAAAAAAGAATGAAAAGAATTGAGGACAGTCCCAGAGTGCTCTGGGACAACATTAAACTCACCAACATTCGAATTATAGGAGTCCCAGAAGAAGAAGAGAAAAAGAAAGGAACTGAGAAAATACTTGAAGAGATTATAGTTGAACACTTCCTAATTATGGGAAAGGAAAGAGTCAATCAAGTCCAGGAAGCACAGAGAGTCCCATAAAGGATAAATCCAGGGAGAAGCAGGCCAAGACACATATTACCCAAACTATCAAAAATGAAACACAAAGAAAAAATATTAAAAGCAGCAAGGGCAAAACAACAAATAACATACAAGGAAATCCCCATAAGGTTAAGAGCTGATCTTGCAGCAGAAACTCTGCAAGCCAGAAGGGAGTGTCAGGACATATTTAAAGTGATGAAAGGGAAAAACCTACAACCAAGATTACTCTACCCAGCAAGGATCTCATTCAGATTCGACAGAGAAATTAAAACCTTTATGCCCATTAAAAGTTAAGAAAATTCAGCACCACTAAACCAGCTTCACAACAAATGCTAAAGGAAGTTCTCTAGGCAGGAAACACAGAGAAGGAAAACATCTGCAATAACAAACCCAAAACAATTAGGAAAATGGTAATAGGAACATACATTTCAATAACTACCTTAAATGTAAATGGATTAAATGCTCCAACCAAAAGACATAGACAGGCTGAATGGATACAAAAACAAGACCCGTATATATGCTGTCTACACACTTCAGACCTAGGGACACATATAGACTGAAAGTGAGGGGATGGAAAAAGATATTTCATGCAAATGGAAATCAAAAGAAAGCAGGAGTAGCAATTCTCGTATAAGACAAAATAGACTTTAAAATAAAGACTATTATAAGAGGCAAAGAAGTACACTACATAATGATCAAGGGATGAATCCAAGAAGAAGATACAACAATTGTGAATATTTATGCACCCAACATAGGAGCACCTCAATACATAAGGCAAATGCTAACAGCCATAAAAGGGGAAATCGACGATAACACAATCATTGTAGGAGACCTTAACACCCCACTTTCACCAATGGACAGATCATCCAAAATGAAAATAAATAAGGAAACACAAGCTTTAAATGACACATTAGACAAGATGGACTTTATTGATATTTACAGGATATTCCATCAAAAACAACAGAATACACTTTCTGCTCAAGTGCTCATAGAACATTCTCCAGGATAGATCATATCTTGGGTCACAAATCAAGCCTTAGTAAATTTAAGAAAATTGAAATCATACCAAGTACCTTTTCCTACCACAATGCTATGAGACTAGATATCAATGACAAGAAAAAAATCTGTAAAAAAGTACAAACACATGGAGGATAAACAATACACTACTAAATAACCAAGAGACCACTGAAGAAATCAAACAGGAAATAAAAAAATACCTAGAAACAAATGACAATGAAAACATGGAGACCCAAAACTTATGGGATGCAGCAAAAGCAGTTCTAAGAGAAAAGTTTATAGCAATACAATCCTATATTAAGAAACAAGAAACATCTCAAATAAACAACCTAACCTTACACCTAAAGCAATCAGAGAAAGAAGAACAAAAAAACCCCAAAGTTAGCTGAAGGAAAGAAATCATAAAGATCAGATCAGAAATAAACGAAAAACAAATGAAGAAAACAATAGCAAACATCAATAAAACTAAAAGCTGGTTGTTTAAGAAGATAAGCAAAATTGATAAACCATTAGCCAGACTCACTGAGAAAAAAAGGGAGAAGACTCAAATCGATAGAATTAGAAACGAAAAAGGAGAAGTAACAACTGACACTGCAGAAACACAAAAGGATCACGAGAGATTACTACAAGCAACTCTATGCCAATAAAATGGACAACCTGGAAGAAATGGACAAATTTTAGAAAAGCACAACCTTCTGAGACTGAACCAGGAAGAAATAGAAAATATAAACAGATCAATCACAAGCACTAAAATTCAAACTGTGATTAAAAATCTTCCAACAAACAAAAGCCCAGGACCAGATGGCTTCACAGTGAATTCTATCAAACATTTAGAGAAGAGCTAACACCTATCATTCTCAAATTCTTCCAAAATATAGCAGAGGGAGGAACACTCCCAACCTCATACTATGAGGCCACTGTCAGTCACCCTGATACCAAAACCAGACAAAGATGTCACAAAAAAACAAAACTACAGGCCAATATCACTGATGGATAAAATGCAAAAATCCTCAACAAAATAGTAGCAAACAGAATCCAACAGCACGTTAAAAAGATGATACACCATGATCAAGTGGGGTTTATCCCAGGAATGCAAGGATTCTTTAATATATGTAAATCAAAGCGATAAAAAATCTCAACAAATTGAAGGAGAAAAACCATATGATCATCTCAATAGATGCAGAAAAAGCTTTTGACAAAATTCAACACCCATTTATGATAAAAACCTTCCAGAAGGTAGGCATAGCGAGAACTTACCTCAGTATAATAAGGCCATATGTGACAAACCCACAGCCAGCATCATTCTCAATGGTGAAAATCTGAAACCATTTCCTTTAAGATCAGGAACAAGACAAGGATGCCCACTGTCACCACTATTATTCAACATAGTTTTGGAAGTTCTAGACACAGCAATCAGAGAAGAAAAGGAATAAAAGGAATCCAAATTGGAAAAGAAGAAACAAAGCTGTCACTGTTTGCAGATGATATGATACTATACATAGAGAATCCTAAAGATGCTACCAGAAAACTACTAGAGCTAATCAATGAATTTGGTAAAGTAGCAAGATACAAAATTAATGCAGAGAAATCTCCTGCATTCCTATACACTAACGGTGAAAATCTGAAAGAGAAATTAAGGAATCACTCCCATTTACCACTGCAACAAAAAGAATAATATACCTAGGAATAAACCTACCTAAGTAGACAAAAGACCTGTATGCAGAAAACTATAAGACACCGATGAAAGAAAATAAAGATGATATAAACAGATGGAGAGATATACCATTTTCTTGCATTGGAAGAATCAACATTTTGAAAATGACTATACTACCCAAAGCAATCTACAGATTAAATGCAACCCCTATCAAACTAACAATGGCAGTTTTTACAGAAGTAGAACAAAAAAATTCACAATTTATATGGAAACACAAAAGACCCTGAATAGCGATAGCAATCTTGAGAAAGAAAAATGGAGCTGGAGGAATCAGGCTCCCTGACTTCAGGCTATACTACAAAGCTACAGTAATCAAGAAAGTATGGTACTGGCACAAAAAAATAGAAATATAGATCAATGGAACAGGATAGAAAGCCCAGAGATTAAACTCACGCATGTATGGCTACCTTATTTTTGATAAAGGGAGCAAGAGTATACAATGGAGAAAAGACAGCCTCTTCAATAAGTGGTGCTGGGAAAACTGGACAGCTACAAGTAAAAGAATGAAATTAGAACACTTCCCAACACCATACACAAAAATAAACTGAAAATGGATTAAGACCTAAATGCAAGGCCAGACACTATAAAACTCTTAGAGGAAAACATAGGCAGAAGACTCTATGAAATAAATCACAGTAAGATCCTTTTGGACCCACCTCCTAGAGAAATCGAAATAAGAACAAAAATAAACAAATGGGACCTAATGAAACATAAAAGCTTTTGCACAGCAAAGGAAGCCATAAAGAATATGAAAAGACAACCCTCAGAATGGAAGAAAATATTTGCAAATGAAGCAACTGATAAAGGATTAATCTCCAAAATCTACAAGCAGCTCATGCAGCTCAATATCAAAAAGACAAACAACCCAATCGAAAAATGGGCAGAAGACTTAAATAGACATTTCTCCAAAGAAGATATACAGATTGCCAACAAAGACATGAAAGGATGCTCAACATCACTAATCATTAGAGAAATACAAATCAAAACTACAATGAGGTATCACCTCACACCAGTCAGAATGGCCGTCATCAAAAAATCTACAAAGAATAAATGCTGGAGAGGGTTTGGAGAAAAGGGAACCGTCTTGCACTGTTGGTGGGAAAATAAATTGATACAGCCACTATGGAGAACAGTGTGGAGGTTCCTTAAAAAACTAAAAATAGAACCACCATATGACCCAGCAATCCCACTACTGGGCATATCCCCTGAGGAAACCATAAATCAAAAAGAGTCATGTACCACAATGTTCACTGCAGCACTATTTCCAATAGCAAGGACATGGAAGCAACCTAAGTGTCCATCGACAGATGAATGGATAAAGAAGATGTGGCACATATATACAATGCAATATTACTCAGCCATAAAAAGAAACGAAACAGTTATTTGTAGTGACGTGGATGGACCTAGAGCCTGTCATATAGAGTGAAGTAAGTAGAAAGAGGAAAACAAACACTGTATGCTAACACATATATATGGAATCTAAAAAAAAAAAAAGGGTTCTGAAGAACCTACGGGCAGGACAGGAATAAAGACACAGACGTAGAGAATGGACTTGCGGACACGGGGTAGGGGAAGGGTAAGCTGGGATGAAGTGAGAGGGTGGCTTGGGCATATATACACTACCAAATGTAAAACAGATAGCTAGTGGGAAGCAGCCGCATAGCACAGGGAGATCAGCTCAGTGCTTTGTGTCCACCTAGAGGGGTGGGATAGGGAGTGTGGGAGGGAGACGCAAGAGGGAGGAGATATGGGGATATATGTATATGTATAGCTGACTCACTTTGTTATACAGCAGAAACTAACACACCATTGTAAAGCAATGATACTCCAATAAAGATGTTAAAAAAAAATAAAAGAAGAAGAAAAAAGAAACAAAATGAAGACATAGGTAGCAAAATGTACATTCACACCTTGCTAAGAAATCACAGAAGCCTAGAAACTTAAAGATGAAAGGGGAGTTCTTTGTTCTTGAAGGCTCATTGTTTCTCATTTTTCCCTAGATTTATTTATGCATAATTGACAAATAAACATTGTATATATTTAAAATGTACATCATGATGTTTTGATATACATATACACTGTGAGGTAACGCTTCCATCATCTCACATAGTTACTCTGTGTGTGTGTGTGAGATGAAAACATTTAAAATCTATTCTTCTAGTAAATTTCAAGTATACAATACGTTATTATTAACCATGGTCATCATGCTGTACATTAGTTCTCCATTAGTTGTTTATCCTGTATAACTGAAACTTTATCCCCTTTGACCAATATCTCTCCATTTCCCCCAGCTCCACAAATAAATTTTTAAACTGTTTGTCTCTAGTCTATCCATTTATTGAGATTGTTATCATTTGAGAATCCAGGCTTTGTGTGAGCAGCTATTCCCTCTTCCCAACATAGATCAGCCCAAAACTTGTCTCTTGTCCCTTAATTCGTGTTAGAACCAAAGCTCCTTATTACGGAGATCAGCAAGTAATCAACTGACATATCATTCCCAGTTTACCGTGCTTACTTTCTGCTTCCTATTCACTTTTCATTCATCTTGATATATGTATCACTTTCTTTTGAGCTCTGATATACCTTTGATAGGTGAAGGGTATATTGCACCCATAGCTTTACCATGTTTCATAATGGGATTTTAAAATGATATTAGTTTAGCCAGTTATTTCTGTAAAATAGTCTTGACATAACCTGGACAAGATCAATCATAGTACCAGATAATTTGATTTGAGGATTGATAAGGGGGATGCAGAAGGAAGGGGAGAAAAAGGAAGGTATGAGTCAATTCCTGGGCTTTCCGCTTCTTGGCATTCACTCATTCATTCATTAAACAAATATTAATTGAAGCTTGGCTATCAAGCAACTGTTTTTGATAAGGATTCCCAGTTGGAGTTAAATCTAAACTGTTATCTGATAAAGGAGTAAGAGTTAATTAGGAAACTAAGGGAAGGAGAACTGGGGCAAAAAAAGAAAATTGCAGGTAAAAAGAAAGCATCTTAGGGTTCTGGAGATTTTGAGGCTAACATCTCTATAATTACTTTATTTGTCTTACATAGCATATCTTTAGTATTTTTAATTTATTATGGTACTTTATTTCAAGAAATTCAGGAATCACTTACTTTGTTTACCTTATAATAATACCAAGTACTTTACGAAATACTGAAATGCATGGCCCTCTCATTTGAGACTTACTGCCTCAGGGATTCAGTAGCATTAATTTTCATAAAGTTTCCTTCTTTTTTGCTCCCAATTACAATTAACAGGCAATTTTTGTCAGTTTACTTTTTAAAATATTAAAGTATGAAATACAGGTCTTATATCAAGCATGTGCCTTTTAATTTTCTGACTGGATTTATACTTTGGTTATCTTTATTCATATATTTTCTAATACATTTAGATGCATATGTTTTCCCCAATCCAAATCTACGATAACTAACCATCACATCAGTTCTATAGATGCATGCAGGCTTCTATTATGTTAATTTTATCAGGAACTATATTTGCTCTTCATTTGGTGATAAAGCATCCACCCAAACCAGAGATTTGTTGCAACTCTCAAATGCAATGCAAACTGGCAGTCTCAGTGAACGCTTCAAGATTCTGTACTGGGTTTATGTCTCAGCCGTTGTACTCAAGTAGAGTACAGCCAACTCTGGGGCTCCATCTTTGTAGTAAGGCCTCAAAATAATTATTCAAGGAATGTTCCCAGTGTGTTTGGCTTAATAATTATACCGACAGTGTACAGGAGTTTGGAAAGCAATTTAAGGGTGACCGACAATGTATTTTCCTATTAAAATATTAAAGCCTCAATATTTGTATAAAGCAAACCATAGGAATTACTTTAACAGAGAATGAGGAAACCTTTATAATTATAGTAAAGGACGTAGGAAATGCTCTGAATAAATGCAGAGATATGTCATGATGCTCTTGGATGGTACAATTTGATTTTGTAATGATGTCTGTTTTCATAAAATTAATTTGTAAAATTTTCAGTGAAGTTGTTTTGTGAAATTCGATAAACTTATCATAAAATATCCATGGAGGAATAAAGGCACGTGAACAGCTAACTAAAAATTTAGCAGAAGAGTTTACTAGATGTTGATGGGGAGCTGGTTCCTTAAACATCACTGGCTTCCTCCCTAACACTGTGACATAAGGAGACACTAGACTGAATACACTTCAAGATAAACTACAGGTGATCTTAAGGTGAAACTACAGAGATAATAGAAGAAAATGGTAAAAAAAAGGTCCTTGGGACTCCCATGTCTTCTTTCTCCTTCTCCCTCTCCTCCTCACTGTATTTCTCTTCCTCCTTCTTTGATTGATTTAGGCTACTTACAAAGAGAACTAAAACACTTGCTCAATCCAGTTGCAGTGTCGATCATCACTGCATTTTCAATGAGTCAAAATACGTGTGTTAAGGTGATCCTGAAGCAACAGAAGTCAGAAGCAACGTATTTGTAAATGCCTGTTTATATGCTTAGTCTTCAAAACTAGAATTTGATTTTTCCTTCTACTTATTTCATATAGTTCTCCTTATACAACTAGGTTGATTGTCTAAAATAAAGTGCAACAAAACCATCCTATTCACTTGAGTTTGGGTGTAAATTAAATGATTTATTCAGGAAAAAAATGAGCCCGAGGCCAATGTATAAATGATCCCGTGCTTTTTCTGACGGGGGAACACAGTCTCCGGTTATCTGTGGCAGTTTGCAGTCAAAGGGCATGAACAGAATGAATTAAATTTGTCCTCAAAGGAATAAACTTGTGACCTTGGCCTCATTAATTGTGGGGTGTGCTCTGAGTTGAGCTGTAACCTAAACAATTCAGAATTATATTCACATGTTAGAATACCCTGAGTATTTTTTGCACATCAGGAAAAATAAAGAATCCTGGTCTAGGTGCTCACTGCATATTTTGTGTAGAGGGAAGTCCTGGGCCCTTGGTCCCAATATCAACCTGTCTTCGGTGCCTTTCTCACTCTTCAGGATCTTAACCTTGGTTTACTCATCTCCTATGCTGCTCCTATGCTGCTCTCCTAGTCACAGAGAGAGCTCAGGCTCTTGACTGTTAAAATTCAAACTCTGATTGAAGTCTCTTCCTTGTTGTGTAGCATAAAGGAATGCTGAGTGATGGCAGCTCCCCACAGCAATGACAATCCAACCCAAGTGACCCCTGAAGCTGTAGTCCATCCCTGAAGCTCAGCACCCACCTATTGAGGGCTTATAGCATTCAGTACTCCATTGACAACTATGGAGGCACTGTGTAAAGCTCTGTATTTAAACCATGCTTTACATATTTTCTACATTTGAGAAAGGCCTGACAGAGAGACTAGGAGTTTAAGAAATAGTTCTATTAGGATATCTGGGGGTCCTGTATAAGTCATCTATCCTATCTGGGTCTCAGGGCCTAGATGACCTTGACGTTGCCTTTAAGCTCTGAGACTTCTGATTTCAAATTCAGGGGAAAGTCCCACCAATGTCCTTACAAAAGCGAAATTTTTCAAGACCACTCTCAGAGTTTTAGACTAGGGATAAAAAAAAAAAAACAAAATAAAAAAAACTTAAAGGGAGAACCTACTGCAGTGGTTGCTAAGGAAACCAGCTGCATAGTGATTCAGGTTATTAATCAGTATATCTTCCCATGTAGTCAGCCATGGTGGTGGAAATACCACCATTAGAGCAAAATTCCTTTTGATTGAACTATATATACAGTGGTTTCTGATTAAAATGCAAATCTTCATAGAGGTATTAATCTATTATTAGCTATTAACCATTTATTATATCAATTTTTAAGCACTGGGACAAGCCAAGTACATTTTGAAGGGAGCAAATGAAGGAGGGAAGATATAGAATATGGCAAGTGTGCCTGGTAGAGAAAGATAAGGTGCAGCTTCACAGGAAGGAACCTCAGATAGGATGTAGCTTATAAAGATCTTAGGGAATCGAAGGGAAAGAGGCACCATGATGAGGAAAGAAACATGATAAAATCAGACATAGGAGAATACTGAGGATTACTTGTCGGACAGTGGTGCCCCAAATCAACATGCCCCATAAGGGGGGTGGGCAGGTAGGAAGAATAACAAAGTTCATTGCCTAAAATCCCAGAATATGTTCCCCTCTCATTCAAGGTGTTACAGAGCATGTTCTAGATACTCTGATCCTTGATACTGAGTTATGGAGATCAAGACACAGCAAATTTCTTAGTGTAAGAATAAGGCTACATTTCAACATTTATTAATATCACCATGCCTAAAAAATTTTATCTATAGTTTTTGGATGAGAATACAAATGGGGAGTTTTAAAAGTAGCCATTCTTAAGTAGTCATTAAGGCAAAATAGTTTATTTCATCTGGTTTTACTTTTTCCTAAAGCTACACTAAATACTTTCTATAAAAATTACTACACACACTGAGATAGCTCAGGCACAATTCTTGGATTTGTGTTTCCCGGAACTAACATGCTATGGAGATGTGAAGGTTCTTCCCTTCTGTGACACATTCGGACAAATGTTTTTGGAGCATTTTAGTAAGTTCTTGAATTTTCTTTGACTACATCAACAATGTAATTTCTTAAAATGAAGCATTATATCAAAGAATAAAGTGACCCAATACAAGTTAATACTTAATTCGTACTTGCATCATCCTAGACAATCATACAGTGCTCTATGGTCTAATCAATTTAGAGGGTATAAATCCAAGGCCTGGGAGGTTCATCACTAACAATGTGGCTGGAAATCATTAAGTGCTCCATAGAATACATAAACTTGGACATAATAATTTTCAAGTTAGGTAAAGATCCGTGACACATAATGTTTGGAATAAAACATCAAATCTACGTATTTGGAATACATTATAAACATGACAGTAAAATCTTAAAGTTGCTCCAGAGCTTTTGTCTGCCTCCTGCTTTCAAAAACTCCAAATTTTGATTTTGTTTTCTTCACTTCCAAGATTTCTTCCCTGAATTTCAAAATTGCTTATCTTGTCATCTACATGGGGCTATCTAAAAGACATCTTAAATAAGGCAGTCCTCACTTTGCTTGCTCTCAATATACACACATTTCAGTAACCATCATGTTCATGATGTCATGACTTATATGGACGTCACTATGGGTCAGAAGGCATACCTTGGTAGCATATTTTTCATC
The DNA here is from genome assembly GCF_005190385.1 of Monodon monoceros. Classification (NCBI taxonomy): domain Eukaryota; kingdom Metazoa; phylum Chordata; class Mammalia; order Artiodactyla; family Monodontidae; genus Monodon; species Monodon monoceros. The sequence goes on along the minus strand of NW_021703776.1, from coordinate 79,863,288 downwards.
TTCTGAAAAATGACTGCTTATTTCTCTGAGGTGCTCACCAAGAAAACTTGAAACAGAATTGTGTTTCATGTGTTTCATACATGTCCTATTCTATAAACATACCATGCAAATTTGGTGATTATCCATCTGAATGCTTCAAGTTGATTCAACAACTGAAAACAACAGACAGAAATCTAATTTTAATTTTGTTTTTACATTTGGGATATATTTCATTATACCTGAAACCCAAACAATGTACAAAGAGTTTTTCAAAGTACTAATACCATTCCAGTTGGTAATGTTTAGAAAAAGAGTTCAGAATGACATAATGATGTGATCTTTACAAATGTACACACAAATATACCTTATTTTATGCTCTCAGTGCAGGCATGTGTGTGTGTGTGTGTGTACATTCACAAAAATACATCAATTATTTTACTCACTATTTATTTATTCAACCAATCTGTATAAAGCATTCACTCCTGGCAGATGGATTTGAGAACAGCAAGACCCATCTATCCTTGTGGACATCCAGGTTACGGAGAAGAAGGCTGGGGTATCACAGGGCAGGGAGGATTAGACAAGCTAGCGATTTCCACTGAGGAGAGTATGACTACGCCCATTTGACTCTAGTGCTCTACCCAGCCTCCAGAGCATGGAGCAGTTTCATAAACCATTTTCATCATGAAATTCCCTGAGGATTCTAGCATCAAATCCTCTGTCAACTAGTCTGCTATTGTCTTGTGTGCAGCCACTCTCAGTGAAGGCCGTCCTTCTCCAACACCAGTAGAGGATGAGCTACAGATTCTTTACCTTTCCTTCTACTTCCTCCCTGTTCCATTTTTCTGCTTTTAATGTTTTCTTCTGGGGCAAAAAGTATGAGAAGGGGAAAACACGATAATGACATATTAACGAAACCACAAAACTTCTGCTTAGGGTCTGTGTTATTTCTTAATTCACCCTTGGGGTAAAACTGTCTGCCATGGAGAGGACATAAAGAATCATATTTATGAAAATATGGCACTTAAATATTCTCAGTCCGTGGTTAATTTTCATATCCGTCTCAAACATCACTTGAAAGGCAAAGTGAAATGGTGATAAGGTAAGGATTGTGCAGAGTATGAAAGACCAGGGCTTGAATCCTCACTGCTCTGCCTACACTCAGTGACGCTCCGGCAGATTCCTGAGCCTCTATAGTTGACAGTTTCTTTCTATGTATTGAGGAGCTAATGAATATCAAATACAGAAGAGGGAGGGATAGAGCTTAAATACAGAAACAGTTGTCAATATTTTTCCTTCCCATTGAACAGATATGAACATGATCTTTAATTTTCATATTATTTAAACTGAGAAATAAAATATAACAATGTTTATTGAAAATTTACTATGTTCTAGGCACTGGTCTTAGTGCTTTTATACAACAATCTGCTTCATTCTTGTAACAAATTTATAAACTAGGAACTATTATTATCTCTCTTTTATAGTCAAGGAAAATGAGGTGTGTAGAACTGCAGTAATTTGCCTGAAGTTGAAAATCAGACAGCTAGAATCTGGCTCTCCCATCTCTTCGGCGCCGTTATCCGCTAGACCACAAATCTCTTTACTAAAGCGTCATACCTAAACATTTCTTTCAAATCATCATTATACAAAATCTTACGGAAAGATTTCCATCAAAATATTGAAGCAGTTAGTTAAAATATTCCTATCCCGGACAGTGTTTCAATGGAGTATTGTTGATGGGCTACAGGAGAAGGTTAATTCAAGAGATAAATGAAAAATTCCTAGTTCAGCTGACAACACTGAAACTTAGTTGATCACCAGACTACCAAATGTCAGTGAACTCTAACTGTGGTCTGCTCCTCCCCAATTCCCTGCATGTCAGGATTTGGACATGATTAATTACTGAAGTTAATCTCAATATTCACAAAAAATTTTTATATAAAAAAGTGAGGGATTTTATTTAGAAAGATGCTAAGCACATATCTGTCTCATTAAGACTTAAAGATAATTGCATCTTCTTTTATGTAGAAGGACACACTTCTTAAAAGAAATTTTAAAACATTGAAGAAAATAAAGGAAGATGAAGATCCTAATTTATCAGATCTTTGACAAGAGAGGAGAGAGAATTATTTATTGAGTAGTAACCATCCATCTTCCTATAGCTGGAGAGATGTGATGGGTGTGTGTGCATGCCTGTGTATGTGTGTGTTTGTGGGTGTGATTATTGGAGGTGAAGTGGGCTGGCTGTGAACTTCTTTAAACCCAGTCAGAACTGGTGACTCTCATAAGGTCTCTCCAGCCTTTGGCCTGAACAAATTTCTCTCTGACCTAAGGCTGATGATTCTAATGATTGATTATACTTCTGTCCAGTAAGCTGTTAGAGGTGAGAGATGAGTCTCCCTGAATCCCTTATCATTTTACACTCTAGCTTTCCTTTATGTCTGGCACTAGCATTGTACTTTGGCCCTTCAGTCATCACCTCCACCTTCACATTCAGCGCTCTTACTGAAGGGTTCCAAAATGTCACAGAGATAAGATATATGAATGTATGGAGGAAATGGAGACTCCTCAGCCCTATTTGTATTTACTTTAATCTTTCCAGTAAGAAGAGAGTGATACATGTTACTTTCTAGCTGGCAAACTACAAGAAAAAGGCAGTTTGCCACAGGAACACTATAGTATTTTTTCCAGAAAAATAATTGGTTTAACCTGTTGAGAAGCACCCTCTTTGCGTGTGCGCGTGTGCGTGTGTTAATGGTAAATCTTGATTTAGATAGAAGACTGGTGTTGATTAGTTTTCTGATTTCCCAAAGGATTCTTAATATATACCCTAAGTACAAAAGAAATATTATTTTTAAGGAGTCTGTTTTACTATAACTTACGTATTTCAGTATAAATAGCACTTTCTAATTTTAGTGTCAAGTAGAGTCTCAGTAATGATTGTTTGTGATGTATATAAAGTACCTACATTTGGGAAGAGGTTGAATTGAGCTCTTTCCCAATTGTCTTTGCAGAATTCATGACATCTTTGTGTACTTAAGCAACCAAAGGAAGAAAAGTCAGAGATTGGTCTGTTCTTTCCCTTGCTTGTCATGGCAGTTCTGACATTTCTCCTCCACTGGGTGTGGCTATCAGTTTCTTCAAGCTTTTAGGAGCCATTCTCACAGCAAGTTTGCAGTGTCTTCTAGGGTCCACATCCGGATGTTACATTCAGATCTCAGGAGAGTGTTTCCATCTTAATAAACTCTCCCTCATCTAACTTCATCTTCTTCCTGCCCTCTTTTTTTTTTTTTTTTTTTTTTTTTGTCCCATACACACTCTCATGATTCCTGCCCTTACAAGTTGGCTGGGTCCTACAGCTCCTTCAGCATCTACTCCCATTCCCCCTTTAGCAGATTCAGCTCATCTCTGGCCATCTTATATTATTTTTTAACCACCTGATACATTTTACGAAACAGTGTATTTCCTCCCATCAGGATACCATCCGAGTTTACCATTAATGATAATTTTAAGACTACACAACTACCTTGTATATCAGTATATCACGGTATGTCAGTACTCCATTTGCTGCCAGGAAGGGACCCTCATTGCTAGGCAGGCAGTGTGTGACCCAGACCCAAAATTTCATCTTAGAATCTGCTTCCTTAACCACTTTCAGTAGCAACTGTAGCAGGTTGGGTTTCCAGGAAAACAGATTCCAAACACACATTAGCGTGCAAGAAGTTAACTGAGGAGTGCTCTTGGAAACAATACCTGTGTAGAAATGGAAGAGAGTGGAAATGAACAGAGTAGAAGATGGGCCATAGTGCAGTCACAACAAGGTCGCAGCTGACCCATGGGAACCTTAAAGCTGGATTGGCCCATTAGAGTTGTCCCATGATAGGGCAATAAGTCTAGACCTCTACATTCTCACATCAACCAGTCACACCTTCAGGAAGAGTGTGTTTCTTTGGGGAAGGTAACTCCTCAGCAGAGGGCAATTAGCTGAGAGGACTGATACCTGAGATCTATTATCCAGCCTCTGGGGAATAATTCCTTCAGGCTTGAAGAAGGATCTGGATGGCAGTGCACAGCATCCATTAGGACCTGATCCATACTGCTTCTGTGGAAAATCTACAATCAACTTATTTAACTTGGATTATTATTTCTATAAAGACTACCCTTCTTTCTATCTCCATATCACAAACTATGTATTATTTTCACGTACTGCCATATAGCCTCTACACTGAAGACAACCAAAAATTTCCCCCTGCTTTAGTTATCCCAAGTCTATGCATAATTTCAGAGAAGAGTCACATCTATATGAGCATATGTATTGAGAACAGATGGTATATTTGGAGCATGAAGCAGTATGCAAGTTGTACAATTTTCTCTATGGAAATTATAAGTACAAACACATTTTGGCTACTTGAGAATGGGCTCAATTAGAATTGAAGAAGTCCTCCCCCCCAGCACCCCCAATTAACAGGCAGAAATCTGGAGTCAGATCTTCTTTTGTGTGCATTTCTTCTATGCTGTTCTACATCTGGTCCTGTTATTTAGCAAGTAGTGTGCTGATCAAAATTTGTGATCTCCTTTTCTTACACAAAGTTTAGGCTTCTTTTTATATTTTGGTTTTAATTTATGTAATTTTGAGAGTCATCTATTTTGTGGATGCTGTATATTGGATAAGATCCCAGTGATATCACCATGGTGCCAAGAGATATTGTGGAAGGCTTGAAGAACAACAGCTCAGAAAGAGAAGACAGAGATAAACACTATGCTTTTGTTAGAAAGTCTGTCTCTATTACACTCAACACACAGGAACACATAATCACCCTCATCCATGTATGTTTATGATCAAAGATTAGCCTGTTAGAATCTGGATTTCTCTCAACATAATTACCAATAGCAGATGTTTACTTGTGGACTTATTTATTTTTAATTAAAACATTTTAATTATTATTTTTAGTTTATACTTTTTTAGAGCTTATAATTATTTATCTAGAGTTATTAGCTATTAACTCACTGATTAAGATGTAGAATACAACAGCAACAATGTTACAATGTGTATTTTTAGCTAGTATAATGAATAAAGGTGATTGGTCCCATATGCCTCAAATAAAACACTAAAAAATATGCTTTTGGCTATCACTTGGGATTAATTTTTTCAAAACTTTTTATGAGGTATCAGACTTATAGAAATTTGCAAGATGACTAAGAATTCTCTTCACTCAGATTTCTCAAATGTTAACGTTTTATATTTGCCATATCCTTCTCTATTATTGTTTATTATGTAAATCTAATTTTTTCTGAACCATTTGAGAGTAAGTCGCAGACATGATGCCCCCTAACTTTAAATACTTCAATATGTCTTCCTATAAACTAATATATTCTTTCACATAACTGCAGTGTAATTATAAAAACAGGAAACTAACACTGATATAATACTATTATCTAATTTATATACCTTGTTCAGAGTTTACCTGTTATCTCAATACTGTCCTGCCAATTTATAATTATAGTTAAGTATAATTACAATTGCTTTTTCTTTCTTTAGAAGAGTAACATTTAGTTATGGGTCCTTAATACATAAAAGCTCTGAAAATGTATATTTTGTATTTGTGTGCATGTGTACTTTTCTCTGGGAAAGGGTCTATATATTTCATCAGATTTCCAAAGAGGCCACTAACCTCAAAAAAATTTTATAGACCATTGCACTGGGAAGTAAGTAGGGGCAGAGGGGCAGAATGGGGCCCAGAGGCAGGAGTACATGGCCTGTACTTGCTCAAACCTGGTGGGGATCTAGGCCACCAGATTCATATGGTTCCCAAGGTTTGTGCCTGGTTCTGTTCTACTCAATAGGGCCCAAGAACAGATAGTATATGAGATATAAATCCTCAAGGCAAGGGTAAACAATGTGTTTTCAGGGGCTTTAGAGAACAGATGTCAAGAAGCAATTAGACATTTAAGATACTGGGAGAAGTGCCAGTAAAGGAAAAAGAGAGGGACCAGGAGAAGAAAGACAGAGCTTATTGGAAGTTGTGCAGGTCTGATACCTGTGAAGGAGAGGGGGAAGAATGGAAGAAGAATGTGTATGAAGAGTGTCAAACTGCAGCAGAATTCTAAGAAAATTTATAGCCAGGCCAGGTTGGGCAAGAATGGACCTCTCTGGTACCCCTGCTATGTTTTTACATTGACCGGAAGCAGCAAGTGATAAGCATGACCTTGGAATAAATACAATGATGGATCCACAGTACAGCACCTGGGTCCATTAGCCAACTATGTTCCCTTAGCAGGTAAGCAATACATCTCACACAGGGGAGTCCATCCGGTTCCCCCGTGTCACTATCTGAGGTACCTGGAGCATGCTAGTAGTTAACATGATAGGGGTACAATCAAGCAAATAAGGGGTACGAGCTCTCATTCAGGAGACCTGACAAACTACAAGTGCTCCATAAATGATAGTTGAATAAACATCACTATTGTAATCAATGTTCCACATGGGTTTCTAAGTAGTACAGAAAATATCTAAATCTCAATACTAACACTTTTACTTATGTTAGAACATTTGAAGTCACGTGCAATTGCAATTACATTAATAGGATTATAAAGTGTCAGAGACATTACAGAGTTGACCTCAGTAGCTTTATTTTTTAAAAAAACTCTTCAAAAGTATTGATGATTTTTCTATTTGTTTTTGTTACTTTCCTTATATCAACCAAAACTTTATTTTTGCTTTTGTCACAACTTACATTCCAGTGAAAATACACATTTGAGCCTATGATCTAAATGTAAATGCAGACTTCTTTCAGAATTTGTGAATATTTTCCAGCTGCTTTGTGATAGGTAGCCAATTATGTATAATATATCATAGAGAGGAAGCAATTACATTCATTTTCTTGGGCACTGAGAAATTTGATAAGGGTGACAACACTTGGCACATTGAGCTGTGATAACAGTTAATTTTTTAAAAGGCATAAAATATAGGGCAGTTGAATTGCAGCCATTTGTTTTTAAATTGTTGGAAATTGCATTAACTTAGATGCTTTCAGATGACAAGAGGGAATGAAAAAATTAATTTAGAAATTAGTTCTAAATGCACAATGAGTACTAGGCTCATTCACTTAAAACAAAACACTTCATTCTACGAATAAACCAACTCCTGGAACCTAACAATTAGCTTCACGTGGGACTGGACCTTTGTGTAACTGAAGAAGGCAAAGTCTTCTCACTATGCAAAATGTTGTTTTACTGAACTCTTTTCCATTTAAAAATGATGCCCCTTTTCCTATTTTCTGCAAGGCAACCAACATCCACATTTCTTCTTCTTCTCTTCATTGAAATACTCTCTCAGGGAGATAGGTAAATTTATCAGTACTCTGAGATACGTGAGTTACAATTCTAACAAATGCACAGAGTATTTCCATCTATTTATTCAGTGGGCATCTCTAATGGGACAAATGCTATACAATCTACTCGCTATACCATGTGTGCATTGAGAGTCACGTACTGGACACAGTAGTGTTATGAAAGGGGCTTCACATGAACTTGAGGTAGATTTTCCCTGTGGCTATGTTGAAATGGGGTAGGGAGGATACAATTTAGTCAGAAGGAGTAGCATGATTAGTGATATGGAAGTGGGCACAGTGATCCACTTGGGAAATTATAAGTGACATGAAGTCTAGAGCAAGTGACATGGTAACAATGTCTCAAATTTCCTGGGGCCCTCCTAGCTCATACTTGTTGTTCTGGCATAATGAACAATACTCGCTTTTGGTCACGGATGTTCAGTTTGGACATCATATGATCACTTTGAGCATAGAAAAGATGTGAGAGAGATGGAAGATGAGGTTAAAGCGACAGGCAGGGACTGTATTATGGGTACAGCAAGGCATTTGAACTTTCTCAGAAGGAAGTGGGAAACTTCTACTTTTTCTAAACTTAAAAAAAGTCAGAGGTCTAATAGTGAACTGTCAGGCATCAGTAAGATGGGGGAGGCTTTATGGCCGATCACTTCCTAATAACATCAATCCACGCCATATATACTATTTCTTATTTCAAACACTGGTTTTCCTCTAGCTTCATCTATTTCCACATCTAAACATTAAAGCCTGGCAGCTTAGCTATGGGCTTTATTATTTTAAACATCAATGTAAACAAGATTTTTTATATCTAATGTCTACTAAATGAAAAGGTTTCTTCTGTGTTTCAGATATATCATGGGAAGGATTATGCCTGAGTGAACTGTTAAAGAGCATTAGTAATGGCTTTAAACAACCATGGAGTATGCTATACAATTTTCTTTAAGAAAATGAAAATATTTAAAGTAAAGAGAAAAATTAAAACCCATTCTTAAGATTTTCTTCCTTTCCTCTAAGGTGAAATTCTGCAAGTAGCCTGTCAGGTAAGCCTACAGGTCCCCTGAGATGAGGTGTCCTAAGTCACCTCGGCAGAGACCATTCCTTTCCTGGACTTCATTAAGGCTCTGCTGTGAAAAATATCTTCTCTCCAGTGACACAGAGAGTTCAGTGAAAGCTGCGGAAAATCAACAGGATAAGCACAGAGTAGCACTGATGATTCTGTAATAATTCCAGTGCTGTCTCATGGACTGCACACTGAGTTTAGTAAACACAGTTTGCTGATCCATGCCAGGAATTTTGCCGTAACAAAAAAGTATACCTATGTGTACAGAGAACCAAACACAAGTGGGAAGAACAGAAAGCTACAAACATATTTACACGAAGAGAAATTCAGAGCTCATAATCAGGTGGAATAGTAGGACCGATGTGTGTTTTGTTTCTTTGGGTATTATTATAGTACTTCATTTGTGCTCTCAGGCACAAGCTTTAAATTTTCTTCCATAAAATACATATTATTATGGGTTTTTTTACACAAATTATTTGCAATGAGATAAAGGCACATGTTATTTTGAGACAAATTCTGACTGTTCCTTGAGTAGAAGAAATAGGGCAAAGAGAAGGCAGGATAATGGTGGTATAGCGCAAGTTGGAGGTCTGAGTTTATCCACAAAACGTTTCTCAGGGGTAAGCTGAACTGCCCTCAGATGAGCTGGTCCATTGTCAAGCTTCATTAATCCACATCCACCCACGAGCATCCCTTTTACTCTACACACTTTTGTTTGTGAATATTTTCTTTGCCTTTATTGACTATGTCCACACTGAAAGTAGCTTGTGTGGCATAGATTCCATAGAACACAAACAAGGGGCTAATGAAAAAAGTGTAGAGACAGTTTCAAAAAGTGCCACAACATAATGCCGAAACTACACAGAGCCACACTCTATAAATAGAGTTAACTACTCTCAAAAGTTACCAGACATTACTCATTCTACAATGTCAAGATGAAATGAAGATAGCCTTCTTCCCCGGGGGCACCATGCTTAAAATATAATCATCAATTAAAATTACACACAAAATTATTAGAAATGTTAAACAAATGGAAAGTAATATTTGAACATACATAGCTATATGTTACCTTTAGAATGTAAAGGATTAATAAAAATAAGAAGAACACTAACACCTCTATAGAAAAGAAGTGTTGGGCTTCCCTGGTGGCTGGCGCAGTGGTTGATAGTCCACCTGCCAATGCAGGGGTCACGGGTTCGTGCCCCGGTCCGGGAAGATCCCACATGCCACGGAGCGGCTGGGCCCGTGAGCCATGGCCGCTGGGCCTGCACGTCCGGAGCCTGTGCTCCGCAGCGGGAGAGGCCACAACAGTGAGAGGCCCGCGTACCGCAGAAGAAAAAAAAAAAGAAGTGTTAGGCTGAAATAAGAAGAGAAACAATTTGCTAATAAGTTCTAAAATATGATAATGAAAGAAACTAAAAAAATAGAAGACCAGTTTTCATCCATGAAGTCAGAAAAGAGAAAAATAAAAATAAGGCTGTGATGGTTAATTTTATGTGTCAACTTGACTGAATCATGGGGTATTTGGCTAAACATAATTTCTGGGTGTGTTTGTAAGAGTGTTCCTGGATGGATGAGTTTAGCATTTTAATCGATAAGACTGAGTAAAGCAAATTGCCCTCTCCAGTGTGGGTGGGCATCATCCAATCTGTTGAGGGCTTGAACAAAATTAAAAAATAGGAAGGAAGAGTTCACACTCTGTCTGTGTGAGCTAGGATATCAGTATTCTCTTGCCCTCAGCTTGGGATTGGGATTTATACTTTCAGACTTGGACTAGAGCTACACCACGGACTTTCCTGGGTCTTCAGTTTGCAAGTGGCAGATCACGGAATATAAGAGCCTCCATAATCACATAAGACAATTCCTTATAAATTTCCCCCTTTCTCTCTTTCCCTCTCTCCCTCTCCTCCTCGTGTATCTTTATCTCTCTCTCTTTCTCTAGACAAACATGACTAATGCAAATATTCAATGTTACTGAAGATGTAGTGAATTGGGCACTTTCATACGTTGCAGGAAGGAGTGTGAAATAAAACATCTTTCATATAATAGTAAAGAACATGATTTTTTAATGGCATATCCTTTATCCCAGTAGTTATATCTCTAAGAATCTATTCTAAAGTGGTAATCAGAAATGTGTACAACTACAAATGTTAAAAACCAATCACTGTATTATTAGTTATAGATATGAACATTTTACTAAACCAAAATATCCAATAATAAGAAAATGCTCAAAAAATAATCTTTCTATTCAATGAGAACCGCATGCTGCCATTATGCAGGTTGCTTTATGAAGATCTATATCACAGAAAGTTACTTAGAAAATAATATTGAAATAAAAAATAGCAAACTATAAAATAACATATGAAGTATAAACCAAGCATTAAATAAAAAAGAGAGGAAATACATCAAAACTTTGAATTTATGTTGATTAAAGAAATATGAGTGCTTTAAAGATTCTGCTTTAAAAATTTCCAAAATTTTCAGTATTATATAATGGATATATATATATTGTTTATAACATGAAAAATGTGGGTTAAAATGGAAAGCCATAGTTGAGACTGTTGTAGAGAATAGTTAAAATTATTACTAGATATTCCTAGAAGCCCGTAAGGCTTCTGAAAAGTGTGTCTAAATTTAGAAGGAAGAAAAACTAATGGTAATCTCCTTGATGTTACTTAAGTTTGCCCTTTTCTGGTTGTGTTTTCTATTCTTATTACTAAATCACATGCACCCTATGTCACAGGTAATTCAGAATTTGGCATGGGATTTCAAACTGTAATACAGATTTTTACATTAGTTTATTTATTCTACTAAATAGAATTGTCTACTTTTCTGATTATCCTAGTAATTCTTAATTTCCCATAATTTCTGTTAATTTTGAGATAAGTTCAAAGACTCTGAGTCACAAATAAATGTTTAGCTTGGTATTTCATCATAATTTTCATTCTGTTCTTCAGATTCAATATTTTCTGAATTTCATCCACAATCTACAGAATTATATTGACTTTCTAAGGTATGAAGGAGCATAATAAGTTTTTTGTGCTATAAAAATTAGAGTCAAGGATAATGATACTTAAAACTATTGTTAATAAAAATGAATTCAAATTCTGTTGCCAAAAGTGGAAAGTTTTAAACAAGAAAAGAAAAAAAATCTTCAATCATTTATTTTAAAGAGGTCAGAAGTGACAAATGAATCACTGTCAGGGAGAAAATATTATGATGTCTAGAGAAAAAGTATCACCCAGAAATAACCATAGATTAATAGTTCTATTTCTCTTAAAAATACCCCCAAATGAATGACCTATTCATATTATTGAAACTTGATAGAAACACCCACAATAATATTTAGCCTCTCTTGTTCTGATTCTACATTCACAAAACAATTAGAATCCAACCTAATTTGGAGTTTGTATCAAATTCTCCATCAGAAAGAGCTGTGTGAGGATGCAATTATCCAAGTTAGCTTGCGAGTTATCAAATAATGAATTAGCACCTGGATAGGAAATTATTCTCTTGTGAGCTTTGCCTATAATAAGTTAGCTTCTCATGGCCATTTCAAACATGTATACACTGATATAATTAAATACAGTGTAGTGGTTAAGAGGGCCAGGCTCTTGAGTCTGACTCTGTGTTAATAGGCTATCTAATTGCTACAAGACCTTGGGCAAATCAGAAGACAGTTTCTTTCTCTGCAGAAGAGGGATAATAATATATACTTCAAGTGGTTGTTATGAGAATAACAAAACGGAATAAATAAGTTAGCATAATTAAAATTCTTAGAAAAGTGGCACACGGTAAGTGCTCAATAAATATTAACTGTTGCTACTCCTAATACTACTTTATCATCTAAACTTGCTTATCTGCTTATTGTAACCAGAAAAGATAGCTTTAAGGATTCTCATCTTAAATAGCCTGTTAGTCTTACCAATACCTAAGCAAGTGGAATTCATGATGGAATAAGATCTCTACTTTGATATAACCAATATGTGCTATTAAGCATCTTGCTTAGATCAAGTTTAAATAATTATGTATAGTGATATATTTGTATCTAGTTTTAGTGACTGAGTATTTACTGATATAAGCTTTTCATTCTATAACCTAAGCTTTAACAAATACATATTCTTTGGCATCATCTATACACACTATACTTCTTTCTTACCATTAGAATAGTGATTAAAAGCTTACTGTATTACAATCTGAGGTCACTTCCATAAGATTGGCACTTGCTCAGTATTTTATCACAATAAAATTTCAGACAATTTGCTTTTAATTTATGGCAACTAAGAAAGTATTCTATATTTCAAGCTTTAATTAAAGGTGTTTATCTCAATAAATGCCCAAAAATACACTCCAGTGCTTTGTAAAATTAACTCATTTCTTCCCCTAAGTGGGAGGTTTAAGTCAAAATGTTTGTTTCAGAAGTTTGGTGTCCTAATTATTCACGTTTCTGCTCTAAAAACACTGAAGAAAGTTGCACTTCCTTTAAAATGTGAGCAAAGCAGTATCTCAGAGAAAGTTCATCAGTCACAATCCCAAGAGACCCCTTCCGTTCCACAGATACCCAATCAGACAGTACTCTTTTTCTCTCACATTTCCTGATAATTGCATTGAAATATCACTCACTTATAGTGTAAGGCTGTGAAGAAGAAAGGTAATTGCATGATGATATACAATGCTAGAATTGTGGTTTGTAATATTGAGCTTAAAGGAAAAGAAGATCTAAGTTCATTCAAGCACAGTGAAATGGTTAATAAGCAAAACTCTAGAGACAGGCATTACAACCTTCAAGATGGCAGAGGAATAAGACGTGGAGATCACCTTCCTCCCCACAAATACATCAAAAATACATCTTCATGTGGAACAACTCCTACAGAACACCTAATGAATGCTGGCAGAAGACCTCTGACTTCCCAAAAGGCAAGAAACTCCCCACGTACCTGGGTAGGGCAAAAGAAAAAAGAAAAAACTGAGACAAAAGAATAGGGATGGGTCCTGCACCAGTGGGAGGGAGCTGTGAAGGAGGAAAGGTTTCCACACACTAGGAAGCCCCTTCGCGGGCGGAGACTGCAGGTGGCGGAGAGGGAAAGCTTCGGAGCTACAGAGGAGAGCACAGCAACAGGGGTGCGGAGGGCAAAGCGGAGAGATTCCCACACAGAGGATTGGTGCCGACCAGCACTCACCAGCCCGAGAAGCTTGTCTGCTCACCCATCAGGGCGGGCGCAGGGTGGGAGCTGAGGCTCGGGCTTCAGAGGTTGGATCCCAGGGAGAGGACTGGGGTTGGCTGTGTGAACACAGCCCAAAGGGGGCTAGTGTGCCACAGCTAGCCGGGAGGGAGTCCAGGAAAAAGCCTGGACCTGCATAAGAGGCAAGAGACGATTGTTTCGGGGTGTGTGAGGAGAGGAGATTCAGAACACCACCTAAATGAGCTTGAGGAACAGGCGTGAGCCGCAGCTATCAGCGTGGACACCAGAGACGGGCATGAAATGCTAAGACTGCTGCTTCAGCCACCAAGAATCCTGTGTGCAAGCACAGGTCACTATCCACACCTCCCCTCCCAGGAGCCTGTGCAGCCCACCACTGCCAGGGTCCCGTGATCCAGGGACAACTTCCCCAGGAGAACACATGGCACACCTCAGGCTATTGCAATGTCATGCCTGCCTCTGCCACCACAGGCTCGCCTGCATTCCAATTATAGCTACCGTTCTGTCCCTCCCACTGCCTGAGCGAGCCAGAGGCCCCAGTCGCAGATCATTTAACCCCCTCCCGTCTGGGCGAAGAACAGATATCCTCAAGTGACCTACACGCAGAGGCAGGGCCAAATCCAGAGCTGAACCCCAGGAGCTGTGCGAACAAAGAAGAGAAAGGGAAATTTCTCCATGCAGCCACAGGAACAGCAGATTAAAATCCACAGTCAACCTGATGTACCTGCATCTGTAGAATACCTGAATACACAACGAATCATCCCAAAATCGAGGCCATGGGCTCTTGGAGCAACAGTAGACTTGGGGTGTGCTGTACGTGACAGACTAGTTTCTGATTTTTATGTTTATCTTAGTACAGTTTTTAGCGCTTGTTATCACTCGTGGATTTGTTTATTGGTTTCGTTGCTCTCTTTTTTTTATTACTTTTTAAATTTTTTGATTTTAATAATAGTTTTATTTAATAAATTTATTTTATTTATTTTCTTTCTTTCTTTCTTTCCTCCCTTTTCTTCTGAGCCGTGTGGCTGACAGAGTCCTCATGCTCCAGCCGGGTGTCAGGACTGAGCCTCTGAGGTGGGAGAGCCGAGTTCAGGACACTGGACCACCAGAGAACTCCTGGCTCCATGTAATACCAATTGGCAAGAGCTCTCCCAGGGATCTCCGTCTTAACGCTAAGACCCAGCTCCACTCAAAGACCAGCAAGCTCCAGTGCTGGACACGCCATGCCAAACAACTAGCAAGACAGGAACACAAGCCCACTCATTAGCAGAGAGGCTGCCTAAAATCATAATACAGTCACAGACACCCCAAAACACACCACTGGACGCAGCCCTGCAAACCAGAATGATAAGATCCAGGCCCACCCACCAGAACACAGGCACCAGTCCCCTCCACCAGGAAGCCTACACAAGCCACTGAACCAACCTTATCCAATGGAGGCAGACACCAAAAACAATGGGAACTACGATCCTGCAGTCTGTGAAAAGAAGACCGCAAACAAAGTAAGTTAAACCAAATGAGAAGACAGAGAAATATACAGCAGATGAAGGAGCAAGGTAAAAACCCACCAGACCAAACAAAGGAAGAGGAAATAGGCAGTCTACCTGAAAAAGAATTCAGAGTAATGATAGTAAAGATGATCCAAAATCTTGGAAATAGAGTGGAGAAAATACAAGAAAAGTGTAACAAGAACCTAGAAGAACTAAAGAGCAAACAAACAATGATGAATAACACAAAAAAATGAAATTAAACATTCTCTAGAAGGAATCAGTAGCAGAATAACTGAGGCAGAAGAAAAGAAAAGCAATCTGGAAGATAAAATAGTGGAAATAACTACTACAGAGCAGAATAAAGAAAAAAAAATGAAAAGAATTGAGGAAAGTGTCAGAGACCTCTGGGACAACATTAAACACACCAACATTCGAATTATAGGGGTCCCAGAAGAAGAAGAGAAAAAAACAATCAAGTCCAGGAAGCGCAGAGAGTCCCATACAGGATAAATCCAAGGAGAAATATGCCAAGACACATATTAATCAAACTATCAAAAATTAAATACAAAGAAAAAATATTAAAAGCAGCAAGAGAAAAGCAACAAATAACATACAAGGGAATCCCCAAAAGGTTAACAGCTGATCTTTCAGCAGAAACTCTGCAAGCCAGAAGGGAGTGGCAGGACATATTTAAAGTGATGGAAGGGGAAAAGCTACAACCAAGATTACTCTACCCAGCAAGGATCTCGTTCAGATTTGATGGAGAAATTAAAATGTTTACAGACAAGCAAAAGCTAAGAGAATTCAGGACCACCAAACCAGCTTTACAACAAATGCTAAAGGAACTTCTCTGGGCAGCAAACACAAGAGAAGGAAAAGACCTACAAAAACAAATGCAAAACAATGAGGAAAATGGTAATAGGAACATATTGATAATTACCTTAAATGTAAATGGATAAAATGCTCCAACCAAAAGACCTAGACTGGCTGAAGGATACAAAAACAAGACCTGTATATATGCTGTCTACAAGAGACCCACTTCAGACCTAGGGACACATACAGACTGAAAGTGAGGGGAAGGAAAAGGAAATTGCATGCAAATGGAAACCAAAAGAAAGCTGGAGTAGCAATTATCATATCAGACAAAAAAGACTTTAAAATAAAAACTATTACAAGAGACAAAGAAGGACACTACATAATGATCAAGGGATCAATACAAGAAGAATGTATAACAATTGTAGATAATTATGCACCCAACATAGGAGCACCTCAATATAAATGGCAAATGCTAACAACCATAAAAGGGGAGATTAACAGGAACATGATAATAGTGGGGGACTTTAACACCCCACTTTCACCAATGGACAGATCATCCAAAATGAAAATAAATAAGCAAACACAAGCTTTAAATGACACATTAGACAAGATGGACTTAATTGATATTTATAGGAAATTCCATCCAAAAACAACAGAATACACTTTCTTCTCAAGTGCACATGGAACATTCTCCAGGAAAGATCATATCTTGGGTCAAAACTCAAGCCTTGGTAAATTTAAGAAAATTGAAATCATATCAAGTATCTTTTCCGACCACAACGCTATGAGACTAGATATCAATTACAGGAAAAAAAACAAAACTGTAAAATATACAAACACAGGGAGGCTAAGCAATACACTCCTAAGTAATAAAGAGATCACTGAAGAAATCAAAGAGAAAATTTAAAAATACCTAGAAACAAATGACAATGAAAACATGATGACCCAAAACCTATGGGATGCAGCAAAAGCAGTTCTAAGCAGGAAGTTTATAGCAATACAATCCTACTTCAAGAAAGAAGGGACATCTCAAATAAACAACCTAACCTTACATTAAAGCAATTAGAGAAAGAAGAAGAACAACAACAAAAAACCCAAGGTTAGAAGGAAAGAAATCATAAAGATCAGATCAGTAATAAATGAAAAAGAAAAGAAAGACATGATAGCAAAGATCAATAAAACTAAAACCTGGTTCTTTGAGAAGATAAACAAAATTGATAAACCATTAACCAGACTCATTAAGAAAAAAAACGAGAAGACTCAAAATCAATAGAATTAGAAATGAAATAGGAGAAGTAACAACAGACACTGCAGAAATACAAAGGATCAAGAGGGATTGCTACAAGCAACTATATGCCAATAAAATGGACAACCTGGAAGAAATGGACAAATTCTTAGAAAAGCACAACCTTCTGAGACTGAACCAGGAAGAAATAGAAAATATGAACAGACCAATCACAAGCACTGAAATTGAAACTGTGATTAAAAATCTTCCAACAAACAAAAGTCCAGGACCAGATGGCTTCCCGGGCGAATTCTATCAAACATTTAGAGAAGAGCTAACACCCATCCTTCTCAAACTCTTCCAAAAAATTGCGGAGTAAGGAACACTCCCAAACTCATTCTATGAAGCCACCATCATCCTGATACAAAACCAGAGAAAGATATTGCAAAAAAAGAAAATTACAAACCCATATCACTGATGAATATAGATGCAAAAATCCTCAACAAAATACTAGCAAACAGAATCTAACAACACATCAGAAGGATCATACACCATGATCAAGTGGGGTTCATCCCAGGAATGCAAGGATTCTTCAATACACACAAATCAATCAAAGTGATCCACCATATTAACAAGTTGAAGGATAAAAACCATATGATCATCTCAATAGTTGCAGAAAAAAGCTTTCAACATAATCCAACACCCATTCATGACAAAAACCCTCCAGAAAGTAGGCATGGAGGGAACTTACCTCAACATAATAAAGGCCATATATGACAAACTCACAGCCAACATCATTCTCAATGGTGAAACACTGAAACCATTTCCACTAAGATCAGGAACAAGACAAGGGTGCCACTCTCACCACTATTATTCAACATAGTTTTGGAAGTTTTAGCCACAGCAATCTGAGACAAAAAAGAAATAAAAGGAATCCAAATTGGAAAAAAAGAAGTAAAACTGTCACTGTTTGCAGATGACATGATACTATACATAGAGAATCCTAAAGATGCTACCAGAAAACTACTAGAGCTAATCAATGAATTTGGTAAAGTAGCAGGATACAAAATTAATGCACAGAAATCTCTGGCATTCCTATACACTAATGACGAAAAATCTGAAAGAGAAATTAAGGAATCACTCCCATTTACCACTGCAACAAAAAGAATAAAATACCTAGGAATAAACCTACCTAAGTAGACAAAAGACCTGTATGCAGAAAACTATAAGACACTAGTGAAAGAAATTAAAGATGATACCAACAGATGGAGAGATATACCATGTTCTTGGATTGGAAGAAGCAACATTGTGAAAACGACTATACTACCACTGTGGAGAACAGTATGGAGCTTCCTTAAAAAACTAAAAATAGAACTACTATACGACCCAGCAATCCCATTACTGGGCATATACCCTGAGAAAACCATAATTCAAAAAGAGTCATGTAACACAGTGTTCATTGCAGCTCTATTTACAATAGCCAGGACATGGAAGCAACCTAAGTTTCCATATTACTCAGCCATAAAAAGAAACGAAATTGAACTTTTTTTTGTGAGCTGGATGGACCTGGAGTCTGTCATACAGAGTGAAGTAAGTCAGAAAGAGAAAAACAAACATCGTATGCTAACACATATATATGGAATCTAAAAAAAAAAAAAAAAAAGGTTCTCATGTACCTTGGGGCAGGATGGGAATAAAGACGCAGACGTAGAGAATGAACAAGAGGACACGGGGAGGGGGAAGGGTAAGCTGGGATGAAATGAGAGAGTAGCATTGACATATATACAGTACCAAATGTAAAATAGATAGCTAGTGGGTAGCAGCTGCAGGGCACACGGAAATCACCTTGATGCTTTGTGTCCACCTAGAGGTGTGCGATAGGGAAGGTGGGAGGGAGACACAAGAGGGAGGGGATATGGGGATGTATACATATAGCTGATTCACTTTGTTATACAGCAGAAACTAACACAACATTGTAAAGCAATTATACTCCAATAAAGGTGTTAAAAAATGGTTAAATGAATTACAGTATACAATGTAATAACTACTCAGTATCAAAATATTGCTTATTAATACACAAAACAAAGTGGATTATTCTTTAAAATATTATGCTGAATGAAAGAAGCCAGACATGATAGCGTACATACTGTAAGTTTAATCTACAGTGATATAAAGCAGATCAGTGGTCTCCAGGGACTGGTGTTGGTGTAGAGAAGGGTTGCAAAGCGGGTCACAGGAAGTTTGGGGATGATGGAAATATTTTATAACCTGATTGTGGTACAGTTACATAACCATACATTTTTCAAAATTCATAAATGGGTCAGTATGTAAAGTATAAAGTTTGATTTAAAAAAAAAAACCCTAACGTACACAGACACATGTGAATGCACATACATGCATACACACACCTACATCTATTCACAATATAAATCATACACCTATTTTAAAGGCTTAAAGTCAAGATTAAAATGACTATTCAATTATCTGTGTTAATTATCTACTTCTCAGTATTAGACGAGTGACTTGGCACAAATTATTTTTGCATAATGAGATTGCTTTAAACACTAGAGACCTGACCTTTTCCTATAAACTGCTCTATTTTGGAAATTTATTAAACTGCAGGCTAGTACAAAAATCTCATCTTTTCACACATCAAATGATATTCGTGTGATTTTAAAGGTGCTAACGTCTACTAAAATAAATAATTTCTTCCTTTCTATTGGGGTGAGCCATATAATATTACTCACATATCTTTTATATGTTGTAACATTTAAATATTCTAATATTTATTACAAAGAACCCATGTGTGTATTATAAAAAGAAAAATCGAAACCAGTTTTCCACCTGTTTGACGACGGCCTAATGCAACATTCCTGCCATGATGGATGTGCTCTATATCTGTCCTGTGTAATGTGATTCCCACTAGCCACATGGAGCTATTAAGCACTTGACATGCTAGGATGATTGAACAACTTAAAATTTAATTTTTTTAACTTTTAATTAATTTAAATTTAAATAGTCACATGTGGCTATTAGTCACCATATTGGACAGCCAGACCTACTACCTGGAATGGATGAAGTTGGTAATTCTTTGCACTTATGTCAATCTACTGTCTTACATTATGGGGGGATTCTCTCTACACCTTCTCACTCCTACTTAATAGGATGAAATACTCACATGATTTAGTCATATTCTGAGCTTTTGTTAGAATAATTTTACATGGGCAAGATTATTCCACAATAAATGATGTCATACATGAGTATGGTGACCTCAGAGTCTTTCTCCACACTCACAACGCAGATGGAGAAAGCTGAATCCAAATCTGTCTCACGGCATAATTTGAGCCAGCTTATTTCTCTCTTCTCTTACACAAGTTGTTAGGTGCTTCGGAGTTATTGGTACCGGTTAGTGTTAAGGCTTTAAGTTGGAGAAATGGTAGGAGCCCATTAGCTAGTGTCTAAACTATTTATTCTAGTTCAGATTACTAAAGAGTCCGATCTTTGGAATAATGGGCACTGGCTATTAACGAACCGTTCCTTATTTCCATTGCCTTTTTGTAAATACAGAAGGTTTTCTACCTGATAGTGGTTTGGGTTCCAAAAGAACCCAAATTCTGTTCATAAATTCTAAATCACCAAAGAAGAATTTATACATTTTGCCCCTGGATATTTTTAAATGAGGCACAGTCATTTTCTTAAATGGTTTGTACTTTGCCTTTCAGAGTGGCTCTATTTTGGAATGTTTTACTGTTATGGAATGTTCTGTTGTCTCTTAATTTTCATCATAATCATATCCTCACTGCCTTTGCACATATTGGAAAGGATGAGGTTAGTGGTGCCTACACAGCAATACATTCTCAGCACACCCATAATAAAGGATATGATATTTCTGACCATTTAGAGAAACTCTGATCATGTATATTTTAAAATGTTTGATTGTGGGTGTCGACTCTCTGCAGAGTATATAGGGGCCATATCTATTTGTAATTCTAAAGAAATTACATTTTTTTCAACTATAATAAATGTGACAAAAATCTGAGATTCAAAATTAAAATTCATTGGGGAATACATGGTTTAAGAATCTTTTTAACAATGTATATGAGCAAACTGTTTGAAGACCAGTGGCCTAGACCAATGACTAGCAAGATCTCAGGCTCCATTTATGGAATTTGTAAGCTGAGTTTACATGTAGGGAAGATTTGGTATTTCTATTGGCATTTGACTGGGAGGATGACTGGCAAAGTATCTGATCTTGGTATCCTGTTCCTAAAACCACTAAAATTTTATACTGATTTTAGATATTTAACTATAGCAATGATTGGTGAATGAAAAAGAACATATAGAGACACAAAGGTCTCCAGAATGACAAGGTCAATCCAGCCCTCTCTGATATCTGATTAACAACACTGACCCATTCACGGAAACCACTGTTACATACTAGCGCTTAGTGCAGCGCTTGGCACAGTGCGGGCATGCAGTGAAGGTTTTTTGAATGAATAAGTAATCCTGGACATTGATAAGACAGTCGACAATTTTTTCCTCCACAATAAGACATACACAAAATAACTTGTACATGCACACACAAACACACATATCCTTGGGCATAAGCTTATTTTGCAATTTACAAAGACCCCATCAGAAATCTGATTTTCATTTTTGAAAATAATTATATATACGACTCTTTCTTCAACCTTGAAAGCTTCTTCTTATTCCTGTATCTACCTTGTAGGAGAAACTGGTTTTGAAAAATATTTTTGCCTTGAGGTTTTCCTAATAGCTTATACTCTAGTCACAGGAAAATTCTGCTTCTTCGAATAAAATTATGGTTTTAATAAAACTTGTCTGCTTCAGAGATCATACTGCCTTTTCAAATTTAGCTTCAGAAAATATTTAAAGATTGAGGATTACCAGATTCTATTATTTTGTTTGCATCCAGAATGAATATTTAAATTACTTGCTTAATACCTACCTTTTTAATACTATTCCCTAATTCTTAGTAACTAAACTTTTCACTAGATGTTGTTTTAAAATACTATAAGAATTAATTGATTTGCATTATACCAAGCATTTGTGTAAGACTGAGCCCTCGCTATGTAACAATTTATTTTTCTGTATTTCAAGCATCCCCACACAGTTAAGGCCATCTGTTGTAACTACCAGGATGCTAACGGGCTTCTTCCTCAGTCTTTATTTACTATCTAAAATGAACACTTGCAAATGTGTAAAATTTATAAACAGAAACAGGAGACCCTATGCAGGATGTGCAAAAAGGGAAATCTCTTTTGCTCTCGTCTTCTTTTATGCACGATGTGCCTATTGTGTGGTATTCCGGAGCTCCGGGAACTCTGCGGATAGACCCTCTGGCAATTAAGCAGTAAGTAGATTATGAAGCTCATCATAATAACCCTGAACTACTAGGGTTGTTGATTCAACAAAGAAAAATTATATTTTGTTTGGTACTGGGTTAATGTCAAAGGTATTTACTTGAATTCTAGTGTTTGGAAATTTAATTATCTGCAAAATATGTACAGCTACTATTAATCGGGAGACCTGCTTAAACAGAACACTGATTAGCCACCGTCTGATCATATTTGATGAAGAGAATAAGGAAAAAAATGGGTATGATACAAGATTCACAGATGGATTCTTTTCATATATTTGTGAGTCCCAAGATCTGCATCTTAGAGACAGAGCACTCACAATGATCACTGACATTCATACACACGTGTTTGTGTTTATAACGGCATTTATCCCTCGGTTTACACAACAACTGTTTGTTCTAGCTGCAGTCATATCTATATTCCTCAGGCGATCAGCTGGGATTCATGTTCTGCCTTTGAATACCATTTATTATTTTCCTCCTTTCACTGCCATTGCTCCTCTGCCTGCCTCAAAGTAGAGGAAGGAGGCCGGCAGCTGGGAAAAGGAGTCCTTGCCCCAGCTCTGCCAACAACTAGCTTTATTACCTTCAGCAAGTGACTTTACCTTATACTTTACTTACACTTCAATATCCTCATGTAAAAGTGTGTTGGACTAGACCACTGTGTGGTTTAACTTTTTGAAAAGCAGCTGTATCCTTAAAAAACCTTACCTGAAAAAACTACACTCAATGCCTGAATGGAAGGCAGATAACAGGAAAACTGCTCTGGGTTCTAGACTAAGTCTGGAGTCCTGCCCTCTCAGCAGCACATAAGGTACATCTGCAAAGCCCTAAAAACATAATTTTAGAACAACTAGACTAGATTTTCTCCAAGGTCTTTTTCATTCTTAAATATTATGATTCAGGATAACATGCAGAACAGTTATTAAACACTTGAAAAGGAAAGTGGTTGCAGTTAATGATGAAAACTGAATTTTACATTCACTGTATATTTCTTTTAGTTATACCTTGACAATACATCTTGGAACACATAATTGAAAATTACTTGGTCTCTATTACCACCGGTTTTGGACTCAGTTGTGTTATCAAATGCTCTTTATTTTGGGGTTAAAATAATATCATTTCTATGTATTATTGAATAATATATTCTATTTTTTCATCTGTTAAGTGAGGAAAAGTGGATTAGATGTCTTTGAAGGTCTTTTCAAAGACTAGTAGTCAATTTTTCTCTGAATCGATGATAAATTTGGCCAAATTTAAGTACAGATTAATTGACTAAGGATTTTTCAATTAAAGTGAATTTAATTAAATCCATATTTAAATAAAATTCAACTACAATGAATTTTAGTAAGAACTTTAGTCTTCCTATAGCCAACAATTTGCCCAATCCTCTTTCTTTACCAAGTCTGTTTTACGACATTAGACCAACCAAACTTCAGCTATTTCATTCATCTCCATACTCTAGACTCTTTCCACCGATAAAACCTACCTGTCCTCGCAAGAATATTCTTTTTAAAGTAGTCCCATTCTAAAATCTCAGAAGGGCCCTCTATATTACCATTGCAGCCGATTGCAAAAGGAACCACAAAAGTAACCCTTCTCTGTGATCGCGTTTCTTGAAATATGACTTTGTAATCATTCTCAGCAAGAGGTTAGTGTCTACAACCTGACCCCTTAATTCTGGGCTGGTCTTGCAACATATTTGTGTCTATAGAATGTAGCCGATGTGATGTTGTGCCAATTTCAAGCCTAGGCTTCCAAGATGTCTTGTTTGTTTCTGCTCTCTCTTGCAACTCTGTCACCTCCACATGATCAAATCTGGACTAGCCTGATGGATAAGGAAACACACATGCCCCAGTTACCCTTGTCTTCCCAACTGACAGGTAGCCAGTATTTGTGAATGAGGCCATTCAAACCAGGGAAGCCCCAGCCTACCTGTCAGCTCATTACAGATGCATGAGTAAGTCAAGCCACGATCAGCCAACACCATCCACTTCACCTGATTCATGAGCAACTACAAATGGTTGTTATTTTATGCCAATAAGTTTGGAGTGATTTTTTTATGCAGCATATAAAAATATTCTCTTGCTCTGTCTCTAGTCTTCATATTCTCCATTGCATTGTCCCTCAGCAGTCTTCAAAATGCTGTATTCGTATTGATGGGAATGGCAAGGATTTACCAAGAAAAAGGCCAGATAATTTTAAGGGAATCATTTTCCACATCCTCTAATTCCATGGGCTCCTCTTCCCAAAATTGACCTGCCTGAGAATGCTCCTGTGATCAAGGCATCATGCTGTTTTTTCTTTCCCATGTCCTCTTCACAAGATGCCAATTCAAAACGTTGGTCTTGAGAAAAAGTCTTTATGAGCTGCCATGTTTTTTTCAAAATATTTTTTAGGGAATATTTAGGCAAAAATGTTTTAAAACCACTGCATCGGGCTTCCTCGGTGGCACAGTGGTTGAGAGTCCGCCTGCCGATGCAGGGGACGTGGGTTCGTGCCCCGGTCCGGGAAGATCCCACATGCTGCAGAGTGGCTGGGCCCGTGAGTCATGGCCGCTGAGCCTGCGCGTCCGGAGCCTGTGCTCCACAACGGTAGAGGTCAGAACAGTGAGAGGCCGGCGTACCGCAAAAACAAAAACAAAAACAAAAACAAAAACAGAAACAAAAACAAAAAAAAAACCCCACTGCATCATTGCCAACTGTACTTCTTGGCATGCAAATATGACCACTTTTCTCTCTAGTTTAAAATACTTCAACAGCTTCTCATTATTCATAGAATAAAATCCAAAATCCTTGGCTTGGTAATCAAGACCCTCCAAGACTTAGCTCAACCTAATTTTCTGGTTTTACTTGCCTTCAGGAAACCTTGTTTTAGTTACACTGCACCACTTGGACCAAGGTGCCTCCTGAAGTTGGCTCCTATTGGAGTTAGGCTCCTCCTATCCTCCCAAAGAGACAGGGTGATGGAGCACCATCTTCCTTGATGATCAGGTTTCAAAGGGATCACTCCCATGTCCTTGAGAAAGGCAGTCCTGGGTTGTAAAACTGACAGGAGGCTTTAAAAAGCTTATATCTCAAAGGGGCAGAATTTACAAGTACAGTTTTCCAAAGTAAATGCTCTAAGGAAAGGGAGACCAGGGACCTGGAATTAGGAAGAAGCCGTCTAAAGTTTGGTCAAGCTGAGGGAAACCTTAAGTCTACCTTGGTCAGTATAAAATAGTATTTTGAAATGTGACACCATACCAAGTTACCTAACAAAGCTTTAGAGCTGGTTCTTATACTAAACTCTCTTTAGGAAAGGCTAAGAATTTCAGATGTCATCTACTCCAAATTTTCTCCCAGTGTAGGAATTCCTTCTTGGTTGACTCTGAGAGTCAGTCATTCACAAAATTCTTTATCAAAATTCTTTATCTGACAATTAAAGCGATTATCTCACAAAGCAGTTATTCTATCTTTGCACGGTTCTAACTTTAAAAAAAAATATTTCAGTATTGCTTTCTAATTGTAATACAAAGGCTTCTCACTAGAACCTTCTAAGTTGACTATTCCATGAGAAATTAGACAAAAATAATGTAGTTAAGAAATCCGAGCTTCTATTTTCAGAATAAAATCAATATATTACCAGATACTAGTTTTCTTAATTTGGGAGCATATGTGAAGCTTATTTTTGTCAAAAAATAATCTGGTGATAGATATTTTAGGGGCATGTGAAGCAACTGTGGATAAATGCTAGCTTTTATAATGCTTTAATATTTGATAATATATGAAACACCAACAATTAGCATAGAAGTGTCAAAATATTTGATAGAAATGTGGAATCATCATAGTCATCAGCGAAGTAACTTGCTGATGTTCGTTATACCTTAGTTTCCATCATACATTTTTAGGCAAAAAAGCAAAGGCATCTAGAGAAATGTGCCAGGCTATCAAAATATGTTGCTGTTTTAATGTGCCTGAAGCCTCTGTTTTAAACGCAGTTAAATTTGCCTGTCTATGAAGCATTCTTTTCCTTACCTCTGTCTGCCTCCTTGAAAAGACTTAGTAATGGTTATAAATATTAACTAAGGTCAGCTCCCCCTTCTCCATCGCTAATTAGCTGGAATTCCTAAGACTAGGTAGATAGCTATAAGCTCCCTTGACCTACCTGGGCGTCCCTTGACCACAGTAGGTATCACATTGAAACCAAGTGCCATATACTTTGGTAGAGTGAATGATAACTAATGCAGGATGGGATGCTATGGTTAACTGGTAAGATGAAAGTTACTGATAGGAAATTGATCTTTGAAAATTCTCTAAAGCTTCAAAGACTGAAAGATAGTTCCATTTCTTCATTTGAGTACCAGGCCAATCAACTTATTTATGTTTATAAGTCCTAATTTATGAAAAATACCTTCGATTTGCGAATCGTATGTTCAACATACTGAGATAACTGAAGGAATATCAGAGTTATGTTCTTCATCTCAGTAACTCTCAGGTATAACTGGGAGATGATGACTATCCACATTAATTAAATTATAATTTTCTCTCAGCCTCTCTCTGTCTCTTTCTCTCTCTCTCACACACACACACACACACACACACACACACGCAGGGCCATTGGAATTCACTTCTTCTAGGCTATGAGAATTGAACCCAAGATAATTCCCTCTCCTTGTATTAAATTATGCTGAAACCAAGCAAAAATAATTTAGCCAATTGCTCCAGGAAATACCTGCTTCTAAAAGATAAGAGTAAGAACCAACTAAATGGATTACTTACCAAGTCTAATAGCTTCCTGATCAAGACTTGTCTCTATATGCCCAGCAATCCAAGGTTAGTCGTAAATGCTGCCAAATTCTAACTAATTTCTAGTTTTGCAAGACCCCTTTAAGATCACCCAGTTCAGTCCCTAGAACTCTATAAATCCCTTGCCTTAATTTCCCTTTTGAGACTATTAAGACTCTGTCAAGGTTGTGTTCTCCCTTACTGTAGTAAATCTAATAAAATTAACTTGATCAACCAATTTCTCAGGACTTCCGCAGTGGTTCAGTGGTTAAGAATCCGCCTGTAAATGCAGGGGATACGGGTGCGATCCCTGGTTCGGGAAGATCCCACATGCCGCGGAGCAACTAAGCCTGTGTGCCACAACTACTGAGCCTGTGCTCTGGAGCCCGCGAGCCACAAATACTGAGCCCGTGTGCCACAATTACTGAAGCCCACGTGCCACAACTACTGAAGCCCACGTGCCTAGAGCCTGTGCTCTGCAACGAGAAGCCACCGCAATGAGAAGCACACTGCAACGAAGAGTAGCCCCCGCTCACTGCAACTAGAGAAAGCCCACACGCAGCAATGAAGACCCAATGCAGCCAAAAATAAATAAATTTATAAAAAAATTAAAAAATAAAAATAAATTTCTTAAAAAAACAAACAAACAGATTTCTCTGGTAGCCTTTTTGAGGAGTCAACTATTGAGAACCAACTGTTTACATGATGTGTCTCTACCATATTAGAATAACTGAAATTCCAACCTCTCTTATTTTCCAAATATTTGTACCTAAGTATGTGGTATGCCTTCTCCTAACTCTCCATGGTCTATTTTCATTCAAATTGGCTTCTGATTTTTTTTTTTCAATTAACACCAATGTACACTGAAAACTCCTGAGACCCAAAACATTCTGATGAGGCCCAGACTCCTAGCTACCTATCTCTCCACTCCTTCACTCTCCCCTCTGATGAGCCCTGCTCCATGATGCTGCTATCCACTAATACCTCAAAAATGCACCTTTCTTAGAAATTCCAGTTAGGGGCTCTGTCTGCCAGACCAGATCCAATAATTTAAGCCCATTTGTCATGGCTTTTCAGTGCAATTGTAGGGACAGTGTCCTTAACCACAACCCACTGATATCAGATGTTTTCCCTTTGCCTATATCTTAATTACTGAAGACCTAATTTTCAGCATTATTTATTATATGGATATTATAGAGTTATTATAAATACAGCTTAAATGGCATATTTGTATCAATAACCTGATACTACTAGTCTTATAAAATAAAGAACTACAGAACTTCTCCAAGCCTGTTTCCTCAGTTACGAAAGAAAAGAAATATTGTAAAACAGACTAAATGATATTCTACATGTGAGTGTATTTTACAAATATAAAGTATCAAAGATGTACTGTTTAGGTAGTAGTCTATCAGTGGGCTAGAATGTTTTGTTTACTACAAAAGCACAAACAAAATTAATAACCCTGTGCATTTTGATTAATAAACTACCTAGATAACATGAGCTACCTTCTTCGCTGCAGACAGAATATGGGTATGTTCATACTTGATAACCTAAAGGAAAAACTTGAGTGTTCAATAACCATCTATTCAAATCTCCTCATCTAGGACCCTACCCCGCATTCTTCTGGCTCTTGCTTCTGACCTTTTGGCCACTGCCATGCTCATTAGCATCAGAGTATAAGCAAGAGGGAGGGACATGAGCTGAGATAAAACTCCATTCTGCATGTGACTTCTTGTTAGCAACTCTGTAAAATATTTGCTAGCGAAAAGGCTTTACTTTTGCATTTATCCTCTCCTCATTCAGGAGAGGGCTCAGAAAGGCATAGGCCATAAATACTGAACTTTATGGTCTGTGTACTACGATATCAAATGGCTTCAAAGGGATAGCTAGGCCAAAATGTGTTATAACTAGCATCATTAATTTCTGCCATTGGGGCTATAAACTTGACTGTTAAATCTTTGCCATTTACATGTACATAAGATAATATATATTTATGCATTATACATAAACATGTGTATACTTCATACGTATATACTTCAAAGAAATGGAGCTGTAAGGTTAATTGTTCTAAGAGTATACGGTGCTTTTTTTGCTTTGTTTTTCCTTTTTTTTTTTTGGTCTTAAGAGTAACAAAGACACTTAGCAGTCACTGTAGCTTAAAAAAAAAAAGAAAGAAGGAGAGAAATATGTAGGCTTACCGTTTCATTTCAGGCTGACCTGACCCTGACTTTCAAATTGAAATGGATAAAGACAGAAAATGGAAAAGCCCTAGACATGGTAGGGACTTCTTAAAAAAGTTTTTAAATTCTCCATCTTCAAGTGGCTAAAAGAGGATTTACAGTAAATAAGAGTTTTGATTCAGCCATTAATATCAAATGAAGCATCTTAGGAGGTTTACATAGCTGGAGGCATTATTCAGAAACAGAGCTCCTCACTGTTCCCTCAGGGCACACACTGTTAGCAATCAGAGGCAGTTAATAAGCTCTATGCTGTGTTCTCCCCTGGTTGCAGCTAGGGAAACTTAACAGAAGCTCTTCAAGAATCCCTTGATTAGAATTCTTCACCATAGTCCAGCTTGGAGGACTCAAAGGGCAAATTCACCTGTGACCAGGGCTATACACAAGAAAAAGTTTAGTGATTAAAAAAAAAAAGTCTAAACCTATGTCTAAACCCAATCCCACAGAAACCCAGAGATTTACTAGTACACACCTCACATTCCTTTATTCTTTTTGGTTATGCAAAAGAAAAGAGGCTTACTGAAAACAAACCTCCTCCACATCATTTTCTTCATTTCGATAATATACAGTGTATAGTTATAACAATCAATTAACTGTAAATATTAAAATTGCACAAGCGGTGCTTTAAGACTAGTAAATTTATTTTAGTGATTCAACAGTGAAGAAAGGTATACACATTATCTGTCATGATGAGGGTCTCTTGGGCAATATTAGGAGGTCAGCACTTACTTTAAGGTCAAGGCAGCTTGAATGGAAGTGATTCTACACCTCCAGGATCAATCAGGAGTGAACCCATGCTCTGGCTGCCCTTACCTGCCCTTCTTTGTTCTGAGAAGCTGCCAAGATTTTTGCACTATGTAATACTCAATGGGAGAAATCTAAACCAGGCTTTCAGAGACAAAGCAAGCAACTGAATTAAAATATACCATAAAGAAAATAAATGAGTCAAGCCACAGGCTGGAAAAAAGATTCACATTACATTTATCTGACAAAGGATTTGTATTCAGTCTATATAATGAAATCTTACAGAACAACATTAAAAAGGAAAACTACCCTCAAAGACAGGCACAAGATTTGTACAGATGTTTCAAAAAAGAAGATAAATAAGCACATGAAAAATATTAATCATTATTAATTAGAGAAAGCAAATTAAAATACACAAGTATGGCTAAAATTAAAGACTGCCAATAACAAATGTTGGTAAAAAATGGAATGGCTAGAATACCCATACATTGCTAGGAGCATAAGACAGTATATCATTTTGGAAAGCTGGAAATTTCTTATAAATGAAACACATTTCTATGATATAACATTTATATATCTACTTCTATGTATTTATTAAAGAGAAATGATAATATATGTTCTCAAAAAGTCATATTAGCCTTATTTATAGTAGCCCCAAATTGGACATAACATAAATATCCATCAATTAGAAATTAAATCAACAAACTGTGCTATATTCATACAATGAAATGATACTTAGCAATGAAAAGGAATGTATTACGGATGCACATAGCAACATGGATGAATTTCAATAACACTATCTTGAATGAATAGGAGTGGAATATGAATATACACACTAACAGTTATAGTTCAAAAACATGATGCTAAGTGAAGCCTGAAAGTGGTTGCCTCTGGAAGGAGGTAAATGTCCCAGAAAGGAGCATGAGTGAAATCTCTAAAGTGA
Organism: Monodon monoceros; assembly: GCF_005190385.1. Taxonomy (NCBI): domain Eukaryota; kingdom Metazoa; phylum Chordata; class Mammalia; order Artiodactyla; family Monodontidae; genus Monodon; species Monodon monoceros. The sequence continues at coordinate 79,832,101 of NW_021703776.1, read as the reverse complement.
TGGAAATGTTCTATATTCTGCATTGGATAATTTAAAACTTATTGAACTAATAATCGAGGTTTTTACATTTTATCATATATACATTTTACAAAAAAAAAAGTGAAAGAAAAAAAATGATAGAAAATCTAAACAATGGCAGGAAAAAAAATACCCTTTGGCACATTTGCTATGTACTAAAATGTGTCCTCCCCAAATTCATTTGTTGAAGCCCTAACACCCAATGAAACTGCATTTGGAGACAAGGCCTATAAAGAAGTAACTAAAGTTAAGTAAGATCATAAGGGTGGACCCCTGATCTGATGCAATTAGTGTCCTTAAAAGTAGAGACACTGGGGAGTCTAATATCTTTCACTCTCATCACACATGCACAAAGAAGAGGTCACTGAGTACGAAAGGTGATGGTGGCTGCCTGCAAGCAAAGAGGAGAGAACTCCGAATGACAGCTACTTGGTTAGCACCTTGATCTTGGACTTCCCAGACTGCAGAACTGTAAGAAATAAGTTGCTGTTGTTTAAGCTGCCCAGTGTGTGGTATTTTGTTATGGCAGCCTGAGCAGACTAAGACACCACCAACCTTACTTATAGGAACTTATTATAACTGACACATCCAATCATACAAAATATATCTACACATATACATGATGGTATTTATTGAGGCATTTTTAAAATAATTGCAAAATATTGGAAACAACCTAAATGTCTAGACATAAAAATAACTGATTGAACTATTTCACTTTCATGTAATACAGTACAATACAGCTATTAATAAACTGATGTTATTTCCAGTGTGTAGGTGTGCAGAAATGTGCTTGTGTTTGAAAAAACAAAAGATGAATAAACGAATAAAGTTTGTTGGCAACAGAGTGGAACACAGGAAGAGTATGGAAGAGACATAGGGAGGAGTGACAATACACTGTGTATATATGTGTATATTTCTGAATAGTTATGTCTTCTCAAGCCACCATTTTGCTAAAGTTTTACTTAGTTTAGAAATAAACATAATCAACAGGGATGGTAACAAATATACATTTAAAACAAACAGATAAAACATGAAACTAACTGTATATCCACTTGATAACATAACCACATGTCATAACAAAATAACCTACTCCAAGTAATTGCAGTATAAGCTCAGTCTAAAGACAAAAAAAGTAGAAAAACATCTTGAAGTGTACTTAATGTCTTTGCTGTTATCCAGTATTCTAAAGCTGTGTGTGTATGTGTATGTGTATGTGTGTGTGTGTGTGTGTGTGTGTGTGTGTGTGTGTACCACTGGATTCAGCAAATGAGTAAATATATTGCTGCTCTTCAGAGTCAGGGGAGGAGGAGGGGGATATAACTAAGGAAAGAGGGAAGAAAAGAACATACCCTGTTGTACTGGACTGAAATTTGAGGTATCAGGATGAACTAGTGATTTGAATATACATATACTAGCTCTGTTTTCTAGAATCTATGACACCCCTAGGCCAATGAGCACAGCTAGTTCCCAAATCTTGGTTTCTAAATATTATTACTATCAACATAATTCCCTTACAGGATGATTCTAGGGTTGGGGAAGGGGAAGGGGAAGGGGAAGTGGAAGGGTCTGGGAGATCTTTTTGTTCTAGAAAGTAAGATATTGCTCATAAAATGATGGGGACATTTCAGAAGTATACAGGAGCCAGACTGTAGCAGTTCACACTGGCAAAATTTAAAAAAAATATACACACACACACACACACATACAAAGAGAGGAAGAACATCAAAATGAGTAATACAATAATGGATTGAAATATGTTGAATTAAAATACAATCCAGGAATCTACACATATACACATATATACACACTTAAGTGGAGGAAGGAGAAAAGCTCTTCCTTACAGTAAAATGCAAAATAAGAAATGTAGAAGGAATAACAGAGTGAGAAAAACACCATTTTGCAACTTCTGTATTAACAATTGATTCAAGTAAAAATCACACGTGGTTTCTAAAGATTCTGACACCAATTCAAATGTGTGTAGGTGTGTTCTTCCCCACACCATCAAACAGTTTTTCTGGTACCAGATTTGTATCCTACAACTCAACACAATTCTTATACTATTTGCCCAGACATAGCATCAGAACCCACAGGTTAAGGGCTCAGTTCTACAAGATTACCCTCCACTTCAGATATCAATTCCAAGTCCAGGGTGATACCTGTGCTTCTAACCAACTGGCTATGAATCAGAGGTTCCCACAGCCTCTTCTCTGGGTTCTATTAATTTGCTAGAGCAGCTCACAGGACTCAGGAAACCAGTTTACTGACTAGTTAACAGTTTATTACAAAGGATATGAAAGGATATGAATCAACAGTCAGATGGAAGAGATGCATAAAGCAAGGTATGTGGGAAAGGATAGGGAGCCTCCTTTCCCTCTCCAAGCATGATGCTCCTTCCAAATCTCCAGAACTAATATGCTATTTTTAGTGTTTTTCTCTCACTATTGTATTGCCTTTTCTAGAATTCCACATGAAATATGTACTCTTTTGTATGTGACGTCTTTGACTTACCAACATCACTATCTTAACAATATTGAGTCTTCCCATGCATAAACACAATACAGCTCACCATTTACTGGGTTGGCCAAAAAGTTCATTCGGGTTTTCCATAGATGTTACGGAAAAACCCAAACGAACTTTATGGCCAACCCAATATTTAGATCTTCTTTAATTTCTCTTTGCAATCTTTTGTAGTGAGCAGACCATTCACATCTATCATTAAATATATTCATAAATATTTTGATGTTATTATATATAAATGAGGATGTTTTAACAATTCATCTTTTAATTGCCCATTGCTAGTATAGAAATATAATTAATTTTTATACTGACCTTATATCCTGTATCCTTACTAAATTCACTTATTAGTTCCAGTAATTTGTGGCCTCTTGTAGATCCTCTTGGGTTTTCTATATGTGATCATGTCATCTGAAAATAATGACTGTTTAAATTCTTTCTTCCCAATCATTTTTCATTTCATTTCAATTTCTTGCCTTATTGCACTGGCTATGATATTAAATAGAGTAAATAAGAATAGACATTGTTGCCTTGTTCTTGAAGTTAGGTAGAAAGAATTTAGTCTTTCATTGTTGAATATGATGTTAGTATTTAACTGAGATAAAGATGAGGAAGATTACTTCTATATCTAGTTTGTTACTGTTAAATTGTAGAGATTCTTAATTCTTTTTCTCTGAAGAGTATGTTACTGTTTCTGACACAATGAGTTTAATATTTCTTTAAGCCAATTTAAATAGGAGTTTTCTTTATTTAGGGGTGATAGGTTCTAGCTGATGTTACGCATTTACTATAAACAAGTGGGCATAAATAATGTGGATTCTAGAAGAGAAAAATGTTTGAATCACTAAAGAACATACACTTATAACATAACCAAGTTAGTTAATCTTTAGAGAAAACATACTTTTGGCTCACCCTTGTTTTTTTGTGTGTGTGTGTGTGTATGTGTGTGTACCTGTAGGTATGTGTGTTGAGAAAATGGGTTTGTGGGAGAAAGGAAAAGACAGTATCATTCTGAGTGTCATGAAAATTCAAGACTGGAAACAGAATTTTAAAAAGCACTTTAATATATACACATATGTTAATATATACTTATGTCTACTAGTTATATATAATTTGTTACATGAAATTATATATACATATGTATAATGTGTATAATAATGTCCTTGTGCTATATATTTCTAATGTGTATAGCACTAGTGTTTATAATGTACATAATTCAAATATTAATCTATAAAAACTTTTAGAATGTGTATATACTAGGTAGATTAATATAATAAAAACATGAAAAGGTGTAATGGAATACATAATTTGATTTTAGCCATATGTTTCCTCATTCTGTAAATATTGGAGGTATTGGTACAATGTAAAGGCCCCCAAATATGTTGATGTTTGAAAGGGGTTCCAATTAAGGTGAATGATACTTTGGAAAGCACAAGATTAAGCCTTTCTGTTTGTATTGTCTGGCTCTGGCAATACCATCCCCATACTCTCTCATACATAAATAACTAGATAAACTCTTAAGTAGAACTGAAGCAATTATCAGCCTGTGAATAAATGCGACAGGTGTATAAGAGGATAAAAAAGGGACAAGGTGCCCAGGCTTGTTTTAAAAGGGGACAGAAGAGAGGAAAGAGCATGGATTTTGCAGTCAGACCTAGCAACTTAGGACAAGAAATTTCTCTCTCCAACTTACAGCTTCTTTACGTTACATAACAGCATTTAAAATACGTATCTCCTAAAGGTATGAAAATTAAAATGGATTATATTATTACCAAATTATATTTAATTAGTGATAGTTATTTCATGACTCTAATAATAGGCAATCTACATTACAAATTAACAAAATAAAATTACAGGAAACAATGAAATATATTAAAAGAAGTTAGAGATGATAAAAAGCAGTTAGTTTCAAAGAGAACAAAATGGGATTTGTATCTAAATTAGGCTACTTAGATGGAGGCCTTGCTAAAATCTCAGACTTAGTGTATAAAGGACTTAAAGATTTCATTAATGATAATATAAGAACAGCCATAATAATTTTATTATGTATTATATAAACAAAAACAGTAAGCATCCGTGTTATTAGTTTGGAATTTAGCTATTCATTGCTTTATTAACATGCCTTTGCATCAATTATTTTTTTTAATAATGCAGTAAAATATAATAAATACATGTGATTTATGCTTACCAACATCCCACAGTCTCTGTGCATAAAATATATGTTAAGATCATTAATTTCAAGTCCAGTCCCAGTGGGTTATTCCTATGGTTCATGCCACCAGACAGGTGTAAGCATGAAGTATGGAGAAATTCATATCAATGCAACTCCATCAGGGAGAAGGGATGATCAGAAACCAGGGTGGAAATCTGCCTCTAGGAACAGATCTGGAATAACCAACCCAAATTCAAAAACACAGCCAAAAAAAAGCAGAGACAGGCAGTTCAGCACACAGAGAGCTGTGATATGAAAAGTAGGTAAGAAGGGTTTAGTAGGCAATCTGGGTGACAGCTGAAAGTGTGACAGTTTTGTGGATAGTAATCATCTTACACAAATTTTCCCATGAGGATTTCTCTGCCAATGGTAAGTCTAAGGTCAGAAGTAGATAGAAAGCAAATTTAAATCAGAATCCAAATTACAGAGAAGGAACATGACAGAAGCTAGTGGTGACTCCAGGTTCTAAACCAATAGGCTATGGTGGATGATAAAAAGTAAAGACAAAGGTAATTTCAAGGAGAATTAGACACCCTGTGAAATGTGGTTAAAGATAGACACATTATAACCTGTGTGGCTGGTGTCAAAAGAAGGGTGAGTGCAGGAAGTACTGAATCTCAAGTAGGCACACTTAACTTTCTCTAGGCAAAGATGTGGACCATTCTTATAGGGGTGGATCTAGTTCATAGTTACATGTGTGAACACTTTCAGAAGAAAGTCACGATTCTATGGATGCTGCAAGAATATTCTCTGTTGAAGTTATACACTCCAGTTCTGTAGAATAGACATGTAGTAGATACATCACCTTTATTGCCCCGTTATAGTTTTCAAAGTGACAAGACAGTAGTATCCTCAACCCAAGAGAAATAATTTAATGCATTCCAATTTATGGATAAAGAGATAGAGAAAATTTAGAAGTTCTCTAGAAATACTTTAAGAGAGAAAATACTACCTTCTCATATCGATTCAAGTTTATGAACAGTGGAATATTGCCATAATTAATGAGGAAGTTTTAGAATTATTTTTTTAAAGCTACATGTCATTTACATGTATTTATAGTTTGTTACTTTTAAGGGACGCATCAAACATATGGATCACAGTTGAGTAATTGAGGACTAGGTCTCAAGGATAGACACTGTTTTACATTGATGAGGTGTATAGAATATTTTTAGACTTCATGAAGAGCAGCAGATAAGCTTTCATTCATCTGATGACAAAACAAGGAGATATATTTGGGTACTCTAACTTTGCATAAAGTGTGTGATCAATCCATTTCAGTGGAAAACATCAATTAAAACTGTGATTACAATCACAGCTGCTACAATGATGAAGGGGGTTCCATAAGAGATCCTTTTCAGGTATATAGCATGTTATGACATTTTGTGGAATAGGTATTTACTTGCTTTCTCAGCTTAAAAATTTAGATTACTCATCCATAACCCATTACATCACTGAAGATGGAGATTTATGTCTCAGAGCAATGCATGTTTTCTGGCAACAGACTGAAGAGTGACAGCAGCCTAGTAGACATTTTCACAGAAATGGTAACACAGAAATGGATTGCAAAGCACTTCTCAAATATGCAAAAAGCAATCTTCATAAGCTTACAAACAAGACAAACCTACAAATTCTGGAATCGCATATAAAAATAACAGATCATGATAGAAATCACAGCTGTGTTTGATGGTTGCAATTTTTTCTTAAATCTGGATAAACATGAAAAATACCTTAACCTTGATTCTACCCATTTTTTTGTAAATTTTAAGCGAAGAGACAGATGGTGGTCAAGAATGATATATCGAGGGGTGGAGCCTCAGGCACTCCAGGATCGTGATGAGTTGCAGCAGGGATAGGGAAGGATGGGGGGCTCAGCTGCTTCTTATAGACACTAGGGAATGAAGTTGGACCTGGATCCAAAGCAGGCTCTCCATATCAACCAGGCCTGGAGGACAACAGCTGGCTGGAGGACCGAGCGGAGCAAAGGAGGCCAGCCACCCTGTGCCTTTGGATTGGAGAATTTAACCCATTTACAGGTAAGCCATGTGGCTGAAAGGGTCTTGGTGCTCCAGTCGGGTGTCAGGCCTGAGCCTCTGAGGTGGGAGAGCCAAGTTCAGGACATTGGACCACCAGAGACTTCCTGGCCCTGTGTAATATCAATCGGCGAGAGGTCTCCCAGAAGATATCTGTCTCAATGCTAAGACCCAGTGCCACTCAACAACCAGCAAGCTCCAGTGCTGGACATCCCATGCCAAACAACTAGCAAGACAGGAACACAAGCCCACTCATTAGCAGAGAGGCTGCCTAAAATCATAATACGGTCACAGACACCCCAAAACACATCACCGGATGTGGTCCTGCCCACCAAAAGACAAGATCCAGCTTCATCTACCAGAGCACAGGCACTGGTCTCCTCCAGCAGGAAGCCTACACAATCCATGGAACCAACCTCACCACTGGGGGCAGACACCAAAAACAATGGGAACTACAAACCTGCAGCCTGCGAAAAGGAGACCCCAAACACAGTAGGTTAAGCTAAATGAGAAGACAGAGAAATACACAGCAGATGAAGGAGCAAGGTAAAAACCCACCAGACCAAACAAATGAAGAAGAAATAGGCAGTCTACCTGAAAAAGAATTCAGAGTAATGATAGTAAAGATGATCCAAAATCTTGGAAATAGAGTGGAGAAAATAGAAGAAATGTTTAACAAGGACCTGGAAGAACTAAAGAGCAAACAAACAATGATGAACAACACAATAAATGAAATTAAAAATTCTCTAGAAGGAATCAATAGCAGAATAACTGAGGCAGAAGAACGGATAAGTGACCTGGAAGATAAAATAGTGGAAATGACTACCGCAGAGAGGAATCAAGAAAAAAGAATGAAAAGAATTGAGGACAGTCTCAGAGACCTCTGGGACAACATTAAATGCATCAACATTCCAATTATAGTGGTCTGGAAGAAGAAGAGAAAAAGAAAGGGACTGAGAAAATATTTGAAGAGATTATAGTTGAGCACTTCCCTAATATGGGAAAGGAAATAGTCAAGTCCAGGAAGTGCGGAGTCCCATACAGGATAAATCCAAGGAGAAGCACACCAAGACACATATTAAACTATCAAAAATTAAATACAAAGAAAAAATATTAAAAGCAGCAAGGGAAAAGTGACAAATAACATACAAGGGAATCCCCAAAACGGTTAACGCTGATATTTCAGCAAAAACTCTGCAAGCCAGAAGGAAGTGGCAGGACATATTTAAAGTGATGGAAGGGAAAAACCTACAACCAAGATTACTCTACCCAGCAAGGATCTCATTCAGATTCGATGGAGAAATTAAAACCTTTACAGACAAGCAAAAGCTAAGAGAATTCAGCACCACCAAACCAGCTTCACAACAAATGCTAAAGGAACTTCTCTCGGCAGGAAACACAAAAAAGAAAAGACCTATAAAAAACAAACCAAAACAGTGAAAAAAATGGTAATAGGAACATACATATTGGTAACTGCCTTGAATGTAAATGGATTAAATGCTCCAACCAAAAGATACAGACTGGCTGAATGGATACAAAAACAAGACCCGTATATATGCTGTCTACAAGAGACCCACTTCAGACCTAGGGACACATACAGACTGAAAGTGGGGGGATGGAAAAAGATATTCCATGCAAATGGAAATCAAAAGAAAGCTGGAGTTATTGGTGATGAAGGGAGAAGAAAATAAACTGACTAGACAAGAAGAGAAATATTTTCCTTAGTCATACTTTGGTAGATTTTCTCTAGTTTATAATGTGGTAAATATGGAAATGTGGTAAATTATACCGGCCTCTCACTATGTATTATTTATGACTTGTTGCATATAAACAATTGCTTAGATTAACTATATTTAATGTTATATTTAGTAATATAGATTTTATCATTCTGTATTAACCTCATTTGTTTAAATATTTTTCCACATCTATAGATATGACTGATTCAAAGTTTAGTCTCCAGTTAAACCTTGCTCTATTCGTTTCCAAGTCCTTTGAAATTTTTCTCAAAAAGATTCACAGAGTGGATAGAAATGCTAAAGTTGGGAGTTAAAGCCACAAAAAGAGTACAGGTTAATATTGACATGTTCTCATTTTCTCCCAATGATTAGGGTTATGAGGTCCTACTTGCCACAGCAGTACAACATTCTGTATATCTTGGTGGAAAGTCTTACACATTCCACAAGCTGCCCTGCTGTGCACTACCTCATCTAGTCTCTCTCATCTTACGTTGTGACTTACTTGTCCTTGTCCACATGAGGCTCTTTGATCTTAAGGGCTACATTACACCCATTTTTGTAACCCTGAGAACTGTATAACTTGTGGCTTAATTGAGTTCTCATTTAAATGAGACATTTTAATATTAAAAGTATAATTTAAAAATCAAGAAGCTTGGAGATGTTAGGTAGGGCATACGAGTGCTAATTTTTTCCATCTTTTATATCAGGAATTGTTCAACACTGTCCAAAAATTTTTAATGTAGTCAAAAGTAATTTTTACTTATGCTAAAAATGAGTTCAGCAAAAGTGATTTTCAAAAAAGAAGTCCAAGAATAATTCAACACATATTTACAAAGAGCCTCTTCACCATGGTCTGAACTGCATGACTGAGGGCTTTATAAATTGATAATGCAGGAGACACTGTGACAAAGTGGGTGTGGTGTAAACACTGCAGATGACTCTTGCCCTCTGCTCAGTTTTAGTCATATATTTTGATCATCATAGGAGAAAAGTGGAAAAATCCCCTTGTAACTTGATTTTTCATTTTATTGAAAATGACCTTGTGAGGATATCATATTATTCATATTAGGAAGAAAAGCCTTCTTTTCCATGTCAAAGGAGCTTAGAAAGCGTGAAATTTTGTCTATGCTTTAAAGGTCTGCTTTTCTTTGGTTCATGCAAGAGCTGCACAGCTGTTTCAACTGAACCTGGATATGGAGTTTGCTGGAAAAATTCCACTTGCTAAATCAAAACAGGGTGATATTATTTCTCTGCAATTATATAACAATTGGAGATACAGAGATTTCTGTCGGCTTCAGGAGAACTGGCTCTGATGACACTAAAACCCACGAGCCAGTTCTGCAGGGTTTTGGCGTGATGTTAACCTACAAAGACATTTGTCCTACATCTTGCCTCCCACCCTGGATCTCATCCCAGTCTTTGGATTCAAGCTACCAAAATGTTCATTATCTTAAGGGAGATATAGTAAGTACAATGAAAAATATGTCCTACTGATGTCTTAAATTTTATTCTAATGTCTCTTGAGATAAAGAAAATCTTTCTGTGCCGAATTTTATATATACTCTTCCAGAAACACTTACTGTGGTATGGTATAAATTATCAGATAAATTTGATTAGTTCATTTGCAAAAGACAAGTAGATCCAGATTGGTTTTGTTTTGTTTTTTACCAATTATGACTTTTCCAATAAGACTTTTAGGTAAATGGTTATTCATCCTATGGTTTTACTCTTTTATTCACAATTATATATTTATTATAAAATCTAAATATACCTTACTTTTTCACAAGATGCACTCGACTATTCTAACTCTGTATTCTTACAAAAGGATAAAAATTTGTATAAAAATAGGTATATGAAACAACATAATACAAGTCTTCAAATTCAGGAAATACCTAAAAAAACAGGTACCTTTTGACATTATTTAGAATACTCATTTATTTTTTAGTAGAATTTTTGATGTGTATTTACTTTTTTAAATGGAGAATCAAAAAATGAGAGAGAAACTGGACATAAGTCTTTTTTTTTTTCTCCCTGTGCCACGCTTTTATTTAGGACCTTTCATATTGTGCCTCTCAGAGAGTTTAATTCTGCAGAGATCAAGCCTCCAAACGTTTATTTAGGAAGAAGTCTAAGCTACTTTGAAAATAATCTTCTGTGTGCATTGGGACTGCATGCCTGACGTTGAGATTGTTTTACTGGCCAGTAAGAAATATTTCAAGCCAGAGATGACTGTACCTTCCCCAGCCTTATGTCACTTTTGGGCCCCATCCTATACTCATAGGAAAATCTTAAAGTTTATGGTTGTCTATTTCTGTCACTTGGCAAGTGTGAAGAGTTAGAGTGTGCAGGGAAAGGTGAGGAATAAAGGTTATAATTAAGAAGTTGAAAAATCCAGGAAAATGTCTTGCCAGTATTTTTATTCTAAAACATTTTTCTTTTTCAAATGGACTTAGGTAAAAAATTTGTACTTGGCATTATATGCACCAACCTCTGATTTATTTCAAATTAGAAATACCAGTTAGAAAAATGTACAACCCAATTTTTCATTTTTAATGATGTGCCTATTTGTTAGGAGATGAAATTATATTGTTTTAGATAGTGGTTTTGAGATACCAGTGAGGAAGATGTCAATTGTTTCAGTTAAATCTAGAATAGAGTAGTTGTAACAGGTATAAGATTGAAACTTCTGGTGCTATGTTATCTTCTTCAACTTTCATATCTCCAGCCTTCTTCAATTTCATTTTAGTTTATGCAAGTTCAGGATATAGCTTCCACAGCCTAATTTCCAAATTGCCATCTATATGACTGGTGAACACTAGTGATTGGGTTAAATCCAGCATTACAACAAGCTCAGGGATTACAAATAAAGAAGTGTAGACAATTATGGAAGAACTGGGGAAGATATTTCAAGCATCCCTAACTTGAAAGTACTGAGTATTTGTTGTACTAGTGAGAAGAAGATCCATTATTCTTTACTATTTTAGGGGTTTTAGCATCTAAGTGTGGTTGTGTTTTGTCTTTCCCTAATTGAGGTAACTGCAATATATGTGGATGAATTATTTTTTATAACATTTCTCTTTGAACCAGAGAATATAAGGTAATCAGGCATCCCTGACTCCAGTCTTCTAGGGTATGGCCTGTGAGTATAAAGTTCAAAGGCACCAGAAGTTTAATAACTCTTAAATAATTAGTATTGAGACATTTTATATATTTGAATGAAAATTTTGAGTATGGAGAACATAAAGGTAATACATCATTTGTTATTACTATCTATATCTATGCAAGATAAAATAAAATAGGTGGATATCCTGTAATTAAGAATGGTATTCTTTTTAATGATGTAGAATTATAGTGTTTTGATAATAAAATCAATATTTTATATATTATAAAAACATAAATAGCAATAACAGTTGATTTATCAAAATAGGTTTCTTCTATTGATGGCACATAAAAAGGAAATATTTTAAAATGAAAAAATAGTTCAACACATTATAATTCTTCTGGTGTTCTCTTATTACTGAGACTCAAGAAAGAAAGGTGTATTATCAATTAAAGAACACATATTCTTTTCCTTTCAGAGCATTTGTAATTATATAAAACTACTGGTTCATTTTTGGCTTCCAAATGTGTAAATTTATCAGTGATAATTATCCTTAACATAATACAGCCTACTTATTATGATCAAAATATGACTCCTAAAGACACCTTTATAATGAGGGTAGAGCGCATTAACTCTTTTACAAAGCTGTCTTAAACCTGAAAGACATTAAAGTCAAGACAAAGTAAAATTAAGGGCTAGATAATCAGAAAAAAAAGAGCATTACTAACATTGCCCAAATAGCAATTGTGAGCATTCCACTGATGCTGTGTATCAAGTAAGAGCCTGTTCTTTATATCACTTCACTTTCAACAATGGATCTTGCTAAATAAAATATGTTCATGATAGTTCCCTATAAAATCCTACAGAGAATTTTTTCTGCATAACATCAAATATTCTATTACAGAACCATAAATATTATTTTCATGAACCGTATATCTGACCTTGAAAATAAGGTCAGAATTCAAAGTTATTATATTTTAATATCCTGAAAGAATGCCATGAAAATATATAGTCTCTTGTTATTGCCTGATTGTTAAATCTGATAGGAAAGTCATGAAAATAAATGTTGTATTGCATCACCAGAGCTTACATGAATTTGCACCGGTCTAAAAAGAACCCCTCAGAAGCCAAAATGAAATGCAGTGAATAGCATGAGAGATTCTCTTTGGTTTGCTTCTGATTTTTATTTGTTTTCACAAGAATGGGTGTTTGTGGGGCAATTCCTGGGCATATTTCATGTAAGGCACTGCTTGTGTTTGTGTAGAATAGAAATTAATGGAACAATAGAAAGAAAGAATATGGGTCACTGATTTGGTCTCAACTGTGTTAAGAGTCATAAGACTATTAATTGTGTGGTATATGTCTACATGTGTGCATATTACGTAGATTTTTGAAAAAAAAAATCTACATGGTTCCAATATGTTTTTTTCTTTGATCACACTATTTGTAAAATCTTATCATATATGATACTACTTTATGTTGCGTCCCACTTTAAATAAGTGCAACCATATGAGATCTCCGTAGACTATAGAGAAGATGCAAAGTCCTCTTCTCAAAAATCTTCAGAAAACATAACATCATGGAAGTGGCCATTGTTATATCTTAGGCCTACCTCAAGATTAAAGGATTCTCTAATGCAATCACATGTACATAGATAAAATGCATAACATGTGCAAGTTATATGTAAGTTATGAATCATAATCATGACTAATGATAAAACAAACATCAACTTTAGAAATAAAACATTACTCTTTGGTGAAGATACTGATTTCTTCTCTAATTCCATTCTCATGCTTTCCCCTCAGAGGTACTCATGATTTTGAATTGTTTCCTTATTTACTGCTGTGATTATCAGTTGTCACAATACATATATCCCTAAACAATATTTCGTGCAGTTTTACCTATTTTTAAACCTGATTTTAACATGGCACTATACACGTTATTAAGCAATTTCTTTATTTTTATTTTATTTTATTTTTTTTCGGTACGTGGGCCTCTCACTGTTGTGGCCTCTCCTGCTGTGGAGCACAGGCTCCGGACGCGCAGGCTCAGCGGCCATGGCTCACGGGCCCAGCCGCTCCGCGGCATGTGGGATCTCCCCGGACTGGGGCACGAACCCATGTCCCCTGCATCGGCAGGTGGACTCTCAACCACTGCGCCACCAGGGAAGCCCAGCAATTTATTTTTGTTCAGCCAACAGTACTTTTGTAAAATCTGTATATGTTGTTGAACAGCTTTTGGTCAATCTTCATCAGTGCTATATAATTATATGCCATTGTATGACTATGTTATGTTATATTTTATACATTATTCTATGATGGGTATTCGGGAGGTTTCCAGGTTTTTGATATTACAAACAATACCACTGTGAATATCTTCATACCTGTCTATATGGGCACAGGTGTGGAAGTTTTTTCTAAGGTCCATACCTGTTCCATTTTAAAAGATAATGTCAAATTGCTTTCACTGTGTGCACACAGCATTTTTTCCCTCACCAGGAATGCTTACCAGGTCTTACAGCTTTATATCTTAGCCAATGTTTGGTATTGCATGCATGGGTAATAATACTAGATCCATTAAAAGTGCAATGCAACAATACAGAAAGTTGATTTATAGGGTTTCATATTCTACAATGTAACTCACATTTAAGAAACTATCACTTGAAAAGGCTATAAAATATTCCTCACAATTCAAAATACTTGTGTGTGTAAGACTAGATTTTCTTCATAAGCATATAACAACAAATTAAATACAGAAGTAGATATAAAAATCCAGCTACCTATTAAGCCAGACATTAAAAAGATTTGCAAAATGTAAAATAATGCTATTCTTCTCATAGAATTTTGTTTTGAAAAATATAGTTTTTTCATGAAATCTTTTTTTATGTTAAATAGCAGTAGACTTATTTTTTGAAAGGCAGTGAAATATATTTTTATTTCTGTTCATAATCTCTGTACATTATGTATATTTTAATTAATAAACTATTTCAGAACACTGTTTATAGAAAAAACTGTTTTCTAATAAATTAATATATATTTAAATTTTTTACAGTATTAATTTATAATAAAATATCAATAGATATAACCCATGAAAACAAAAGCTATTTTGCATCCTCAATAATTTTTTGTTTTGCTTTGTTTTTTGTCAGCTTTATTAAGATATAATTTACAAAACTAAAATTTATCAATTTTAGCCATATAATTCAGTGATTTTGCCAAATGTGTACTGTTGTGTAACTATCACCACAATCATAACACAGAACATTTCTATCACCCCCAGAAGTTCCTTAATCTCCTCTGTAACAGGATAGATTAGTTTTGCCTTTTCTAGGATGCCATATCTTTTGCACTCTTTGCATCTGGCTCCTTTCACTTAGAATGTTTTTGAAATTCATCCATGTTGTTGCATCTATTTGTAGTTTGTTCTTTTTCTTGCTGAGTAATGTACTATTGTTTAGCTATAACATAACCTGATTACACATATATCAGATGATGAACATTTCCGTTCTTTCTAGTTTTTTGGCTCTTAAGACTATAGTTTCTAGAAGTATTCATGTGCACATCTTTGTGTGAATATATATTTTCCTTTTGGGTAAAAAACCTAACAGTGGAGTTTCTGGGACATATGGTAAATGAAATCATAACATTATAAGAAATTCCCAAAATGTTTTCCAGAGTGATTTACCATTTTGCATTCTAACTAGCAATGGATAAGCTTCAGTTCAAAACATCTTCCTCCAACACTTGGTTTTGTCAGTCTTTTTCATTATAGTCATTCTAGTGTATATTTACTAGTATTTTTAATTTCAAATTTACATTTTCCTGACGACTAATTATGTTGAGTATCTTTTCGTGTGTTTATTTGCCATTTCTCGTTGTGCTCTGGTGAAATATCGCTATAAATCAAAATTTTTATTGGACATTCTTGACTTTTAAGGGTTATTTATATATTTTGGATGTAAGTCCTTCACTGGATATATGGTTTGTAAATACTTTCTCCCAGTCTATTCCATTTTTTTAACAGTATCTTTAGAAGGACACAAGTTTTAAATTTGGTGAAGCCTAAGTTACTTTTTGTGTCCTACTCAGGAAATCTTTGCTCACTCAAAGCCACTTAGACTTTCTTCAGTGTTCTCTTCCAGAAGTTGTGTTGTTTTCCCTGTTACGTTTAGGTCCTTGACACGTTTAGCGTTAACTTTTAAACACGATGTGTGATAAGGCTGAGAATTTATGTTTCTGCATTATTCAGTTATTCCACCACGGCTTTTTGAAAAGACTGTTCTTCCCCATTGAACTGCCTCAGCACCTTTTGTTGAAAATCAATCGGTCATATGTGTGTGTCTATTTATAGATTCTTTATTTGGTTCCATTGATCTACATGTTTTCTTGACATCAAACTATATTGTCTTGATTATTATAGTTTTATTATAAGCTTTAAAATCATAGAGTATAAATTTTCCAACTTTGTTGCTGTTTTTCACATTTGGTCTGTTTTAGATCCATTTCACTTACATGTAAAATCTTAGTTTGTGAGTTCCTACAAAAAAAGTTATTTTAATTGGAATTTACTTAATCTATAATTAATTTTGGGAACAACTATCATTTTAACAATATTGAGTCTTAGATCCATGTTTGTTATTATTGCTATGTTTATTTGTGCTTTTTAAGATTTCTTTGTATATTTTATTGAACAAGTCAGGCATATATTTTGTTAAATTTACCCCTTTAAAATTTTTCTATTTTAATGACATTTAAATGATACTTAAAATGTTTTAATTTATAATTTTTTGTTGCTGCAATATGGGAATTCAATAGATTTTATACATATATTGAACTTGTATCCTATAAAATTGTTAAGTACATTTTTTTAGATTTTGTAACACTTCATAGACATAGGATTTTCTATATAGACATTCATGTCATCTGTACATAAAGACAGTTTATGTATCTTTTTCCAATTAAATGTCTTATTCCTTTTTATTGTATTATTTCCAGTGCCAGGACCTTCAACACAATGTTGAAGAGGTGGTGAGAACACTCTTGCCTTTTTTCTGATCTTAGGGGAAAGGCTTTAGTTGTCACCACTGAGGATAATTCTTTCCGTGTTGGTTTTTGCAGATGCCTGGGAAAGAGCCTGCATTAGTATCTCTGTGGTGCTGAGTGACTGGCTGGGAGTGGCCCGTGAAAAATCTAGTCTCTGTCTCAATGGGATGATGGATTTCAGAGGCAGAAGCTGGGGCCATCATCAGTCCATCATGATCCCTGCAGTCAGGGATCTGAGAGCTGCAATCTGACGGTCACCTCAGATGGAAAATTTTGGGGAGGTACTTAGCATTCTATGATCTAATTTATATTTAAAAATCAGGACTCTGTGGAGAACAGATTATAGAAAGGCTACTGGGGAGGTGAGGACATCATTTGGTTGCTGCAGGTGAGAGATAGTGATAACCTGAATTAATAATAATGGTGGATGTTGTAAGATTCGGGATAATTGTGAAGGTAAGGCTGAAAGGATTTCCTGATGCACTGGATGGAGGATAACAGAGAAAGTAGGTCAAAGTTAAATCCCTTTTTTTTTTTTTAACTTGAGGTGGAGGACACTGGGGGATAAGTAGGTTTGGGGGCAACAAATCAACAGTTCGGCCTTGTACATGTAAGTTTTAAATGCTTATTAGAGATCTAAGTGGGGCTATTTGAAGGCAATTGCGTACATCGGCGAGAGTACACATCTAAGCCTCGTGGGTCTATCACAAATCAACGAACAATAATAGAGGATGTACAGCATTATGCCCTCCTGAGACCAGGGTAAGCACAGAAATGTCACCTCACAAGTGTGGATTGCAGTTTAACTTACTCTATTTTACTGAATACTAGTTTCATAACATTAATGTGCAGAAAAACTGAATGCAAAAAGTGACATTTAAATAATATGCACAACCCCCAATTTTACAATGACCATTGTGTGAGGAGTTTGGCAAAATGTTTTTAAAATAAAAACAATTTTTTGATTTCCTTTGGCCATGCTCTGGTTTGAAACAGTAATGAAAAACTATATAATTGTATTAACTATCTCAGGGTGGGATTTAAACTAATTTTAAAAAGTCCAGAAAAATCTGGATATTGCCTTGGCTACATTGTCTCACTTGATATTTCAGCTGTAAAATGTTTTCCTTGCTCAATATTAAATTCAAGAATGCAAGGATCACATGGTATTTAGTTCAAGGGAAGGCCCCATGGTATTGTGAAATGTACTCTCCTGCTTCAGGATAGCAGCAAAATGTTTTGTTGTAGCAAGTTCAGAAAAATAAACTCAAAGGGTACTTTAAATTCCCCTTTAAGCATGGCAGGATGGAATCAACAGCTTCACAAATGTAGGAATTGATGTAAATATGGAGATTTAAAGGCCACCATAGTGCAGTTAAAAATTTAAATTAATGTCTAACTCATTTAATGACAAATCACTTAGTAGATTGGGCAAATTTTCATGTGGTAGGTAAGAATACAAGACATTTCTTTCTGAACAGTATGCTAATTATTCTAAAACATTATGTACCACATTGTGTGGGAACACAAAGCAAGACTATTTTCTCCAATAAAAATTCAAATCCTGTAAGTTAGTGTTTGTCTAAGCCTAAAATATACTGCATTCTCATTTCCTTTGCTTAGTTCTACTTCAAGTTCACGTAGTTGGGTGCTGATGGATAAAATGTAGATGATTCCACCAAAACATTACTTTTATTGCCATGTATTATGAGACCATCATTTTTGTTGAAACACTGGAGTATTTAATGGATGCGGACAGCGGTAAAGCTTCATCACCCTAATATTATTTTAGGAAATCCAATTCATTTTAGGTACTTTCACATCTGTGATATCATTTTCACCCTTATAATAGACATCTGTGTTAATATTATTAAAGTTGTTAAAACCTATACTCATGTAATGAGAAAACTGAGACCCAAGTAGTTGAAGTAACTTTCTGAGGACATACTTCTATCAAAGAGTTGAATCAGTGTCAAAGCCAGAACTTACTACTTCAAGTATGGCTCTGATTCCACTACACCACTTCCAACACTTCTATAGGGAAAATTTTCCATATTGTTATTAAGGTATAATTTTTATACAGTACATTGTTTTTTAGTGTACGGTTCTGTTAAGTTTTGACAAACAAATGCATTCAAGTACCCAGCACTATAGTCCACATGTAGAATAGTTTCATCATGTCTCCAAATTTCCCTCTGCCCTTTGTATACAATCCTGCTTTCCATTCCCAGTCCATGGCAACTGCTGATCTGTCTTCTGTCCTTACAGTTTTACCTTTTCTAGAATGTTGTATACACTAACCATATAGTATACAGCCTTTTGGAGCTGGCTTCTTTCACTTAACATGGTAGATCTGATATTCACCGATGTTACTGGTATAACATTAGTGCATCCTGTGTTATTGCTGAGAAGTATTTCATCACTGAGTGCTTATCCATTCCTAAATTGAGGTACGACACTAGGAACATTCACATAATGTTTTGTGTAAAGAAATTTTTCTTCTCACTTGGGTAAAGACCTAGGAATGGAATTTCTGGATCAGATGATAAGTGGAGGTTTAACCTCATAAAGGACTGAGAAACTGTTATTCAAAGTAACTATACCACTTTATCTTCCCATCAATGATGTATGTGAGTTCTAATTACTCTGCATCGTTACCAGCACTTGGTACAGTCACTTTATTTTTGAAGACATTCTAAAAGGTGTGTGGTAGCGTCCCCTGAATTTAATTAGTTACAATAAAATTTTAATTGGCTTCCTGAAAGAGGCTGTGGGTAGTCCATATATGGAAATCTTACACTGAAATCTTTCATTTTAGTTTTGGAAAGTTTGGTTAAATGCCATGTTAATCACTGATCGATACTGGGATTAAGTTTATAGTTAATAAGTTTATAAGTTAATACTGGGATTAAGTATTCCATCTTCTTCCCTGTTGCTATGGGTGTGTCATACATAAAATGGTTACCACACTGAAGAAGGGGAGAAAAAGGGTGGGACTTTCATAATAAACAACTTATATAACTGGATTTTGAATATTCGGGAAGTTGTCAAAGGGACTGTAGATTTTCTTTATATACATGACACATATAAATATAACTTACTCAAATAAGAATAGTTTTCCCTGACAATGAGGGAACATACTTAGGGAACAGATCTTAGAAAAGACTTCATAGGTAGAAACATAAAAGAAAAACACCCATTAAAAGTTTCTCTTTTTATGAACTTTAAAAAGAAGATTTTTATTTACATTAAAATCTACTAAGTTCTACTATTTGGGAATGGATTACCAAAATTTATGGTTGTATTAAAGGCTTGCCCATCTTAAGAGACATCTTAATGAAAGCATAGCTCATTATAATCCCCCAGAAGAGAATACAAAGAGCAAAACACTTTTAAAATTATCTTATAAAGAATTTCTTTAGGATCCATGGGGAAAAGTTTATAGAAAATGCAGTACAAATGCTATTAGCCACCTATGGAATTTTTAGTCTTGCATTTGTTTTGTAGTGAATACACACCAATAATGTAAGCATAACCCAAATCACTGTGCTTAAAGTAAGTCTTATACATATAAAGCATAAGTGTATGTAAATTATATTCGGGTTGACCATTTTTTGAAATATTTATGTATGAAGTGGCATACAAAGGTACCAGAACAAAACAGGTAAAGAGGTGGAAAGTCAGATTTTAAACAAATGCTTATATTAAATTTAGTAAGAGAATTAATACAAAAATGATTTTACCAAAATTTAGTAAAATATGACCGCCCACTCTCATAACAAAAACTGTATAGGTGATTTAAGACAATGTGTCACTCCTTTTGTTTCTAGAAAGTGCCAGGGTATGTATCTATGGGTAGGTTTGCTTTTAGTTGATTGCTTGAATCAGTGTTTAAAATTTTTCTTAAAAGAGTTATTATACGGGTGCACTCATAACTTTTATACTCAGTTCTATTCCAGTTAGTGCAATTGTGAAGGGGATAGCAGAGGGGAGGTGGTTTATCCTCCTGTAACAGAAGGGCTTGTACTAGAAGGCAGGTAATTTGACTTGCATTTGTAGTTAAGAGTTTTGCTAAATTGTGTGAATCATCTAAGAATGGACTACATCTGTGTTTCTCTGCTATCAATTACATATCACCTTCAAGATTTTCGTCATATCTATGTGCCATTTTTGCTATTACTTAATGAATATTATTTTGTCAACAGTTTCAAAAACTTATATTCTAACTTTATCCTCATCCCAAATAGTAGTAGCTATGAAATCATGTATATGAAATTTGACTCATATTTTTTTCTGATTTGGATTAAAATAAACACATTTTGCTTATATAAAATGTGTTTGCCTATGAACAAACTCATCTCCCATATCACTAGTAATACAGCACGAAATCTGGTTCAACACTAGTATCTTTCCAAATTACGTTAAAACCTAATTGATATTATCAGATATTTAAGATTTAACTATGTAGTCTGTTATTTCAAGGAATAAGTTATTTTTATGTGTTCAAAATAAGAGCCAAAATAGAAAATAAAGTTTATATGTTTTTCATTTTTTATGTTCACATGAAATTACATGTGTGCAATAAAACTTTTTATTGCACACGTTTTTTTACAACCTGAAAAGATGCTTAGGTGAGTGAAGAACAATTTTCCCAAATAAAGAATGGTTTTATAGGGTAACATTATATTGGTATTTCAATTTATTAAGACAAAACTTATCTTTGACACATTCTTGGAGAACTAGGGAATCCCAATTTTGATGAATTTTATTAATTAAAGATGCTCCATATTTTATGTATATTCAAAATTATTATGAGTACTCAAATTATTAATATAACATATTTCTAAATATGATCATGAGCATTTTTACTTAACCTAGTTTTAATTACTTTTATTTAGAATGCAATATTCTTTTGTAAAGCTTCTATTTTAATGAGAACTTCAAACTCTGTGAAATCTTAGGTAATCATTTTTTTTCCAAATCGCCACATAAAAGCTAGAACTGTCAAGGGGAGAAAAGATCATGAAAAACTTTCAGACATCCCTGGGAAGACCTGATTTGAATGCCTTAATAAATAATTGAGTATAACATAGTAGCCTTCAAATTTTACTTAGCACCACACTTCTAGTGCCATAGCTCCATCTGACCCTATAAAAATGCTGTCGATAGTTCTGTTTACTAGAATTTATTGCTACCACGATGGAAAGCCACAATGCTATGAAACGAGAAATGCAGCAATATGCAATCTCAAGCCCAATAACGTGGCTATATTTTGAAATCATTAAAATGAAGATGAGGTTACAAGCTAAAGACTGATTTTGTGATTGCTATTAAGATATCGAGTAGTTCTTAAAATACACATCTGGCGAGTGTGTATAAATAACTTGCATATTAGTGTCTTTTAAAACTGCTCTGATGGGAAGGGTGTTTTCTCGCCTGGTGATATCCCAGTTATTTAAAAAATATTCTGTGATTCATCAAGTAATCAGATAAATTTCTGGTTTTCACTATTATGATTATAAATATATAGCCTTCTACATTTTTTTCACTAATTTTCAGGTGTTACTTATATGAGATATTTTAAATGTTTTGAACTGAGTAATGTTCCCTTTGTAACTCTTGGCATATATCATGCATCTGCTTCAGGTTATTGTGGGGCATTTCATATCACTGAAATTTATTGTTCTAGGCAAACTTCTTTAATGGTGTATATTCAGATGCACATGGTTAATATGTATATAATCTCTTTGATAGCTAAAATTCTTGATTTGTATTAACTGGTTCTATCAAGATGTGAGTTAAAACGTCTTTGTATCTATGAACATGTTCATTATCCATAAGACAAAGTACAGGCTTTATCTAGTTTACAGAAATACAAATCCATTGAATCATATTAAAATCTAAAATTTCAGAAGGGAATTTATTTTTTAGGATACATATTTCACACACTTCACACTTGATAGCCACCCTCTGTCTATTTAAAAAGGTTGAGACTTTATCCATCTCTGCTTCCTGCCTTAGTGCACATTAGTGGCACTAAATGGGCAAAGTGTGCCCTTCACAGACCACTTAGCTCACCTCCATTGCTCTATGCCCATTGATCCATATAAGTTATATTTTTACAAAATGTTATGGAGAGGTTTATTATTTTGATTTTCCTTACACTAGTTAGAATTGATGATATCATTCTGGGGACATCCTGACATTTTATTTCTCTTTTCACTCTCAATTGTCTCCACCACACCCATGGCTTCAACTACTATCTATATTAACCAAGGGCTTTCAAAAATAAAATGTTCTTTTCTGACAGTGCTTAAGCTACAGACTCTCTATTCTGCACTTCTCCTTTGGAACAACTTAAACTTAGTATTTTTCTAAACCCACCACCTTCTCTCCTCAGCCTAATCTACTGCTGCTCCCCTGTTCTCTTTCTGAATTAATGGTCTCCCGCTGCCCTTGAATCCTTTCTCTTTCCTGCACTAATGCAAAAGTCTTCCATTGGCTTCTCTGGTTTGCCTTGCATTCTTCAATTCCTTTACCTATACTACAATTGGAATGTGATCTGTCTAAAACACAAATCTTAACCTACCGCTTACTACTTTAGGAAAATCACAACATTTCCAACATCTATGGATTAAGTCCAACCTGGGCAATACTGGACACTCCCTTTCCCTGTTTCTCTTACCAGCTCCCTCTGCTCCTGGCTAGGCTCAGTCATTGGGAGACACTGGTGGGGGGGGTAGGGGCAAGACTTGGAGGCACGTTGGAAGAAGAGGAGAAGTCAGGAGAGAAATACCTCTTCTTTTGTCTTTAAAATGACTGCAACTCCTTCGTGGTGTCAGCTGCCAACGCGATAGCCCTGACTTTCCTGTGGCAGGGGTCCCTCCTCTCTTTATTGGACCTCCAGCCCTAGGATAGTAACGATTTCTTTCAATGGCTAATCTCTGGACTACATCCCATTCGTTTTCTGTCCTCTCCTCTCCTCAATCACCTTTTGAATTAATTTGATAATCCCTCGATTTAACTAACTGGAATGAACGCCCTTTCACGGACTGAAACCTGCTTGATAAAATCTTTGGGCATCTCTCAAACTTATCTCAGTGGTTAAAAAAGATATGGAATCTTGGGAGCCAGATGTTCCTCATCTTTATAATCATTAGTGATCTTGGACAGAGGAGACTCTCGGAGTCTATTTCTCCTCATCTCAGTGTCTGGGAATTGTAATATCTGCCTCACAGGTTGCTGTGAGGATTAAAATAGAAATAGATAATTTGAGAATATGCTTTCAGCACAGTACCTGGCACCTGGTAAGCACTCACTACCTGTCAGTTGTTGGTTCATGAGGGCAAAAATGGAATCAGTGATATTTAGCACTAAAGTCCTAGTGCCTAGCTGCACATACCTAATAAATACTCAATAAATTTGCTCAATGAATCAACCTCTATATTTAAAAGAGGCCTCTGTCCCTCCATCCTCAATGACTTTGTCTGAGGCCATCGTGCTCTCCTACATGAATGACTGCAATGACTTCTCTACTGCTTTTCCCGCTTCCCATCTTTGAGTCCCCTCCCATCAATTAGAATAATCTTTCAAGTTAACAGATACCATCTATATATTTTAAACATTTTCCTAGCACCTTCAAGATGAAGCGTGAACTTCTCAGCAAGACTTATGTCCATTTTTTCTTCTGAATTCTTATTTTAATGCTAGGCTCACATTTTTTCCACTTTCTCCCTTGCTTTATGCTTTACGTGCAATTTCTCCTGTGAACTGTACATCCTTTTGCTATTATTTTATTTGTACTTGCTAATTGTTCTCCCAGTGACACTCTTCTTAGTTTGCAAGTAATCCTAACTTTGCTTTTACTCAATAACTCAGCTCAGTAAATGACTTTCTACAGACTTTTCTTGAATCCCCTCCATGTGCCCCCAATGCTGTCATTTCCTGATTACATGCAAATCTCCCCCAGTTGATGGTATGCCCCTTTTATCTAGGTGTTTAGTATATTGGCTGGCATATAGCTGTCACGTGATAAATGTCTGCTTAATAAGGAATCAAGAAAGGGCTGAGACTGGGCTCTTACATAATGCCAAAAGATGCCTCTTTTCTAAGTAGATCAGTCTGTTAATCCACCTCTCTGAAATGGGTTATTCAACCAAATCTTCTCCCTTACTTAAATAATCATATGGAATCTTTTGCTGAAATTCAGATAAACTGTTTTTACCACAGTTCTTTGATATATTAATCTAGAAATCCTGGCAAAAAATGGTAATAAACCTCTTCTTGTTACTTGTTCTTAGTGAATACATTCTTTGGTCTTCATGAATTTTACTGCATTCAAAGTGCTCACAAACTACCATTTTACTAATTCACTTTAAAATCTTAGTTTCAATTATACAAGATGAGTAAGTCCTAAGGAACTGCTGTACAACACTCTGTGTATAGTTAATAATACTGTATTGTGCACTTAAAAATTTTTAAGAGGGTAGATCTCTTAAACGTTTTTACCACAATAAAAAGTAAAATTAAAAAAATACAAAATTAGCACCAAATTTCATTGGCTTTTTTTCACCCCATCTTCTTATTCCTTCTGTAAATTAAATTTTCTCAATATCTTTGAGAAAGTCTGTGATTTCTTAAGAGTAACTGACATCTCCTCATCTGTGTATTACCACAATGACTTGGAGTAAATTTGCCTTGGCAGTGAAAGTTAAACTCATTTATAGCAGCGAAGTGGTCTTACAAAATTTCTTTGCTTTTTTGGATTTCAGTTATTTTTAATCAATGTTGATTTACACTTTAGTCCAAAGTTCAAGCCCTTCACAGAGAAGATTGATTCTAATCCTTGTGTTGTAGAAATGATGCATCCTGACTTCTTTCCCTGCCTGTGATACATACACACATACACACACACACACACACACACACACACACACACACACACACACACTCTTGACTCATTTAACCTTAATATTGGAGAAGAGTAGTGGAAGACAACTTCTCAAATATTTTTCCTCATTAATGGCAATTCTAAAAATTATCAGAGGAGCAGAGTGCCAGTTTTTCCTTTGATTTTCCTTCAGTTTCAAGGCACTTATGAAAAGAGCTAACAGACTGCTGAGCTAAGAAGTACTCACTGATCAAGAATTTCAGTGCAAGATCTTGATGACCTAAAATATGTAAGATATTTTTTACACCTATGTAGAAGAAATGAATTTTGCTTCTAGATATCACGTGTGTGTGAACTGAATAGCTGCGAAAAATCTCATATCTTTCCTAGAGTGATTACATGCCTTAAAGAATGAAGATGTGAAGGAATTACAGGAAAATAAATATAAACAATACTACTGTCCTATATACTCTGGGAACTGCAAAATTTTGGGCATTCCGTAAATATTGTCGACTGACTAGAGAGTGAATTTCTATCAGTGCCTGGCAACATAGTCCAGCTCATTTGATTTACTGAACTTATAAAAAGATTACATTTAAATCTTTTTTATTATACTTAATGCTTTGTTTTTTGTAAGCACCTCAAAGTTTTGCTATAAATAAATTTTTGGCTATAAATTTTTTCCAGGGAAAAATAACCAGCTCTATTTAATTTTCACTAGAGATAAATAATACCACAAAGCTAATTAAAATAAAATTGAATCAAAAAGGTTTTTAATGAATTAAAACTTAGTATAAAAGTGAATGATTCCCTGTTTGTTTTTTTATATATTTTTTTGCACATGAAAAACCTGTATATGCTTCAACTTCAGTTATCAATGGAATCAATATGTTTGTTTTATGGTCATATGTGTACCTCATGGTTGTGTCATATTTAAGTTGGCAACTTTATTCTATGTTATTAAGGCAGTGTTACAGTTAAAAAGTAACTATCTGAGACTCATGGATCAATACTTTAAGTTGCCTTTCAACTGCATAGTGTCTAGAATGTGGGGATCATTAGAGAATTACCGATCTCTTTATATGAGTAATAGGCAATGGAAGGCATAAATTTTAAATTATATAAATACGAAATATTTAGATAATTATTGCTCATTCATAAAATTCATTTTGTGTCTTCTAACAATCCTTATACTAGGACATGTATAATAATTATTAAGATTTTAATTTTTAATATTCAGATAAATTACAATAAGTTATACCTTATTTGTTAATTTTCCTGATTAAGAAATGTTTATTCAATGTAGAAAATATGGATTACTGAAAAAGTATTTAAAAAATGAAATCACCAGTAATCCCACTCTTTAAAACTGATTTACAGGTTTAAAATATGTGTTTACTTATACATATATACACATGCACGCAGATATTATTTATATTGTAAAACTTTTTTAGTGACTTGACATTTGAACGTTTATATAGTTCTTATTTAGATATTTCTAATTAATTTTACCAATAATTTACTGAGTAACAATTAGGTACCTTGACATAAAGTAGCTCCAAAGGATGTCAAAAGTCGTAACTTAAAAAGGTTTCCAAAGTCTAATGTTTTTTTTAATGCTCTGGGGATAAATACAGTTAAATAGTGTTTCTCTGAAAAACTTCCCAGAGGTGTTAATATGCTACTACACATTGTGAATTTCCAAAGGAGACATAATGCAGTGTTTCCCAACTTATTTTATCATGAAAGCCTGCTCTTTTTCTCCAGGATCATCTGATGTAGGCTTCTGGCCAGTTCTTCAAAGAGAGGTTAGATCCTGAGAGTAAATTGTTTAAATAATTGATTTAAGTGTTAGTGTGTTGTTCAGGCATTCTGAAATATAGTTTATCTTTCCTGGATAGACCAATATTTTGACGTGTGGTTGTAGATTTGGCTTTGGTTTAATTTTAGTCACATCTTTTTTTTTTTTTTTTTTTGCGGTATGCGGGCCTCTCACTGTCGTGGCCTCTCCCGTTGCGGAGCACAGGCTCCGGACACGCAGGCTCAGCGGCCATGGCTCACGGGCCCAGCTGCTCCGCGGCATGTGGGATCTTCCCAGACCGGGTCACGAACCTGTGTCCCCTGCATCGGCAGGCGGACTCTCAACCACTGTGCCACCAGGGAAGCCCAGAATTTTAGTCACATCTTAACCACTAGTATTAACCCAGTATTGCTCCTGATGTGTATTATGAAAAAAAATAAATGTATGTTGATTATGTAAATATATAATAATGTTTATGATTATGAAGAGAATAATAATAATTATGGTGATAAGTAGTAGTAGGAGGAGGTTATCCTTCATTTAATTCACAAATACATACATAATGTTATTTAATCTTCTAAATCACTACCCCCTTGGCATAGGTATATTTTCCCAACATACATATACAAAAACCAAGCAGCAATATGCTTAAGTGGCTCCAAGTTACATGGACAGTAGCAAGGTTTCATACATATAATATGGCTGATTCTATAATTTCTGAGTATTTTTAGCTGCTATTTAATCATTATTCAATATATGAATAAATAGAAGGAACGTATATAGAGAGGTTCCCCAGCTATCCGAAAGTAGAGAGTTCCTATGAAACCTTTTTCCTATTAGTTACTATTATTGACTAGTAGATACGTAAAGTTATTCATCTATTATTTAATCAATATTTATCATTTATTACAATCTTAGTCCTTACTGTGCCCTAGGGACAATGTCCTTTAATTTTAAACACATGTACAATAATTAACTGTAATTTCCATAAATACTTTAATTTCTACTGCTATTATTTATGCTATAGGCACTATAGCAATATAAAAAAATGTACTTCTAGAGAGACCCTATTCACTGGAAATAAATAGGAGAAGGACACAGCACCATATACTTGAAATGAGAAAAGGCTTTATATTCATTAAAAAAAAAAAATCTCTAAAGTGGGCTGGAACTAATAAATAGCTGTGGAACATTTGGTCAACATCAAAAAGCATAAAGGAGAAAATTACATGCTGGGATCCAGGGTCAGTCAACAATAGTTCAAATTCCAAGCCCACTATTTACTTGCTCTGTAATTTTGGCAAGGTTTTTAGTCTTTCTGGGCCGAAGATGAAAATTAAATGAGTTAACACAAGTAAAATGCTTAGAAGAATACCTGGTAAACAGTCAAATTCTATTTTAGTTACGAGGATCCAAAGATTATTACCTTCCTTCTAAAATGTATCTTAATTCTTGCCCTTCCTCCCTCCCTTTTCTCTAACTTCTTTCCTTTTTGGTCTCTCTCTCTTCACCTGTTATCTATAATGATATTTTGTAGTTTGCTTTTTTCAGACTGCTTATATAAAGTTTACATACATTCCTTAAAAAATCCTCTTGCGAATAAATAATTTTACATGATTTTAATTTTTAGTAAATGAGTAATATTTTAATTATAGATTAAATATAACTTAATTAACTTAAGTTATTCAGCTCCCCTCCTCTTCATTCCATTGTTGGACATTAGCTTTTCCTCTTAAGTTTTAACTACTTTAAACAATGCTGCAGTAAGTACCTCTGTACATGAATCATCAATACTTCTGTAGCATAATTCTGATGTGGAACTACCATTGCAAATATAGTTTGAAATTTGAGGCTTTCATGGTAAAATACCAAATTGTCTTCCTGGAATGTTACTGATTTGTACATCCACTGACAGTGTATGTGCGTCCTACCGCTAGTCGAATATTGTGACATTGGAGAGAAACTGAATATATAATCAGACAATGGCCAGACCATACGTAAAAATAGAATTCTGACCCACAACCTGCAGGAATCATCCTAGGAAGCCAACCTACTATCTGTAAGTCAGACATGTTAGAAAGTCAGACCTCTATCTCTGAAAGCCAGTCTAGGAAGCCAAACAACAGCCCTGTAACAACTGGCCCTGAATGACCAGGACTTGAAGAATAACCGACAACTTTTCTAACTTTTGTCCCTGCTTCGAACTTAGAACCAACCAGAGAAAGCCAAATATCCACCCATAACCTATCACATACGAAGACCCACTTCTAGTTAGCCTGCCCACAATTTCCCCATGCTAATAACCTCCAACAGGGCATACCTGAAGTCTTCTCTTTTGTCTACTGTAAAGCTCTCCCACTCTTCTGCCTGTCTTTGAGGCTCTGTCAAATGAAAGTGGCAGTGGCTGGATCCCTTCCTCCCTCCCTCCTTCCCCTTTTCTTTTCTTTGTGCCTCCTTCCCTCCCTCCCTTCTTTCCTTCCTTCTTCCTTTTCAGTGAATTCCAAAGTATACCTAACCAACCAGATTGAAGGACCACTGCCCTGCGGGTTTGAGTAGTATAGGGGAGACAAAACAAAGTCACAGTTCTACTCCAGTTATAGATCCAAAGTGCCTCCTTAACCGAAATTCTATCAGTTTGTGTTGCCCATACTGAAAACCATTTGGCTAGGACAATAAAAAAGCTAAAGTACATATAAAGCCGTATTTCTCAATACCTCTCTGCTGCCTAATAGCTTAACACCATGTTGTTGTGTTTTTTTTTGTAGATTTAGGGGTTTCTCTGGATTAATATTTTATTAACCAGTTTCACCGGTGTTTCTGTGATTACAAAAGTCATATATTTTCTCTGTAAAATGCCCATAGTTTACCGAAAAGCATTAAAAAAAACCTTGGAATTCTATCATTCAGAGATAACAACTGGTAATACTTTGTTTTATAGCCTTTCGGACTTTTTCTATGCACATACATACATATATGTATATTACAAAAATTGAATAATACTGTAATAATGCTATCTTCACTTGATCATCTTTCTATATCAAAACTATCATCTTCATGAATAGTCCCAATGAATCCTATTTTATGGACATGGCCCAGTATCATTAATGTGGCCCCATCAAGTGATGGTGGCTGACTCCCTTGTTACAGAAAGCTCTGAATAAGTAAACTTTGTTGTTCTAATTTGTGCGATCTTTGTTTATTTCCACACTCGGTATAATTACTTTCATTTTTACTCTCTAAACAAAACAATGGTATTTATTTGATTAAACTGATATCTTTTATTTAAGAGTGAATGAGTATTTTTCATGCCACTATACCCTTTTATATTGATTTAACGTTTTCTTAATTTTTATTTCAACTGCATTAAATTAATACATTATAATTTTAACCTATATTTTGGAATTATTTTTTCACTGATACAAAGGAGACTTGTTTTATTTTGCTTATTCATTTTTAATATGCATTATATTTTTAGTAATATTTTTGGGATTCCTAGGCAGAAAATTCTATCACCTGCAAATAGTCGTGTTTATCATATCCTTTAAGATACATTGGTTTCTTATCTTTATTCTTGTTATATTATTGTCTAGGTCTTCCAGAAAAGTGTTTTAAAAGTTGTGCTAGCAGCATTCTTGTCTCTCACCTAACAGAAATATCTTCAGAACGTCACTGACGACTTTTGTGACATTTATCTACAGTTACTTTGAAATACATGCTGAGAAAGTATCCTTCTAGTCCTAGTTTGTTAAGAGCTATTATCAGAAATTATATGTTTATCAACTATTTTGGTACCTCTGGATAGGACAAATTCATCCTTTGACCTATTGAAGTTGTAAAATATAATAATGGATTTCTTAATTTAAACATCCTTTGGTTCTTAAACCCTATTTGGTCCTTATCTGATGAATATGGTGCTAAATAAAAGTGTAGAGCCTTGGAAATTTTATTATGTGCTTATTTTCCTCTAAAATTTAAAAACATGATATACAAGTCCAAGCAGCCCCTTTTAGTATTTCTCTTCCAAATCTAGTGTCCATTTGTCTCTCTTTCAACAGGAGTTATAGAATTTCAAGGAACAGTGGCAACATTTGGACAAAGTTTCACAGAAGTTGTCGATTTGTACTGGCTGTTCAATGAAATGATGGACATTCACAGAGAGAAGGGGGGAGAAGATGGCATGAAATCCTAAAGGGTAATTTAGGGATAAAAAATAGCAAAGGATGTAAGCAAAGACAGAACTCCGTTTTATATGTTCCATGAGCAACGATTAGATCTTTCAAAGAGGTCTAATCTAAGAGAAATTTATGAGAGATATAATTGGAAGAACAGATGGATATCATACTGAGTATGGTGTCAAATACTGAGGAGTCTGACTTTTATACAGTAAGTGGTTTCTGAGCCAGGGATTGATACACAAAACAACATTTGAGGATTAGAACTCCTGTGGTTGTGTATGGGCTGAACTATAGGAACATCATCTAAAAGGAGGGAGATCAGTAAGAAAGTCACTGCAATCCTCTAAGGGTGATTTTTACATCTTTGCTGTATATGGAAAATCTGATTAAAAACTTATCTATTTCCTCAATAATATAGTTGTTTATAATTAAAATTTGTGCATTTTGGATAGCAGTTTCCTAATTTTACCCTTGAGTTCTTTCAAAACTCTTGGGTAAACGTCAATTGGCCTGTCAATTTATCTACATAAACAGACCTTCCTAACAGGAGCCTTTAATTTTTTATTCGAATGTATGATGCCACAGAAATAACGTAACAGCTTACTTGCTGCAGAGGAAATAGGGGTTGCCAGTGTATTATAAATGAAATTAAAGACATTTCACATGATTATACAGCCAGAATTTTCACTTTATGGTAAACTGAGATTCTTTTGATAATGCTTTTCATGCTAAATATCTAAATATAGGAAAATCAAACATGATTTTAGTTAACAGCTTGTGAATGTTTCTGCTGTATGTATATTAGCACAGTGTGAAGCTATTCCTCAGAGAAGAATAGGCTTTAGGGTGATTGTCTTATCAGAGACATACTTTTCTTTGTGACTTTTCTCCTAACAGATATAGTTCCTTATTTTGAGAATGAAATGTATTTAATTAAAACTTTCTCTATAGAGCTTGTGTTGAAACTGTAGGCAATGTAGATCAGAATCTCTCCCTTACATTTAAGAATAAACAATCAGAACAGAACAGAACGCTTATGATATACTCAAGGAAAGACTGTGCAGGCCACACATTTTATATCGAGTCAAGTAGTGCTTACCGGATGAAAGCTACAACCAAAGAATTTTGAACATGTAAGGACTCACGGGATATTGTTCACATGAGTTCTTCTTAGGAAACAGCTAGATGATAAACTTCAAGCAAAAAGTTACTGAGGGGAGTCTCAGCAAAAGATCCAGATATATTTTACTGCAAATCTGAAACAAAGGTGTGTGTGATGGTAACGGAATATAATGTAGATGTTATATATCCAGCAAGTATAGAAATAGCATAAATAATAATAGTGGGAGTTGGCAGATGGAGTCAGGGGAATAAGGTAGTCAGGAGAATAATCTAGCTGATTGCCTCATATGTGATAACTCACAAATCTCATTGTAGAGATACAAGCACATTAGCAGTACAAAGGTAAAGATGAAGAAAAATAATACTATTGATTAAATTGGATGTGAAAAGGGGGAAAGGAGGAAAAAGGCAAAATCAATAATTATTTATAGAATAGGCAAGACATAGATATCGCTTAAAAGGAAAGGGCTCAACTATTATATTAAAACAACCACTAGAACAAAAATACGATATTTCTTATATATATGAAGACTTATGCAAAACAAAAACTTAAAAGGAAAACATAACATCAAAAAATGTTAGTGATAAGAAGAAAACTGTCAGTAATATTAATAAATGTATGTGCTAAACTTGCCTATTAAAAGAAAAATAATTTTCAAGGTTGATAACAAAGCAAACCAATTCTACGTGGCTTATATACCTAGATCAAAGTGATTCCCAAAGACTGAAAATGGAAAGTTAGAAAAAAGCATCAACTAAAACAACAATAATGGCAATCTATAAAGATGGAATTTTACCCAAAATACTCAAATGGGAAAAATAGTGTAGATACCATCACTTATGCTTTTTCAGCTCTTGTAAGAGGACAAAAATGTGATAGATTCAGAGTGATGTCTCACTCGGCAAGTGCCACTGGAGTTTAATAAAACTTCAGATTGATGTTATAACAGCTGATTCTTCAGGTTATTAAAGATTGAATAGGCCTTATGGAATGTCTTCCAAAATATATGCATATTGAAGAAAATTTAGAAAATACAGACATTTAAAAAGAAGAATATAAATTCACTCATGGTCACTTTAGCAACAAATAGTATTCTTAAAATATTATTTGTGATAAGTTTTAGGTTATTATAAATATAAAATATATATAGAAAACATACATACATCACATGTATGTTTTTTTAAAAAATTAGATAATGTTGAATATACAGTTCTGTATTTTACTTTTCTAATAAGGTAATAAACTGGACATTTTCTATTGCTCTCTAAACTTTATAGTTTATAGATGTACCATACTACCCTAGTGTGAAACATTTATCTAAGATGTAATTTTTTAATTTTATAATATTGTTGGAATAAAGAGGCGCTTATATGAATCTGCATCTTTGATTACACCTTTAGAATAAATTACTAGAAATAGGATTTGTATATCAAGGTATGTAGAGATTTTAAGGGCATCTTTTTTTGATGGGAAGACTACTAATTTCCACTGTCACACACAGTGTATATTTGCATATCTTATCTACTATTTTTTTACATTAAGTTTAAGTATTTAAGAAGAGATAATTTCTGGGGTGGACAAAATGGGTGAAGGGGGTCAACTGTAAAGTAATTAGACTTGTGGTGATGATTGCTTTGTAGTGTGTACAGGTGTCAAATTACAATGCTGTACACCTGACACTAACACAATGTTTAAAAAAGAGATAATGTCATTCATTTTGAAATTTTAAATATATTTTACTTCTATTAACTGCATCTTTTCTTTACTAGTGAGAATGAATATTTTCCATAGTATTAATTATAATTGACTTTTATTATTCATGATAGTTAATTCTACAAAGTTGTTGTGAACACTGAAATAGTGAATACTGAACCATTGCTCCCAGCGGGAATACAGAATTAGGTTCATGGAAGCTTGAGTTCCAAACATTTTCATCAACTGATCATTATACAATATTTGTAATGTATGCTTCTCTTTAAAGACACCCTTTAAAATATATATTGTTGGTTCGTTAACATTGTACTCAAAATGGCCAATAGCACTGTAACTCACGACTGAATGAAGCTTATTTAACACATGTATTCTCTCTGTATAAGGCACATCAGGTCTTCCTGTACTTAGGAACACTAGATGGCATTTCAGCACTTGGGAGCCATTTTACATAGTGAAATCACCAAGAAAAAGCATAAAAATGTGAAAAATGTGGCACTAAATAGACCACAGATAGGATACTTGTTTACAGTATGAGAGCTGCAACAAGAAGGTAGAGGTCAGCTTGTTTGACCTCAGCTAGGAATGTGTGCATTCAGTCACTCAAATTTTTCACTGTTCTGCATATTCCATAAAAGACTGCAAAGGTGGGCTTCCCTGGTGGCGCAGTGGTTAAGAATCCGCCTGCCAATGCAGGGGACACAGATTCGAGCCCTGGTCTGGGAAGATCCCACATGCCGTGGAGCATCTAAGCCCGCGAGCCACAACTACTGAGCCCGTGTGCTCCAACTACTGAAGCTTGCATGCCTAGAGCCCGTGCTCCGCAACAAGAGAAGCCACCACAATGAGAAGCCCGCGCACCACAACGAAGAGTAGCCCCCACTCGATGCAACTAGAGAAAGCCCACAGACAGCAACGAAGACCCAACGCAGCCAAAATAAATAAAATAAAATAAATAAATTTATTAAGAAAAAAAAAGACTGCAAAAGTGCCACAAATATTGACTTTACGTTTACAAACAAATTTTAGCAAGTAGGTGAATTCACAAATATGGAATTGACAAGTCATAATTAACCAGTTTTCATAATATTTTTCTTCTTTTCCAAATTATTTATGGGTCTGACCATGTTAAATTGGGAAGACTGTCATCCTTCTGTATCTGCAGGGTAATTATTTGAGGAGCCCCAAGGAAACCAAAATCCTTGAACGCTCAAACCCCTTACAGTTAGTCGGTCCTCCCTAGCCTCAGGTTCAAAATCTAGGTGATGTGGAGGGCAGACTGTATTGATGTCATTCATTTATATGAGCCCTTTGCCTATTAAGAAAGCTAACCTTTTGTTATATTTTTTTTAAAGTTATTGTCCCCTAGTGTTTTCATTGCCTTTTAGTACTTTCTCACAGTGTTTCTTGATACCCAG
This sequence comes from Monodon monoceros, assembly GCF_005190385.1. Taxonomy (NCBI): domain Eukaryota; kingdom Metazoa; phylum Chordata; class Mammalia; order Artiodactyla; family Monodontidae; genus Monodon; species Monodon monoceros. Next base: position 79,796,332 of record NW_021703776.1, on the reverse strand, counting down.
CCATTATAACTTTCATGGATTATTGTTCTATTCTTTTACCACTTTTTCAATTGCTATTGTGCTTTAAAAGATCCTAACCATCCTAGGAGTAAATAAATGGGCCCTTACATCATCTTCTAATTGGATGGTTTCTATTTTGTTCGATTTCATAATTGATATGGATTTTGTCATTGTAAGGTATGAGATGGAAATCTATAATTTTGCTTCTTTTAACATAATTTAACCTATTATCTCAGTGCCACTAATTCGATAACACTTTTGCCATATGGATTTATGAAGCTACAATATCTTCTGTGCATTTGCTTTCTTTTGCTGCTATAGGAAATTACCACATATTTAGTGGATTAAATTAACACACACTTATTATCTTATGATTCTGTAAATCAGAAGTCCAATACAGGTCTCATTGGGCTAACACTAAAGTATCTGCGAGGCTGCATTCATTTCTGGATTCTACAGAGAATAGTCTGTTTTCTTGCCTTTTCCAGCTTCTAGAGGATGCCTGCGTTTCTTGATTCGTGGCCCCTTTCCTCCATCTTCAAAGCAGACAAGGTTGAATCAAATCTTCCTCATGTTGCATTGATCTGACCCTTCCATCACTGATTCTCTTTCTCTCCAGAGCCAGGAAAGCGTCTGTGCTTTTAAGGACTCCTGTGTTTAGACTGAGTCCACCTGAATAATCCAGGATAATTTCCCCATCTCAAGGTTCATAATCTTAATTACACTTGCTAAATCTCTTCTGCAACATAAGGTAACATATTCATCCATCCTAGGAAGAAGTACACAGACATTTTTGGGAGGGGGGGGACATCATTTTGCTTACTACATTCTGGTAAGTTTTTTTCTGCATACCATGTTCTATCGCTGAGGCTTTCACTCTATTCTACTGGTCTGGTATGTCTACTCCTGCTATATTATGTTGAATTTTGATGATTTATATTACACTTTAATCTGGCAGGCCTTAGTGTATCATCTTAGCCTTCATTTTTCAAAATGTTCTCATGTATTTATTTTAGAAACTGTTTTACAACTAATTAAGTTCAAGAAACATTCTTTATATATTTAATTTGAATTGCATAGATCCTGTAAATTAGTACAAGGGGAACTAACATCCCTCCTACACACATCTCCATTCAATCTTTATAAAAATGTGGGTATAAAATTTTAAAATTTCCATCAAATATGTTCCAAATATTTCTTACTAAGCTTATTCCTACTTATTTATTGTTGTTGATGTTGCATATGGGGATATTGTTCTATTTTCTAGTCTCCTAGATATGTAAGAAAATGTTGATTTTTGAATGTTTGAATTATCTCATTAGTTCTAATAGATTCCAGTTAGTCTATTAAATCACCAAACATTTGTTCATAATGCTAAGTATTTAGGTTGACATGTCATATACAAACAATATTTCATTTTTTCCAACTTTAGATGGTTAGATAACTTTAGTTATCATGTGTGGTTTTATATACTTACATCCTAAACCTGTTGTGCATCCAACTCAAAACAATCTATCTAAATAAATACGATGTAAACTCTTCTCAACCAAAAATGGTAAGCTGAATTATGGATACTTTAATACTTCCAGCAGCTGAGAATATATTATAAAAATAAACAGCAAGAACATTAATAAATAATACAATTGATGTCAGATATAACATGTCTATAAATGCCTATCTGATGATTTTTCTCTGTCAATGCTCTCTTGCTAACGATTACTGGTTGAACAGGTAGTGCTTATTAATCACTGCATTGAGGGAGAACACATTCCTTGGGGAACCACTGGTTATCTTATTAAGAGGGTGTTAAAGAGGAGTTATTGTAGGATTTGGGCCTGTGTTGGTGATTTGGGGAAGGGTTTAAGGAAACGGGGTTTTACTCTGAATCGGATCATGTCAGGAAGCAGGGGTAATTCTATGATTGATCACTTTAACAAATCTTTTGTAGAGGGAGGAAAGAACAGAGTGAGACTAAAGTTGTAACTGGTAAAGAAGTAGCAATCACTCATCTGTGCCAAGATAGGAGGATATTGCTGTTTTTTGTCATATGAAAATTGCTCAAGTTTTTTTCTGTGTTTAGATGTGATTTCTGAGGGGTCTTGTTTCTGTCTAATTCCATGATCACGGAGTGGCCTTGTCTGATGTTGATGTTTTATAAAGTTGTTTATCCTTACTAGGAGTACATGAAAGTCTGTCTGTGAGTGTCCAGACAGCTTCCAGATGTTAGAGGCTACTTTTCTCTCTCATCACTATATAGACCAAGATACAACAACATTACCAATCCCAAAGGGTTTGGTGTTAATTATGTCTGAGAGTGTTTCATTGTTATTTTTGTGTGTCTGAGTTTATCCATTTTAATTTCTTTTGTTCTGCACTATAGTTAATTATGGTAAATATATCCCTGAGATGTTTTTAATAATCACAGATTTAGAATGTCACACAAATTTGGAAACTACAATAATACTTACTAAATTATTAGACTTGGTAAGTCTAGTAATTACTAGACTTATGTCAACTGGGATCAAGTAGTCACTTTAAAATTTCGTAGGGCAGAAAAAAATAGCTACATGTTTTTCTGGCCATTTGCTATAGACTTGACAAACTGGGCTGGATTAATTTTCTCTTGTTGCTCTCCCTTGTTATTTTTTTCTTCCCAACTAATTTATTTTTTCCTCACATGATGATGCACATCTCTTTTGGAGTCATGATACATATGCTTAACGCCTGTATTGCACATATAAAGAAAAAGGCACATCTGTATAGTTTCTGGTCATTTATGCTTATTATTTGGATACGATTAAACTGGTCTGAAGCAAAATTTCTTTTATTTTTATATAAAAATATATCTATGATTTAGGACTCATGTCTGTAAATTATTTGTTCATTTAATTCACCAGAAGTTTTTAAAAAGTGCATCACTTACATATTTCTCTTTAACATTACCTAGGAAATGCACCATATAAAGAATCAGAAACAATCCATTAAATAAAACCTTACCAGAGGTTTATGTTGCTAATTAGAATTGGACTAGCTCCACCCCAATCATTTCAAATTTGTAAACTCACTCAAAGGAAATGTTATCTTTAGAACAAGGGTGCAAAATGTGGAATATTTTAATCTTTTTGAGTTTTCATTGTGTTCTTGTTCAGAACATATGGGCTTCTTATGCATAATGGGAAACTAAAAAACTAAGGTCTCCCAGACTGTATATGACAAGTTCGACTAGCAGCTAGATCTCTTGTATCCTCTTCAAACAGACAAAGGACACTCAGTGTGCTAATCTATGAAGTAGTGGGGGAGCCATGGTAGCAGTCAAAACATGGAGAGAGTAACATGATCTTTATAAAAAAAATATTCAAATTATGTCCTAACTGGTTCCACGCAGGTTTTCTCAAAACGACTGCTGTCTCTTTAGTTTTGAGATCATCCGTCCATGCACAATCATCAACACTAAAAAGAATACATTTCATTACCCTTCCTTCTCAGAATCTCTATTCTCTGTCCTTCCAGAAATCTCTCCATCTCCCAGCTGTGGGGATTTTGGTAGATATGAATTCATGCAACTTAAATTCTCTTAAAAACTCTTTTTTCAGAAAAGAAAGAACAAGTGCAAGAGCCAAAGACAAAGAGAGCGAGCGAGTGAGAATTTCCTCATAAAACCCCAGAAATATCAATTTTAGAATTGTACCTATATTCCATTCAATTTATTTTGAGGGAATGACTCATTTGTTCACATGACATTCCTAAGACGAAGAGAAAATGTGTTTTGTTACCTTTGGTTGTAGACAGGAGTGGGCATTGTGCGGTAACAGCTGGGATTGTGTAGAGTTTAAATACGATTTTATGATTGCCATGCACATTTTTAGAGAGACTAAATAAAGATTTAATTCTTCAATATTAAAATGTGCTAAAATATCTTGATATTTATTCTTTGGCTACTTTTTCAAGCATCTTAAAGCATGCTTCATATATAGTATTAGACTAAGTGATTATTCAGATATAATTATCTCTGAATTCACTTGTCTATTTATATATTTATGGAGTTCGTTTCCAAGCAATCTTCAAGTAATATTTTTTTCCTTTAAACTGTGTGAGGTATTTGACTGGAAGTTTTCAATCTTAGGTTTTTTGTCATAATTGTTTAGCAAATGGTCTAGCGTCACCATCGTCATCACATTATTATTAGCAGTAGTAGTAGTAACAGTGATACAAAAACTAGCATTGTTATTTTGTGGTTTACAAAGAAGTTCATAATTGCCCTGTGAAAAATGTAAAATCCAGTATTCATTAACATTTATTTTTTAAAGTTTCATGTAATTTCATTAATTTAAAATCTTATATCAATGGAACATAGTCAGTTTAAGGAAGTTTAATGTACAGCAAGTTAAGGACAAAAACCAGGACCCAATTCTGTTTGCTTTTAGTATTTTTCCTATGACTAGCTGATTTTTACTTAGTTGCAATTACATGTTATACACATTTTAAAATTTTTGCCTTTTTAATTTATCATTATTTAAAAATCCTGCTCTCAAATCTCGAAAAGACCCTTTTAAGAAAGAAAGAATACCATGATGATTAAGCATATTAAAGAAAACATTTCAACTAATCAACTCTTAAGGAATCATAAATTAATATATGATTTGGAACATTTCTTGCCTGTCAATTCTGTAAAACAATTTTTAAACATAATTCCTAACGGTGGACAAAATGCAGAGAAACACGCTTTCTCACACATCAGTAAAGAGAAGGAGAATAAATGGTCACAACAGTTTGGGAAAGCACTGTGAAAATATGTTACAAGACTGTAAATACATTCATATTATTTAGCCCAATAATTTGACTCCTGGGAAACAAACTCAAGGAAACAAGAAAAAGACAGGCAAAAAATATATATATTTCAGTATCTTTTTAAAGAAGCATAAAAATTAGGAAATGGTGTAGATGCTGAATAACATAAATATGATTAAATTACTTGCAGTCTGTTGCCTTCAGTGTTATGCACTGATATAAAATGCTCACCAACAATATATTAAAATTATTTCTCTGTACTTCTCTTATACAGGCTCTTTTCCATGTTTTTGCTTTGTCCTCGATTTGGCTAATGTTAAAAACATCCAGAAGTAGAGAGTCTCTCTTCCTCTAATTGTTAAATGAAAGTCTAGGGCTTTAACTAGAAAACTCAACTTGTTTCTTCCTAAGCTAGTCTACTTGTCAAGGAGGGGTGAGGTCTCAATCCCAGGAGCTTGCGACGGGTCAATACCTCCACAATGCAGGCTGCTGTATAACGGAGCCAGAGTATAATGAACACTGATGATGCGAGCAACTATGTTTTAGAAGAGAACTGGTGTTATCTAGGAGTCTAACTGCCATGTAGATGATCTTGTGTTATTCGGAAATTAAGGTATTTTTCTAGATTTTAACAATGTGGGAAGAAATAGAAAATATAGAATTTGAAAATAAAATTGTAAAATTTATGTGAAAAGAATGGGTGTGGGAGTGGTATATGGTCCCTAGAGAGGCTGAGGAATATGAACATGGGGACTCCATTTAATGAAATCACCAGCATAGTAGTCATAGCCCTTGGCTGTGTATATTGGCATCTCATATACAACTGTGCAGCAAATGCATGGCTGGAAACTGCTTCCCATTATCTGGAAGAGAAGCAATCACCAGGAGAGCACATGGCAAAAATATGTGAAAATGGCAACACAGAGGCATAATTAAAGAACATTCCAGAAAATCTCTGAAACATTCTTACTAAACAGGATATTTCCTGTTTAAAAATATTTTCAAACTTTATGTAGATGAACTCTAATATTTTAAACATCATATACAGAATAACAGTAGAAAAATAGCTTTTTAAAATGGAGCTAAACAAAACACAAGGCATAAAGTTATACATGTCTGTATTTCAATTTTTGCACATATATAAAGTGTCTGGATTTGTATATTCTCCATTAGAAGGCCTTAAAGTCAAGATACAAATATATACTTGTTTAAAAATAACTTAATTTTTATAGGGCATATCACAAACTCCAGCTCTACAGCCATGTTGGGTCTGTGATCTAGAGTCTGTGGGGCTTTGTCCTAGCTCTGCCACAGGAATGTTTATGATTTTGGCAAGTTGACTTATTTCATTGTGTCTCTGTTTCGTATAGGTAAACTGATGCAGCTGGACTGGATTATGTCTAAAATTTTCTCTGGTTCTAAATGGCTATTGTTCAATAATTCTACTAAACACATAGTTCTTCCAGTAGAGCGTGCACATTTTATTCTGAAGTGTGTACCCATAAATACATGATAATTGATTTAACAAATATTGAGTTTCTAGTCAGCTGGGGCACTAGGGATGCAGTGGTCAACAAGAAATACGGACTCTGTTTCTTTATTAGTGTACTATTTGAGGTATAAGAAGGCGGTAAATTTATTTTTTTTTCCAATTTCTATCTTTAACCCTAGAAGAATGAGTTCAGCTTCCTACCCCTGGCATGTATGTATGTGTTATGTATGTATGTACGTGTGTGTGCATGTATACATGGGTGGTGGTCAGGAACTACTTCTTAAGGAATCACTTCAGCTTAATATCCCAGAGGAAGGTAGCAGCATGAAAAATCATTTTAGGTTCATAAATTGGAAGCCCACAGGCCCCAACCAGAATATAGATATGTTTTCTCTGATCCCACCATGCTTTAAAACATTTTTATTAACGAACAATATAAAGTTGGAAGATTTTAAGCAATAAAATATATTTCCAGTTTCTTTCATAAGCTAGAAGACTCAGCCAGTGTAACAGCATGACCTAATAGCTAGAGCTGGGTACATTAGAGGCTGTACGGCAAAGCCCCAATCATTAAGTTCCCCGTCACTCACTAATGGATTATACTGGGTCCGCTCTGCTTGAAAGATCTGTCTCTCACTGTCACTTGAGATTTGAACGCTAGCCTACAGGTCTGAGGAACTGCAAGTTCCTTAATATGTTAGGGCTCAGTTCAGTTAGGGATCTTATTTATAAACGTCAGAACCTAGTCTAACAAATTTAGCAAAAAGTATTTGATAACAGAGAGTAGATAGTTTTCATAAACTGTAGGAGAAGCCAAAAACCTGGCTTGGAAGCTATGCCACCAAGAACAACAGCCAGATCATACCTGTAGGCTGATCATGGGAGCTGTTCTCCTTCTGCATGGGCTCCACATCTGACGCTGTGTCATGAGGCCTGCAGTGGTGTCGCTGGGCTTCTGGCACTACTGCAGAGAGCTTTTAATTTTTTGATAGCACACCACCACCCTCTCCAGCCATACTGAATCTGCTCAAGGCCACCATCCTCCTGTTACGTTCTTCTGAGTGATGCTTTGAAGGATTCTAACAAACCTATATTGTATCTCTAAGCAAGGCTGGAGAGGCAAATTCAGGCTTCTACCTTGCTGAGGCAGGATGAACAAAACGGAAAATCAACAAAATATTGAAAGTGTCTTCAAAAGGTACTTGGCATTTAAAGATTAAGGACTTGTAATAAGTGTGTATATGTCTAAAGGTATATAGTGAGCTGCCCTGGTAAAGATGAAATTTGAAACCACTTCTCCTGTGCCCGAATCCACTATTTATCCATGCCTCTAGTCTATATTTATAGAAAACTCTAATCCCAAGGGAACAGTCTGAAATGGTAGAACTTCCAGGTACTGTAGGGAGCTTTTTATTTTTTAATTTTTAAAATCTCCATTTAAAAACCAATATTTCTCAAAACATGCACATATTAACCATCCGATGCTTCCTGCATATAAACTCAGATAAGACTAGAAGACACCCGACACTGTTGGAAAACAAACCCCTAAAGCATTACTATTAGATCAGGGAAGGCACGTAATGGTAACAAGGAATGAAGTTATCTTCCTCTCTGTAGCACGGATATCTTATCCCAGGATTTATACTTCATGAGGCCCCCAAATACGTCCTCTGGGTATTACACAGCGTCATTTAATTTCACACTGAGGTCTTAGTTTTTCCATTAGAAAATGAATTATTCTGATAAGTAAAAATAACAATGTACTTTAACTTTCTGTACCTATGATGATGGGGTAGATAGCACAGGATATAAAACTGTTGAAAGTAAGAATGTGTGTGTACATTTTGAATGAGTGAATGCTTTTAATAACCGGCTTTCAGATCATCTGAATAGTTACAGAAAGCTGAGCTGAGATAGCTTCCACATCCTCAATCGTATTTTTTTTTCACATTGTAATGAGATAACTAAAATGTCCTCTTTCTTTTGCCAAGATAAGTAGAGGTATCAATTATCTGAAATGTGATTTAATCTCTTTTGTGTGTCAGGCCAAGAGAAAAGAAGGGATGCAGACAGGAAGAAAACAGCCATAATCAAGAAATCATCAATAATTACATCCAGAAGTCTAGTCTAAGTAGCTCATTCACACTTTTGTTTGCCTTCGTCCAACTATATGACTTACAAAAGTGGTGCTTAAATGGGTGAATAAATGATCTTTTCACAAGCCGGAAGAAATGCGGCTTTACTATCTGATCACCGGTCACTGCTCGGTGAAGGCCAAGGAAACGAGGGAGGGGGCAGAACAGCGGCTCAGAGAAGCGGATCTGGAATAAAAGTGAGATTGTGAGACAGGAAAGAGCACCCAGGAGGGCCAATTGAGTGTCGGAGACCAGTCACTTCCTTGGCCTTATTTCATTACAAAATGTGTTGTAGGAAAGAAATGACTGAAAATGAATAGCCTCCCTTCTGTGCGTATTCGGGCAACCAGCCCCAGTTAGAAGTGTGTTTTCTTTTTCATTTCATGCACAGAGAATTTGTGAAGATAAGGATTCTTTAAGATATCACAGTCCTAATTCTTAGAATTATACCATTTTGAAATAAGCACATTGAGATAATAGCAGAGTACCTTAATCTTTCTTCTCTTTTGTTTCTCTTTTTCTCTCTCTTCCTCTACCTCCTATTCTTGCTCCTTCTTAGTCTGTCTCTGTTTCTCTTTCTTGCTCTCTCTCTCTCTCTCTCACACACTCACACTCACACACACACACACACACACACCCTCTCAAGCATGCACCTAGACACAACTAGCACTGCATAACAACAGAAATTGACAAATTGACCCTGGCTCTTTCGAATAAAAAGAGCATACTTAAATGCTTAAAGATGCCAGCGTACTTTATAACGTCTAGTACTGCTCACGGCGACTCTGACTATAGTTAAGTATATTGTAAGACTGCCTCCTGCAAAAAAAAAAAAAAAAAAAATCCCTAAGTTGTTTACCATCTATTGAGAGATCTATACCTTTTATTTTCTATCCTGAAAATCTCTCTTTAAATTACCAGAGTGGCCCTTCATGGTGTATTCTGTTATTTAGTAGACAAACCTATGACGATCTTACAATATCAGAGCTGGGGTAAGAAAGCCTGCATAGACCATTTGCATAAGAGATAGAAAATAATTCCCTGTATTTTTGGAATAGTATGACGATATTTCCATAGTAAGCAAAAAAAATGTACACCTGTGTATTTTTGCCCGGTTTAAAACCTGGTCTCATAATCTCTAAACTTTTCGTATCTGGTAATGGAGGCTGGGGTTGGCAGTGGACACAAGGGAAATGCTGACACCAGAGGACAGTGGACAGAGGAAAGCATCCCTGGAGTCACGGCTGAGTGCACACAGGCACAGCAGGGCTGCTGAACTGATGCCCTTTGCTGCACCTTTCTTTATCTCTGTAGCATTTCCTGTTATTCACCAAGTCACCCTTAAGAACACTCTTCTTGCTGGATGCAGTGCTTAGTTAGGTTCTCTCTATACTGTTCTGATTTCTTCATCTCCTTTTTACCTCCCAAGCCACTGTTTCTTACCTCCACTGAGGTCATTTTCCTTCTCTCTGTGGGCATTTTATTGATGTTGTAATTGTACAGGCTTAGTTACCACCTCTCTTTAAATTCCTAAATCGGTACTTTCATTCCCAACCTCCCTCCCAAGCTCAAGCCATACATTTCAAACTTAGAGTTCAGTTGTAAAGTAACTCCTCCTGTGGCTTCTGCCTTTTGTTATTACTCCTGACCTTGAAATCTCAAATTATTCATTCATTATTCCTTCACCCTTACCACTAACCCCTAAATCCAGTGAGTTGCAAGTCTTGTTTTGTTCATTTTTAATATTTATGCCATAAATCTCTTTGTGATTCCTGTTGTTCTCGTTCTAGTTTAAGTCTCTCATTTCCTGACACCTGGATTATTGTTAACTGGTCTCTTGTCTTCTGTCCATTTCACTGTTTAGTCCAACCTTCAGGAAATTACCACAATACTCTTTCTTAAGTTACCATTCTGATTACGTACTCAATCTTCTTTTATAAATCATCAGTAATTCTTTGTTTTACAAAAAAATTTATCTAGACTCATCAAGTTGTTGAAAAATCTGATGTTAAAATGGACCATCTTATAAGACTACATTTCAAGTCTCCTGTACCAAAATTATACTACTTGGTTTTCCCTGAACATGCTAAATGCTTTGATCTGTGCTGTGTCCTCTGGTTGACACGACCTTCATCCTTGTATGTTAAAATAATACATACTGTTCGAGGATATGTTCAAATGCCATGAAGCTTCCAGGAGTACTTCCTTAACTCTGCTTATCCTTTCTATCCTGTCTTGTGTCCTTTTATTTCTCTTTCTCTATCAGTGTATCCATGCCATTTCACCTACTGGACTATAAGCTTCTGCAGGAGAGTAACTATATCATCATGTCCAATCCTTTTCCTAGCAATTTTCAATAAGTATTTGATGAGTAGATTAATAAAAAATAACATAACGAATTTCCATATTAAAAATGAAGTTGTAAGAGAACATCTCTTAAAATCTCCACAAGTGTGGAGAACTGATATCTAGAAATCACTCTTGATCCAAATGACCATCATCCTTGGCTCTTTACCCACTGCCTCTGTCCTGGACCAGGTTTGAGGTTTCTCCTCATCCCCTTACACAAGCAAATAGGACAATTTCATGTCTCAGTTCTGGCCAGTACTTTCCAATTAAACTATAGTAATCCCTGATGCTGTCAAGTACGATCTAATTTGCACCTCCTCAATTACAAATGTCACCTGCTTTGGGACCCTAAAAGGGAAGAAAACTGTTATTTTTTTAGCAGCTACTCTATGCCAAACATTTCACATATCAGTTGACCTTAAATTTCCACTGCTATGTTATTATTATAAGATGACATAATAAAAAGATGCAAATCTTTCAAAGTGTTTCCTGAATTTGTTTTTAAAATCTCTAAATGCGGTGGCTTCCCAAGACAACTTACTGTGAATATTGTTTCCCCAAGATGTTGTTCTTGAGTGACTGAGACAGACACAGTTGATTAGGGCTTTACCGAATAAGGTTAGTTATATTAAATTAATGTATTTTAAATGAGTAGTAAGTTCTAGTGTTCTAGTAAATCCAAGCATGTGTGTTCAATTCAGCTGGAAGATGATATAAGGAATCTGAAAACAAATATGAGGCCATATTTCTATTTTTAAAATTTCTTTACCTTGAAAAATTCCTTTAGTATAGTTAGGAGGACATCCTTGAATGTCCTTGATGTAATAATTCAGGAACAGTTATGACTGGGTGACTCTGAAATGCACAATTCATAAATAAGAAGCCTGCTTTGGTGAGGTGTCATGCAGCTTCTGAGTCCAAAAGAGAAAGCTACCAACAGCAAGGTCTTTATGAATAGACTGAATCAGTAAGACAGATTTGTACTCAGCATGGAAAGAACTTTAGGTCGCCAATGCTTATTTTCCATCATTCTTATTATATCCGGAAGTCAGTAATACCATCTATAGCCCCGTCTTTACATAGAAAAGATATAATTTATCCGCATCATTCATCACCAGCCTCATCATTATCTCTAGCTCATTCCACAACAGATTATTTCTCTGTCCAAACACTCTGTGAATGTTACAGCAATAATTTAACATACAACTGAAGGGGTTCTCAGTCTTGTCAGTTACTTCTGATTGCCATTTCTCTTAATAATTCAGTGTTTTTTGTCTAAATCAATTCCATTCTTAGGAAGTCTGTTTATCGAATTTTATACTTGTTTATCCCCCTCTAGTTCTGACTTCAGTGTTACTTTATTTATAGAGTAATATTTCAATTTAATAAATAAGTTATATACAAATAAGACAGTTCCATAATATTTGTGGACTATAGTTCTTATTTTCATGCTATATGAAGTATCCAACACATATTTTTTGTATGGTTTTACTTAGTTTGACATTTTACACTTCAAAATGTGCCCATTAACAGATAAATTTAAAAGCAGCATTCTTAAACTTTGGGGATAATATGAAGAGAAAAATGCTATCACTTTTGCTGGAATTGAAGTTTAGACTCAGTATAACCACTACAATCTAGGTAAATATCAAGTTGACAACACGATGGTAGTTCTATCATGAGACCATTGACATGAGACTCCATGAAGTACCATATACCTCCCAGACTTGTTTCTGAGTCTAGTATGGACATTTCTTTTTAGGTGTTCTAGATTAAATATGTAAAACTGGGAAAGAAGCATGATCAAAGCCCAACCAGCAGAAGAAGTCACAACCTGGGATCATGAATGAAGAAAACAGTCTGGATATCAGGATTTTACAAATATCAGGCACTGGGATTTAAAGCTGTTTCTGCATCTCCCTGATCCCAGCATACTCACAAATAAACAGGCAGAGATCACAAATAAATGGGTAAGTGCATTAAAGTATCAACAGTGCTGCAAAAGTCAGAGACTAATACAACTATGCCAAGGAGAGGAAATAAGTTTTATACATATATATATATATATATATATATATATATGTTATATATGACTATATATGTTATGTATGACATATATATGTTATATACGACACATATATGTCATAAAATAGAAGGTAATTCTTAAGCAATTGATATGAAGAGAAAAGCTGTAGTGAACTAGGGGCTTGAGAACGTTTTTAAGTGGGCAAGATGAACTCTCGCTGGTATTCCACTCTTTCTGATTGACTACAAATCCCTCTCCAAGGAAGCAGGCCCATTAAGAATATAAAGCACTCCAGTTCCATTCATAGGTAGGTAATACTCATGCGATGTTTTTTTTTATGATTGATTTTATATTACAGATTTTGACCACCTCCTGATAATTGGACCCTGGCTAGGTGCAGCCTACATAGATAGATAGGCAGGAAAGACAATGTGATTGAGAACTAGGGAGCAACCTGTAAGAAAACAATTGGGGAGAAGAATTGCAAAAAGCATTCTAAATGGCAGAAATTTAATCGACCTATCATGGTCTATGAACTCTTTATTTTTCTAAGTTATGTAGTAGAGCATGATTGTGTGGGGACAGAACAAGGGTGGAGTACGTATTTAGTGCAAAGAAGATTTGATATGCTGTGCCAACTCGTATAAATAGTAATATGATGAACCCTAACTAAATTGGGATTTCAATGGATGCAGAAAAGACTGCTTGTTCATACAGTCATTAAAAATATCTATTAAACATCTCAATGCCAAGCTGTGTGTCAGACATTAGAGAGCTAACAAGGAAAAGACACAATGCCTGTTCTCAGAGAGCACACATTGTGGTAGGTAAAGAGGAACAGTAATATTTACCAATTTAGTATTTAACCGCTTATGATAAAAGTCTTATGTTCTAGGTTATGGGAGAGCTTGTGAAGAATAACTCAGTTTGCCTAGAAGCGTTATGAAAGATCTCAAGAGAAAAATATTTGGGTTGAAACTTATGAGGAAAATAAAAATATGTATGTGTGAAAGGCAACTCATTTTCTGAGAGGGTGTTACAATCTGGGTTCTCTGTAAAGCTAACTCTAAAACAGATACTAGCTTGCAGAATGTTTATTAATGGGGTGCTCTTGGGATCAAACCCTGTGGAAGCAAAGGAAGGGAGCAGGACAGAGTAGAGGATGAAGTCCAAGTGTGATGGAGGTCCAATTATAGACTTAGCCTACTCCATGGGGAGCTCTGGAACTAGAATGGACTGTCAGGGTTGTTCTGAGCTAGGCTTTATACCTCGTGTCAATCAATCATTACATGAGTGCCACCCCATGAGGGGGCAGCCCCCCATAGGAGAGGCAGCTGAATTGGGACTGACAACTAAATGATGCTGCCAACCACACTCCCAGCAGTTGAGTTGCAGGTCCTACGTTGAAGAGGAATTGGAGCATATCACAATGACCATCACAGAGGTGATATGAGTGGAGACTTGAGCATGGTGGAGAAGGTTTGGAAGATGATAATCGGAAAACCTGGATGAAATACACATTATAGAAGTGTCTGGGAAAATTGAGGGTGCAGTAGAGGTTGGTTACTATGCTGGAGATGTCAAGTCCTGTCACCCCTCTGGGACAGCACCAGTGATCTGAGGAATTCTAAGTAGCAGACCTTGGGAAATGGTGCAGGTTTGTGAACAAGGAAATTCAGCAGAAATTGGAGGAGACATAAATGTGTCTTTAGCTGAGGGGCAATGACCCCTATAAGTTCTGGTGAAAGGCAAGACAATCCAATTTCCAGGGTAACTATATTGCTAGAAACATACAATGGAGGTAGTAGGCAGAGTGATGACTCCTATAGAGACCTATATCCTAATTTCCAGAATGTTACCTTAGATGGCAAAAGGAACTTTGCAGATATGACTAAAGGTATAGACCTTGAGATAGGGAGGTGATCATTCATTATATGGGTGAGCCCAGAGTGATTACAAGGGTTCTTAAAAGTGGGAGAAGAATGCAGGAGAGAAGGTCAGAGTGATGCAACGTGAAAAAGACTGGAACTGTCAATGCTGGCTTTGAAGATATAAGGAGGCTGTTAGCCAAGGAATACAGGCGATCTCTAAAAGCCAAAAAAAGTGAAGAAACAGATCCTACCTAGAATATACTGAAAGGAATGTAGCCTTGCCAACACTTTTATTTTAGCCAGATGAGACCCTTGTCACACGTTTGACCTACAGCATTGTAAGACAGAAAATTTGTGTTGTTTTAAGCCATTAAAACAATTGTTGGTAACTCAACATTATAAAAATATGGTAAAACAACATTGTGGTAACTCACTACAGCAACAATAGAAAATTAATACAGAAGATATATGTTAGAAATTAGGTCCTAAATTCACAAGGCACACAAGGCAAAATTCAGTGAGTCAACACTGACTTTGACAACATCTTATATGGCTCATAAAGTATAGTAAACATAATCTGATTTATATGATCCTATAAATTAATCTTCATCTATAAATACATACTATATAAAATAATGTACAGCATAAACATTATATGTAATATATACATAAAAGTACATATGCAAAAAAGTTAGGGTACTTTTTAAAATCACACACATAATCAAAATTACATGAACTAATTGCATATATGATGTTCCAATCTACTTAGATAAAAGGAGATAAGAAAGACAAGAATATTATTGGAAGTGAGGTTCAAATACTCCCTTTGATACAGGTGAACGAGGCAGGAGATTACTTACTAGAAAGAAGTTAAAACATCAGAGTAGGAGAAGCAATTTGGACTTAATTCTGGTCTCGTGGATTACTGATGAAAGGGTCTTATACGCTTCCTGTCTGGGAACAGGATTGCTTACAGCATTTGGGGCAGGGCCAAAATTCTGGGAAAGATTAAATACTCCATGGGATTTAGAGGCATGGCGCTATTTTCTATTTCAGGATCCTAGGAAACACTTAAACTGCGTTCAGTACTTTAGTAAGTAATATACTAAAACTTCAGTAAAGTAATATCTTTGCTAATAACATAAGTTAATAGCATGAGATTATGTTAGCTAATAACATAATATCTTAGCTAATACTAACATGTTATTAGCTAATAACAATAGCTAATAACATGAGATTAAAATTTGTAATTAACGCTATAACAAACCTATATTCTTATAAATTTTATAATATAAATTTGGAAATAAACTTAATTTCACTCTATAGGGACCATGATTACAGTGGCTAAAAATGAATCACCCACATAGTTTCGTTAACAGACAGCATGTTTCTCCGCGTTTTGTATCTCGAGAACCCAGAATAAACCGAGACCCTTTTTAAATGCAATAAGAGCCCCATGCTTGAGCAGCTTCGCAAGTGCAAGAAAACAAAGAGTTCTGATTTTCCCCTTTTGGGAAACAGATCCATTTCATTCCATGAACTTTTCAGTGATGTAGAAAGATGAAAAAAAGACCTTATCTGCTTATTTTTGCAAATCCAACGCCAGACTAACAAGGTAGGGATGGGGGAAGGGAAGGAGGGAAAAGAATGCAACACTAGTATCTTCGGTTTGTTTGGGATTTTAATGTCATTACAGAGACAAGGCAAATATTCCTGGAGCTTAACTGTATAATCCTACATGTGGTATATCAGAACTAATATATGGATTTTTGCACCATGACTGAGTAGTGGTTCGGTTTTTACATATTAAGGGACCAGAGGTGACATGATGTCATTTGACAATGACAAAGATGCCATTTAATAGCTAAGAAGATACAAACACAGTAAAATAAAAGTCCTTGGAATAAAGGAAACAATCGCGGGTCATTACTCAAGACTGACTGTGGATCCACGATTCCAAACGGCATTTATGGATCCTTACAATTCACATTGCTGCAGAAAATACCCATTCTATCTCTTGGCTTCTCTGACCCTTCCCTCATGCCTGGCCAGCACACTAAAACTGCAGACACTTTTTATCTATGTTATTAGACACCCAATAAATATTTACACAGTGAATAAAGAAAAGAGTAAGTGAATGAATGACTTTACATATAATTTGTGCTTGGCATGACAAAGATGCTAAACTGTTCCAATGGCCATCTGACTGTAAAAATCCTCCACTTTTGACATCTCTCTCTGGTGATAAGTCTGTGTTGAGGGATTGTGTCCAGTACTAATTAAGGGTACTCCCCTCTTAAATGCTAATTTTTCAAAAAGTGATTCTTTCTTGGCTTACAGAACAGCTCACTTAAATCTTCTAAATTGGTTTGCTGGGGAAATGGTCCTGACCTCCTTCCCCCTTAGATACAGGCTCATGTTCTATGTTTCTTAAACTAAGGCTATACTCACACCAGAATAATTAACTGAATAATTGTCCTAATGGGATTTAACCTTACTCTCGGTCTTCATTGGATGATTGCTCCAGTGTGAATATAATCTAATAAGTTCCCTAAGAAGGACTTAATCTTTACTTCCTAAAACCAAAGTCTACTGTGCTTTCCCTACACTTAATTTTCCTTATTAGAGATGTAATCAATGTTAAAAATAAAACACTCAAAATAGAAATATATGTTCTGGAAATAAGAGCTCCACTGATGACACCCTGCAGAGATATTTACCATTAAAAGTTTACAGAGCTTTCTAGAATTTCTTCTCTCTCCTCCTTACACACATATATACACATATACATATATGTACACACACAAATATACATCATATGTAAAGATATACACACACACACATATATATATGTACATGCATACATACACAGGCATACACACATAACAGACGTCTCTCCAAGTACCACTTGGTTCCATGGAAGATAGTCAAGTATTGGCATAAGTATTTAGCCAAAACCAAGACCAAGGCCAAATATCATCACTGTAGAGTGAACTTCTATAATACAAGAATAAATTTTACTTGAGATAATTATTTTAACTTTATAACTAAAAATTTTAGTTATATACATTTAAATGTTTGAAATTATAATGCTGGAACAATAAATTCTCAGCACTATTTTATACAAGAGTGACCCTGTGGTCCTTATATCTTATTGATACATTTACAAAATAAAATAGAGGCTCAGTTTTACCAGAAATTAGTACAAATGAAAGATTTTAGTAGAGTGGGGTTAATTTTATTTTTTTCTAATACTGGTTTTCTTTTCTTAAAACTCTTCACATTATTATTGCTGTTATTATGATGTTGTTATTCATGATTTTAGAGATTTTCTTCCTTATAACTAATACCTTAAATTGAATTCAACAACTAGATATTAAATGCAGTTTGTAAGTGTTAATATATTTCATATTATAGCATTGATGTAAACACATTTAGCATTTCAACAAAATAGAATTATGATATTTAATACCTGTTTTTCAGGATTGTATTATTATTGAAATAATTTAAATAGATTTATTGACTTGATAGGGATATTGTGTTCTTTCTAAAATTACCTAGTACAGGTGCTTTTGTATTATTCATACTAACAGTCAATCTATTTCATTATTTAACTATTTTAGTTATTAACAACCATTTTATACAAATTAACGGCTTTTAAAATTATTAAGCTATTGAAACATTTTGCTTTTTCAATATTAAATGTACAACTAAACTCAATTATTTCATATATTTTAACATATAAATTACCTAGTTTTTTTACTCCAAGATAGTCCAGAATACTTATATTTTAAAAATAACATTTGTTGCTACTTCCCTAAATTCCCATATATCTCTATTTGTATAGATGTATTGTAGATATCATATGTATATATTTTGATGTGTTTAGATATACATCCTATTTACATATTTTATATAAAACATAAAGTAATGTTGTTTTTTATTTAGGAACTAATAGTTATCTTCCATCTTAGTACAGAGAGTTTATCTGTATTGGATATAAGATACTTTTTAGAAACTCCTCTGACAGACATGTAAGTTGTTTGCAATGTTTACCTATTGCAAACCCCAGTGCCTTGATTGTTCCTTGTAGTGAACATTGTTTTTTGCCCATCAAACATCCATTCTTCCATCTGCCTTCCTAAGAGAACCATAATTACGTTCAGAAATCCACTTCTCTCCTTTAAGACCCTCTGTCTCAGCTAAAGGCGACTATATTCACAGCCAGAGTGCGTATAATTGGTCTAAAAGTAATCCTGATCACTTTGGTAGTGACTGGCTAAGCAGTGGATCCATTTGGGCATGCAGAGATGCTAAGAGCAATTTCCTGAGAAAGTTCTTTGACATCCTCTGGGATACTTCCAGAAACCACTGTCCGTCTTTCTCTTTTTCTTTGGACTTTCCTATCATTGATATGAGGCTCAGGACTGCTATAACCTCACAGGGGGGGGGGTCTTAGACAAGAGGCAACGCAAGCTGGAGCCACAGGATATATCAACGAGGACACCTGCACTACCTCTGAATCTCCAGTCATGTGAGCAAGTTCATTTCCTTTCTGTTTAAACCAGCTTGAGTGGGGTGTCTGTTATTAATAGATAAAAACAAAGACATATTCTTTGATTAACTATGTGAGGTGTAGGGAAAACTTGAGAATAGGGAGTTAGTTTTTTCTTCATTGCTAAATACCTAGCACTTACTAGGCTAGGTTATCTGGTGCACAGCAAGTATGTGATGCATGAATGTATAAATTCCTACTCTACTCATGAAAGTCTTGAAGCAAAGCCCACAGAAAATTTAAAGTAAACATTATATTTCCTTCTTTCACTATTTTAATTCTTAGAATGGATTTAAGAATCGAATATGCGTGTATACTTAGTGCATAGGTAAATATTTATCTTGAAAGTTTACAAATGATAGCTTCCCGGTTTTTGCACAGTACAAATATTTTCTTTAATGAAGAAATACCATGTCAACAAATGTGATGAATTAGTGATAGAAAAAGATGTATACCAACAGAAATGGATCATAATGTAACACATTATGTAAATCCTTGACATTTTTGTCCCACGTATTTTATGTGTCTGTAAAAATTGCCCCACAATATGTGGGAATATATTAGCCTTTAGAGTTCAAATCATTTATGTATAGTTTTTAAAGGAAAATGTTATCATTTATAGACTCCCTCAAAAGAAAAATCACAGAAGTAATCATAATCATCTTGCTTATATGACTGTTATTTCTCCAACTGGTATCATAAAATCCCTTGAACTTTAGCTAGTCATCAGTGTTTTCCTTTAGAACTTCACAGTTGAGAGACAAATAAGATTCTTCACAGTTATTTTGGCTTTATGTTTACTATTCCTGTGCTTATTTTCCCAATGCTAGGAAAAGTTTAATTAGATCATTCCCCTGGCTGATAACCTCTAAAGGAAACTTCACAGTCATTATCAGTTCTACCCCCCTTTTTTTCCATATGTAGTCTCTCTGACGTGGGGCTGCATCTTACAATTTATGATGAGTAATCATTTAATTGTTAGTGTTTTACTCTTATACCGGCATAAAATAATTTTTAAAGCTCCCCAATGATTCTGAAGTATAGCCATGTTTGAGAACTAATGTTTAGAGTCAAAAGCTGAAGTCCTCCCCTACCCAAATTTTGAACATTCAAATTATCTTTAATCTCAAAACTAATGTAATGCAAGAAACTACCTTCCAAATTAGCGAAAAACTCTTATAATCAAAAGTGTATTATTTGCTAATTCAAAGAAAATTTTACCACACTTTAATTCACTGCACACACCTTGAGCGTAATCTGTTTTGTTGCCTGAAATGATATAGGGGATATATGTTTAAAATTATAACCAAAACTTACTGAATTGTGGATTATCATGGAAATGTTTACTTAAAATTCTGTCAAATGACAAAGAAAAAAATGAATGAAAACACTTGCTTCTTTGGTATCTTGCATTCCGTTCCGGCAGTTGTCTTAATTGGTCCTTCCTGTCTGAATGTTAGTTTTGATCAGTCCTGACCTGTCCTATCCACCTTAGTTCAGCTCTTTTTCTGAGTTTGGGAGGGCAGTTCGCTCTATCCTATGAGCCTTGGGGAGACTTCAAATAATTGGTTGTATGTTTTCAAGGTTTTGTCTCTGGGTGATAAAATGGGGGGAAGAGACATTTTCTCAGAGTTGGTCTGTCTTAGCAGGAGCTGTAGATAATTGAGAATGACAGCAGCTGGGCCACTGCTCTAATGGTGTGGATTCAAGCATGGCACTAACAAGATGTACCAACAACGGGGGAAAATAATCACAGGAGAATGCAGAGGTTTACAAATGCTGCTCCGACTGTGCTCAGATTCTGTCATTTCAAAGTGGGGACCCATAATGCTAATGTGTTCCCAGAAGAGTACACTAAGTTTAGAATGGTTGGGAAACTCAGGGTACCCTAGTAGTTGGTGATGGTGGCTAAGCTGGTAATTCTTAGTAATTTACTGCCTGAGTGATAGGGCTCAGAAATTAATGACAAGGCAACACTGACAGGTTAAAACTAAATAAATGTATATATTTTGGACACTGGCAAAATGATAATTATACAATTATAGAGTAAAAAGAGGGATACTGTTGCAGTGATGTGACCTCATGAGAGACTTCCCTATACTACAGGGCATTTACATGGACCACATTTAAGCCTGCAATGTCGTTAATTTTAAATTGCAGTCTGTAGTTTCTAACCATTTCTGCCCTTCCCACCCTCCTCATCATTTATATTTAATTACGAAGAATGTTCTAAAAATATTCAAGAAAATCAACCTATGTTTAATTTAAAATTCTACACTGTTACTGCTCCGCACTGCACGAATCACACAAGGTCATTGATGGAATTACCTGCTGACTGTCATAGAATTATCATTGTCTTTTTCTATTTCTCAGGAAACAACTTACTCAGCAACCTGCTTTTCTTTCTCGTCCTAGCAGTTGGTTTAAAAAGAACTTCGTTTTTCATAAATTCAGTTTTAATTTGATCATTACAATAGCACTGGTGTGAGATAGAAATATGTGCTTCTCAAAAAATGCTCCTCACTGGTCTTCCCTGGTGGCGCAGTGGTTGAGAGGCCACCTGCCGATGCAGGGGACACTGGTTCGTGTCCCGGTCCGGGAAGATACCACATGCCACGAAGTGGCTAGGCCCATGCGCCATGGCCGCTGAGCCTGCGCGTCTGGAGCCTGTGCTCCGCAATGGGAGAGGCCACAACAGTGAGAGGCCCACATACCGCAAAAAAAAAAAAAAAAAAAAAAATGCTCCTCATAGACATCACTACACTTTTATATGCAAATGATACATGGGTAAGTGAATGAATGAATGAAAATGAGTGCTGCAGTGAGATTTCCTACTGAGGCTTCTCACATTCCTTAGAATTTTCATTTAAATCCACTGTGTGAAGGGAGTAATTTTTATGTTCAATTATCAGTTCTCTTTCCACAATACTAAAAAATTGGAAAATTTGGCAACTAACAGAACTTAGTGTGACATATTTTCCTTGCTCCTCATAAAGTGGTAACATAAAATAATAAATACTAATGGTGACAGCAGCCAAGATTCTGGTGGCACTTTAGATACTCATAAGATGCATCGATTTTTTCTCCTATTTTTTTTTTTTACATCTTTATTGGAATATAATTGCTTTACAATGGTGTGTTAGTTTCTGCTTTATAACAAAGTGAATCAGTTATACATATACATATATCCTCATATCTCTTCCCTCTTGCATCTCCCTCCCTCCCACCCTCCCTATCCCACCCCTCTAGGTGGTCACAAAGCACCGAGCTGATCTCCCTGTGCTATGCGGCTGCTTCCCACTAGCTATTTTACGTTTGGTAGCATATATATGTCCATGCCACTCTCTCGCATTGTCACAGCTTACCCTTCCCCCTCCCCATATCCTCAAGTCCATTCTCTAGTAGGTCTGTGTCATACCCTGAGAAAACCATAATTCAAAAAGAGTCATGTACCAAAATGTTCATTGCAGCTCTATTTACAATAGCCAGGACATGGAAGCAACCTAAGTGTCCATCAACAGATGAATGGATAAAGAAGATGTGGCACATATATACAATGGAATATTACTCAGCCATAAAACGAAAGTAAATTGAGCTATTTGTAATGCGGTGGATGGACCTAGAGTCTGTCATACAGAGTGAAGTAAGTCAGAAAAACAAAGACAAATACCATATGCTTACACATATATATGGAATTTAAGGAAAAAAAAAGTCTCCTATTCTTTGATACTTACAAAGACCCAAGATATTTTCTCAATCTTATGTAAATCGCTCTGCAAACACAGCCTCAAACTGGTTTTATATACTCGCAAAGCAATCACCACCTTTGAGTCTCCCTGTTTCATAAAGCTGGCCCCACCACTGAATACAATAGTAGTAGCTTTTACTAAGTGTTTAATTGTTTCAGATACAGGCGATCTCATTTCATTGTCACAACAACTCTATGAGACAGGCACTATCATTATTTCCCCACCTTACAACTTAGGAAGTTGCAGTTTACAAATACCAAGACACTTGATCAAAACCACACAGCTAGCAAAGAAGTCAGAATTTGAACTCAGAGACTTACTTTTTTTTTTTTTTTTTTTTTTTGTGGTACGCGGGCCTCTCACTGTTGTGGCCTCTCCCGTTGCGGAGCATAGGCTCCGGACGCGCAGGCTCAGCGGCCATGGCTCACAGGCCTAGCCGCTCCGCGGCATGTGGCATCTTCCCGGACCGGGGCACGAACCCGTGTCCCCTGCATCGGCAGGCGGACTCTCAACCACTGTGCCACCAGGGAAGCCCCCAAGGCTTACTTTTAACCAGGATATTATACTGACACTGGCAATAGATCTATCATAAGCACTTCTAATATTTTCTCAATTGTCCTTTTCTGAGGTAGGTAGAAATACATTGAGCTCTTATTGAACTCAGGCATATGAAATATTCATTTTCCAATTCCATGTTCTTATTCAATTCCATGTTCTTAGAGCTTAGCACAGTGCCTGGAATGTGCTAAATACCTTATAACTGTTTATTTTTCAACTGCTGAGTTTAGATTAAGATTATGTAAGATAGGGATAGCAATATATTCAGTTTTGCATTCCTTGATTAATTCATAAAATATTTATCGAGAGCTGGATACTGGCTGGATAGTGGGCAATGGGTTTGGTATATTATCACAGAAAAATCAATCTACTGTACCAAGGAGAGAGAAAAGGTGTCTTATTTTTCTAAGTATTTTATAACCGACTGAATATTATTTGTACCTAGCAGAGGGGAGTGAAGATATTCCTTCTGAGATTTATCCTATACTTATACGAACCCAAATTTAACATACTTCTCAGAGGAGTCACCTGACTACTTGCAGTTTGTTAGTTTTTAGAGCATCTGGAGCTAGAAGGGCAAGTGTCCCCCTGAGAACCATTTACTTTGAAAGTTTAAAGATCATTGTGAGTTTACAGATAATTAGTGGTTCTTTTCTTGGCCAAACACACTCTCTTAGGCTGCATTTAAAGACCCAGTGAATCTTCCACAGTACTAGAAGATTCACTGGTTTGATAAAATACTCCATTTGCTACATCATACTCAGTTTAGTGATTTCTGGAAACTATTAGGCTAATAAATTTCAGATGCAAGTTGTGATATCCTAATTCTATTTGTCTTAAAAAGCAGGTGGTAAAACAAGATGTACAAATTTATAAGCTCTATTCTCACCTAAAAGAAGCTTTTAAGGATATAGGTTCCTTTAGTTTCTCATTTCACTACTTATTTACTGGTATCATTTTTCTAAGAAAAGATCACAAAAGTAAGTCACCTCTGGATTAAAACAGTGAAATAGAATGTGTAGAGTTGGACTTCCCTGGCGGTGCAGTGGTTAAGAATCCGCCTGCCAATGCAGGGGACACGGGTCCAAGCCCTGGTCCAGGAAGATCCCACATGCCGAGGAGCAACTAAGCCTGTGTGCCACAACTACTGAGCCTGTGTGCTGCAACTACTGAAGCCCGTGCGCCTAGAGCCTGTGCTCCGCAACGAAGAGTAGCCCCGGCTCACCACAGCTAGAGAAAAGCCAGTGCACAGCAATGAAGACCCGATGCAGCCAAAAATAAATAGATAAATTTATTTTTTTTAAAAGTCTATTAAAAAATGTGTAGAGTCAAAGGTGTCACACTTTCAAAGGTTTTTAAAAATATTTAAAAATTCTCATTCTGCTTGAAGTTGAATGTCATAAATCACCTTTCTTTCTTCTTGAATGTGAATTATCTTGGAGAGTTAAGGTTTCATTTCTACTTAGATCTATTACCTCACTACTGCTTGGTGGTTCCTGGCATCTTGTGTCTGAGGCTTTATTATCTTCATAATTGACCTATAATTTTTACATTTAGGAACACAATGATGTCAGGGATGCTGAAGTTACTGAGCACAAAGAGTACCTGAGGGAAAAGCTCTAGTCTGTATGACTTAAAGAACTAGGTATACTGTCCATTCATATCACATTTACCCTAAAATGTTCCCTGTGCTTCCCCTTGTCAAACAATTTCCCTGTGCTTCCCCTTGTCAAACAATTTCCCTTACCCTATCACTTAGGAACCACTGATCTGTTTTCCATCCCTATATTTCTGCCTTTTCCAAATGTGATATGAATGGAATTATACAGTATGTAGCTTTGGGTGGTTGGTTTCTTTCACTTAGTAAAATGCATTTTACATTCTTCCCTAATTTTTGCTTGAATTCATACCTTGTAAATTCATAGTATGTTATCTTGTGGATATACCACAGTCTGTTTATAGATTGACCTATCGTAGACACCTTGGTTTCTTTTGTTTTTTGTTGATTATGAATAAAGCTGATATAAACATTCTCGAGCAGGTTTTTGTTTGGACATAGGTTTTCAAATCAGCTGGGTAAATTCTTTGGAATACAATTGCTGTACTGTATGGTAAATCTATGTTTAACTTTATAAGAAATTGCAAAACTGTCTTCCAAAGTAGCTGTACAATTTTGTGTTTCTACCAGCAATGAATGAGACTTCCTATAACAGGTACTAGAACATACGTTCTAGACTTTCCTTTTTAGGCATTACAGTTGGTGAGAAGGACCAGTAATGCAAGCTGACATAAGGAATAAAAATCAGGTCAAACTCTCGGAGGGTATAAGAAATTGGGGATATAGGACAATCTGTGTTAAACATATAGATGCTCATTTCATTGACACATGCATAATACCATTTTTATTTATAAGTATTACATAATGAGTCAAGTTCAGTTGACAGTTTCTCCATGAAGAGATATCATTATCATTGTTTTTATTTTCTCCTAGATATTTTGACTGTGGACATAAAACAGGATTATTGTAAGCTTAGAAGTCTAAGTAACTTAGCAAAATTTAAAGATAATTAACACATTACTATATATTAAAGATAAGACCATTTTAAACATGCATGATACTAAAATTTTCTTTAGATCATGACTAATATAAATTAGATTATGATATGAGCACTTGGATTTGTATCAGTCAAATCTAAGATCTAATGACAAATTTCTGTAGTTTTTTTTCTTTTATTCCACTCTCACTTTTAGTCAACGGCTCTAATATGGTTACTTTACTCCATCAGAAGAGAAGCGCTGCAATATATATGAATTAAAATGTGTAATAATGTATTTTTTGTTAAGGATATTGCTGATTAAGCTAAACTTCTATTTGTTTTAATCCTTATTGTTTATAAATTTCTGTAAGCATCTGTTTATTTCCCTATCTTGTAGGTGCAGTATTTAATTTTATTTTACAAAATATCTTGCATCAATTCAGCATGTTCACTTTCACTTTTCGTTGTATCTTACTTTAGATGTGGGCAATAGAAGATACAGAAGTTGGGGCTACTTTTTTGCTGATTTCCTCATCTGTGAGATCCATAATGGTAGAAATATTTATCCATATTGTTCTCCAATATATCCTAGGCATATAGATTGGAACTTTACATATACTAAGCTCTCAATAAATATTTACTGAATGAATAAGTAAATGATTCTGGATTTTGCTTCATTCAATGCCGTTAATTGGCTTTTCCCCACTTTTACTAAAAATAAGAAAAACTAGTTAATTTAGGCTGCAAGTAAAAATAAAAGATTTTTATTTTCTCAGATAAATAAAAACTATTCCACAAAAAAGAAATGACTGTGTACAATTTAAACTTTTATTTATTTATTTATTTATTTGCTCATTTGAAGTCATTCATATATGAATGCCTTTAATAACCTTTTAAAATTATCACTACGTACTAAAGATTATGCTTTGTGTTGGCTGGACAGACATGGAATAAACAGCAAATGTCTTAGGGAACTTATTCCTTAGTACTTCACATATGAAATGAAAATTGTTAAGAGAAATCAGAAAATCAGCTTTTTTTTCTAAGAGTAAAAGAAGAAAAGCAAATAATAGGAAAGCATAAGAGACTAAATAGGGAGGTAATAATAAGCAGACCTCAGGTATCAGAAATGACTTTGCCCCTTTGAAATCTAAGCTCTAATGCCTTTTATTCCATTTACAAAAAGGAAGTGGGGTCTAAACCTTATAATACTGTAAAGAAACGAGGTATGGGCACTTTAGAAAGTTTATCTACTTTCAGAAGTTGATAAATAGAATTAGAACAGTCCCAAACAAAATAAAATATACAGTACTATTTCTCCCCTCAATTAAGCCATCTTGTAACTGTGTAATTCTTCATGATTCAGTGCAGAATTTTATCCATCTACATTAACTAGATAAACATTTATTGCAGGTGAGTTAATGAATATTTGTTAAAGTAATAAGATCAACAATATTTGGATGTGATTATTACTAACCATAAGTTAGCTGAAAACCCAAAAGGTTTATGTGTCTTCTGAAAAAAAGTTTTGTTTAATGTACAGCTGATAATAGCTTTACTTCTCCTCTTCATAGTCCTTTAAAAAGCTTTTTCAGTTGAGCAAAAAATTTATTGAAGTTTACTTTCCGGGTCTATGTTTGAAATGAGCTATCCTGCCTCTGATCACTGTACATCTGTGTGCCCTGCCTGGAGATGCTATTTCCCGGCTGTCCTGAGCCATGCAGAAACTTTGAAGTAATTATTCAGTGTTTGTTACAGTATCATTACATGCAGAGGTGCTGCTCTAGCAGCTGCTCTAGCTCCCCTTACAGCTTGTATTTCATACTATATATTCCATACTATCGTTGGTTTCTAGGAGTTACCTAAACTAAATGAAGTGAATCTTAAAAGTTGCCTTATTTTTAAAATATATATATAAATGACAGTGAAATACACAGACATTAAATGAATGTTTTTATGAATTTTGATAAAAACATGCACTCATATAACCACACCCCAATTAAGATTTAAAAATATTAATTTAACCCCAGAAGGTTGTCTGTGTTCCTTTGAAAACCCAGTCTCTCCTACCTCAGGGAACCATTTTTCTGATTTCTATCAACATAGATTAGTTTTACTTGTTATTGAAATTCATATAAATAGAATTATATATTATACAGTTTTTGTGTAGTTCCTTTTACTAAGCATGAAGTTTGTAAGATTCATCCTTGTGGCCGCACTTATTAGTAGTTTGTTCCTTTACATATTGTTGAGTAGTGTTCCATTTCAAGGATACATTATTCTCCTGTTGATGAATATTCAGTTGTTTTCAGTTTGTGGCTATGAATAAGGCTGCTATGAACATTCTTGGATAAGATGTTGATATTGAGTTGTTTGAGTTCTCTGTATGTTTTGGATATTAACCTTATCAAACATATCATTTGCAAATATCTTCTCCATTCAGTAGGTGGCCTTTTCATTTTGTTGATGGTTTCTTTTGCCGTGCAAAACTTTTTAGTCTGCTGTAGTCTCATTTGTTTATTTTTGCTTTTGTTTCCCTTGCCTGAGGAGATATATCCAAAAACTATTGCTAAGACCACTGTCAAAGAGCATACTACCTAGGTTTTCTTCTCAAAGCTTATTGGTTTCAGGTCTTACATTTAAGTCTTTAATCCATTTTGTGTTTATTTTTGTGTATGGCATAAGAACGTCTATAGGCGTACTTCTAATTTAATTATACTGAGTAAAAATCAGATTTCAAGAGTGCTTTGTTGACTGAAGTTCTTCTCTAAGTAGCTAGTTTTTTAATGAGAGAATGGAAAGCTCTCAATTGAATATGTTTTCCATAATGACTTTTATACATTGCTTTTTAAAAGTCTTTCCTATTGATACTGCTATATATTGGATATTGCATTATTAGTCCCAACCTCCGTCCTCAAATAACAAAAATTTGCTTTTGGAAAATTTGCCTGCTTTCTGTCTCTCATTTGAGACGAAAAATCTTTTTGATAAAAGTGGATTTACAGAAGTGTTTAATGTAAACAGTATCTTATATGTAATGAAGTTCTACTACTTGTCCATTGTCCTGTGCCTCTTGTTCTATAATGAGCCACCAGGTCACATTCTTTTCACCTTAATTCCTTAACATCATCCTGGCCAATACAGGGATGACACGTGGAGACCTGACTTCACCTAGAGACATACAGCTCAATGCTAAAAAAAATTCATAATAAATAAGGCCCCTAAGCTGACCAGCTTCAGAAGATGACAGTGGAAGGTATCAACTTACTTACCGTGGTTTTTGTGAACTCTGAACCAAGTCTTCTTCTACGGCTTGCTGGTTAGACCACCAATTATTTGGGGCACAGACTCAGGCCAACAGAACCTTTGGAACTGAAGGCCATTTATATGCTTGTTCTCTGTTTACGCTACACTTTGTGTTGGCTCTGCCTCCTGCCACTGATATCAAGGATGTGCAGACTGTCTGCACATTGAAATTCCTCTAATGGGTTTGAAATTTGTCATTCACGGAATTACTGAAAAGATTCCTTCTTTGTCACTGTCAGTATTTCAATTGCTTTCTGTTGATTTTCGTTAAAGTCCTTGATACTTTTCAATTTCTGCAGTCTTTCACAGCCACTCAAACATTTCTTCAAGATCCTTCTAAAAACCACAGAAGATCTCCTGCAGTTTCTCAAAATCTCTTAAGAGGCAGCACATGTACTCTTTGTCTGAAGTCAAACTCTCCAGAATTGCAGATTGAGATCAGAGCTACTTCTCTCTCAGGGGCTCAGAACGCCCCTATCTCAGATGCCCAAGGATGGCAACATTTTGATTTTTTGAGGTGAAGATACACCTGACATACTTTATATTCTGAGTATTTATTAAGTTTTTCCTATACACTGTAAACATATGATTTATTTATTCTCTAAGCTCTCCTTGCATTTAACAACTACTTCACATTCTTTCTAGCCTGATGAATAGTCCTTCCTAATACAATCTGTCCTAACAGCAGATGTAATTTGAGTGTGATATGAAGAGATCACAGGTGGGACTCCCTGTACCTGAATTTCTATCATATCCTTTCATTCCATCAATTTTGTTGTTTTATTGTGATGGTTCCGGAAGCTTTTCAATCTTTTTGAGGCATTCTTATTTAATGCAAACACACTCAGAAGGAGTCTTACCTTCTGTTATCATTATATCATAGTCAACTAAAATCAGTTTTAGAATAAAATATGAACAATCCAAGTTCTATTGATTAAAAAGGAGAAGCATATCAAGAAAAAGGAAATGGGTGCTATCACAGCAGGTTCTGGAAAGCCAAGAATAATTTTCAACTCCACATTTTTCTGTGAAACCATTTCTGCTTCTATATAATTTTTCTATTGTCCATGTTTTGTTTTATTTTTGACCTGTGCAAATTACAAATTTCTTGAAGAACTGCCATGATTTTCTTAACTTGATTTGGATAGGGAAGAGCAAATTTTATTCTCTTCCTGACTTGTAAGAAAGAAAGAAGTAATGTAAGACAATGTGATCAGTCATTGTCAGCTCCATTTAATCAAGTCAATTTACATATTTACATTTCCAGAATTGTAAACGTTGGTGTTTAGAAAAGTCACCCTTTAGCAATACATATATCTCTCACTCATTAAAGAAAATTTAAAATATTTTATGGGATCATTTTTATTGAGGAAGAAATATAAAAAATTCTAGTTAACTAAGGTTTTAATTGTGTGTGTGTGTGTGTGTGTGTGTGTGTGTGTGTGTGTGTGTGTGTGTGTTAGGCACACAGTACACATATAACAAGAACCTACTGACTGAAGCCATAGTTTTATAAACTTGAAACAGATGGCTACACTTTCACCAGTTGCAGATAAAGTGTAAAATGAAAGTATTTTCTAAGATCTGAAGATTCTGGCAAGTAAAAAAAAACATAATTGCTTTTTTTTAAGTAGTCACAACCGTTGATGTTTGTTCCCAATACTGCTTTCCCAAAATGTTGAAACAGTGTATTAAAAATATTTCCAAAAATTATCCCAAATTTTCTTTGTGAGAATTTTTTTTTCCTGCACATTTGCTACTATTTCAATGTTTTATACCCTGGACATGCTCACTAAACTTAGTCAATCCCTTTTGATGAATGGTCATTCACAGAAGTTGCTACTTTCTATAAATGTTGTCATCTGATTCAATTTTGTCACCTTATCCAACTTTTCAAAACTGTTTTATTTCCTGTCAGATCTTTAGCCATCTTGAATCTTGAGTAAAGTAGGATGTCAAAATATCAAATCATCCTTTCCATCAGTTTTTATTTTTATTCTCTGGCAGTTTCTGGTAAACGAAGGGATTCGTTTTAGCTAGGGGAGGTTTTGCTTGCTTTGAAAATGAGAATTCTTGTGTAGATAATGTACTCATTTTTCACTGAAATAGCAGCAACTGAAACACTGGACAACATACTGGAAGACACGATGACAGAAGTATTGTATTATACGGAAATAAATTCATTTAAAAAACTAGAACCCATTCACCCAAGCCATGGTCTCATCAAAGTAATATTTCAAACTTTGCTTAATTACTAGCGCCATGCTTTATACTTCCGGGCTATTTATGCACTATAGGTATGTAAAAGTAATGAAGGCTAAGGGTCCACTTTAGATAAAGTACAAGAGCTGAAACAAATGGGCAGGAGGCACCTTCCGTACAGCTGACCTGTTTTCTTTTTCCTAGTTGCATCAGATGAGCTCAGACTTCAGGCAATACCAAAATAGTCTAATGGAAGTCATACGCATCAAGCACTTGATAGGTTCTGACTAACGCTTGTACATAGTTTAGCTTTAACAAGAATCTCATCTAACTTCTGAGTCTAACTGGGGGCGTTATAAATACATCATATATATTATCTGTATTTATATTTATCATATATATTTATCTATATCTTATTATAATAAAACTTAATTCAACACAACTAATTACTAATTGTCATATTGTGATTTATATGAACTATAATATTTGGTCATTCAGATGACTCAGATACATATTTCTCATATATATTTGGTCTTCATCCACAGTTCCTGGCTCACAGTTCCTCAAACTTTGGAATTTCCTGAGTGATAAGAGCAATGGGAGCATCTTTAGTTATAATATTTGGTCTCTTGACAATGCTTCAGACCCATGAAGGTGAAATGGGTTCCTTGTTATTCATAATAAGCCCCCTTCCATACAACTGGGTTTATGCTAACAAGGTGATTAGTTCTCTTGGCACCTAAGAGAAAAGCACCTAAGGATTCAGGCCGGTTGCCAAGAGAACTAATCCTTCAGTCCCACCCCCTGATTTCTGAGGAGGGGAGCAGGAGGCTAGAGGTTTAATCAATCACCAATGACCCATAAGTTAATCAATCATGCCTATGTAATGAAGTCTCCATAAAACTCCAAAAGGATGGGTTCGAAGAGTTTCCACGTTGGGGAACCAGAACCCTTCACGTACTACAGTCCTGGGACCCAAACTCCATGAGGACAGAAGCTCTTCTGTTAGAGATCTCGCTCTATGTATCTCTTCATCTGGCTGTTGATTTTTATCCTTTAATATCCTTGCAATAAACTGGTAATCTAGTGAGTAGATGGGTTCCCTGAGTTCTATGAGCCTCTCTAGCAAATTAATTGAACCCAAGGAGAGACTCATGGGAACCTCCATTCTATAGTCTGGTGGTCAGAAGCACAGCTAACAACCTGGGCTTGCAATTGATCTCTGAAGTGGAGGGCAGTCTTGTGTGACTGAGCCCTTTACCTCTGGAATTTGATACCATCTCCTTGAGTTGAATTGTAGGATACTCAGTTGGTGTCCTGAGCATTGCTTGATAGTGTTGGGGGGAAAACCCCTCCATGCACTGGAATAGGGTGCAGAACCCAAAATACTAATATTTATTGACTCACTGCTGAACGGCAATAAAAATCTCAAATTGAAAGTTTACATTCTATTATTATTTAACAAGTACGATTATTCTTCCCTATTTACTTTTCTCCCATACATACCAAATAAAAGAAATTTCAATTGGTTTAATTTTCAATTTTTATATAAGCAAAATGCTGGAGGAATTAAATAATGATGTTGGTTTGATTTGTCATTCTGAGGAACTATAATATGGCCCTTTGGTCTAACAGAATTTAGTTCTCCAAGTTTCAGAATACATCCTATTTACTGTCTTCCTAGTGTGCTCAAATAGTATAACCCAATGACTCATGAGATTGTCATTATTTCTATGATATTTTATGTAAATGGATCAAAAATTATTCTGAATTAATCACTCTTCCATAGTTATGCTTCATCTTTTTGAACCTAGACCAATCTCGATTATATAATTTATGACTGTTCTTACATTATGTGGCTCAGTTAGTTAGAATATACCAAGAGAGAAACAAGCACAAGTTTCACCTCCATGAAAGCTAATTTGTTTGGTTCTATTCGCTGGTCTTTGACTTTTCACGAACTAACCATTTAAAGTAATTACTTTTCATAATAAACAGCTGAAGTGAGAGAATTGGTAATATCATGCAATTCTACCCTCTCTATTGGAAAGGAAGAGAGGAAACTTGGAACATACTCTGGTGCCAATATCAAAAACTTTAGTAACAAAAAGCAACATATAACTCAAAAGAAGTTCATTGAATGCTTTAGTATTGTTTTGGTATAAGTTTAATTTCACTGACATCAAGGAATTTTAGCAAATGGAACTTAGCATCATGAAAGGATCCAGAGGGGACAGAAGTAACAAAACGCACTGTCATATTTAGTCTTTAAAGTGTGTTTTATGATTAGAAAAATATCCCTTGCCAGTAATGTATACTTTCTCTGAAATTTAAGATTAGATTTTGATTACAAGTTTGAAATATTAGTTTATTTATATTTTATTTTATGGACATTTATATAATACATAATCCTTTCCCCTTAGGTAACTATTTGGTGAATTTGAATAATGTAAATAAATTGCACTGGGTTTTAACCCATGGGGAGGGGACTTAAAGCTTTCTGCTACTTTTCTCATCCTTCCACTTAAGTTAAATTCTAAAACATTTTATATTGGTTATAAACTATACCATAGTGTATAATAATTTTTCATTATAATTGTTGGATTTCTGTATTTATACTGTTCTATTCTTTCTTCATATATTTTCTACATCTAATCTCACACATACATGTTTCAGGGTCTATCCCTTAATGTTTACACTCAATTTCAACTGATTGAAAATTTAATTTAATTTTAATATTTAACTTACATCCGTTTTACCTCTCTCTCATTATAGTTAGTATTTAATTCCTTCTCTGTTATCTCTTTTAAATCTTTTCTGAGATGCCAGAGACATCCTCCTGCTACCCACCTATGACATACTCAATACTTAAAATTAATAATTTTTTATTTCTTCAATGAGTTTTGCAATATGGCCTCAATTTACTATCTGCAATCACAATCCAATCGTCTGCAACCTTATGCTCTAGTCCAGATGGAATCAGTGGACTATCAGATGTATAAGATGCACCTTAGGCAGGATAAAGATGCATTATAGGATGAGCAGAGGGAGGCAGGGAACGGAGTACTGTGGGAGGAATCAGTTTTGAGCAGTAGGAAGACAAAAAATACTAGAGCAGCTCAGAATGTAAGAAGTTACTCTGAATCGGCAGTTACCTTACCCTAACCTTGCATCTTTGTGTGCAAACGTATCTGTCCCTTCAAAATTGATTCATGGTTTGGCATCTTCAACGTTGCTACCCAGATCATAGCTTTTACTCTTAAACAACTTATGTTGGCATCTGCTGCTAGTCCCACCCTCCACCCTCCCCTATATTCCAGCCCCCTGCAATATGAAGATAGTCGTTGCTGGCCTCCTCCTCCTGGTTTTTATCTGTGCTGACAGCTCCCTCCAATCCTACTGTCCAACACAGCCAAAGTTGAACTCTGCCTCATAACTGCAACTACTCTGAGATCCCATTGGTCATCAGCTCCTTTTATTATCTGATTGTGCTTCACTTATGATACTTTCGTTTATTCTCTTTCTGTTGAAACTTTCTACTCTTCCGGTTTCTGATAGTATATTATTTAAATTTTGTTAATTTTTCTCTATCTTCTATTTTCATGTTGTTTGTCTCCTTATCTTCCTCTTCTTTCCTCTTAAATATTAGTGCCTCTTAGCTTTCTAAACTCTGCTCCATTGGCCCTCACTCTCTAAATAGTTTTTATGAATTAGTTAATCCAATCTCATGGATTCAAATATCACCTGTGGGTTTGTTTATGTCTTCTAACTTCTTGCGTATCCACATTATCGAGCTCAAACCCCTCCCTTCAAACCACTGAAATTGCTTTTGTCACTGTTGCTAACACCTTCTATGTTGCTAAATGCAGCAACTTCTTTTCTGTTCTCATCTTTCTGGGTCTCACGGTAGCATTTTCGCTCATTGGGCTTATCCGTTATTTTTGAAACACTTTTTTCTGGTTTTCTTTTGGCTTTCAGCCTTTTAAGCTGATGGCTACAACTTAGTTTTCTTTTCTAGTTGCTCTTCCTGTGTCCCGTAAATTGTGCATGCTTCAGGCATTTTTTCCGAGCCCTCTTTTCTTGTCTATATGAACTGTCTTCTTCATTGATCTCATTCTGTCCCATGGCCTTAAATCTCATATTCTAATGATATTCTAATGAAATATATTAAGTATGGAGCCAGGGAGAAGCTCAGAACTGAAGAGACAGATAGATAGACAGATAGATAGATAGATATAGATATAAGATGATCTTTGCAGTTACATATGTTACAGACATGCTGGAATCTAACTCATATCTTCTTCATTCTCTAATCTTGGCCTCCCACTCTTCCCCATCTCAGTTAATGGACCTATAACTATCTTCGCAGGTATTCAAGCCAAAAGATTCATTCTTGGGTCAGCTCATGCCTTCCATTCTCTTATTCGTCATCAGGTCCTGTTAGCTCAAGCCTCAAATATATATCTTGAATATTTCCACTTATTTCTATCACATAGTCATTACCTTGAGAAAAGCCACCACCATCTCCTGTTTGGTACATCAGACAATACTTTTCATCAATATCAATTTCCCTAACTTGGGGGAGAATATACATCCCTGCTCCATTGAAGTCGGGTTTGATCATATGGTTGCTTTAGCAAATGAAATGTAAGCAGAAGTGAAACTTGCCACTCCCTAGAAGTTTTAAGAGATAATTATGCTTTACCCTGTCTTTCTCCCTTTTGAAACAGTCATTGACAATCTATCAGAGAATGCATGCTTCATCAACCTGGATCCCAGCCCAGGGATGGTGTCTATGTACACGGTAACCTCAACAACCCACAACAGAAATGCTGTGTGAGTGAAAAATAAACCTTTGTTGCTGGGAGTCACTGATACTCCCAGCAACAATCCGTTGTTGGTGGTGTTTATCACAGGATCGGCTGTGCTGTCCTGACCAGTGTAGCCGACTAAAGGCAATATGCCTTCAGTTGATATGCCTGCTTTCACGTGTCTCCCACCGTCCATTCCCCTTACTACAGTTAGTGTCATCTTTTGAATGAACACTAAGCCTTAACCCTTTCTTTCCCACTGTCTTTTCTTTTCCCCTAGAGTAGTATAGAAACTCTTTGTCATGGCCTCCATGGTCCTGCAGAGTCTGGCCCCTGCCTGCCTCTCAGACTTGTTTTCAAACCACTCTCTGTTGATTCTCCACGTGCTATGCTTGTCTTCATTATTTCCCTGGATATGTTAAAGGTATTAATTAATGAGGGTCTCTGACTTTCCTGTTCTCAGTCTTCTCTTGGTTCTTCACATGGCTGTCAGTTTCTCATTCTTCGGGGATTACTCATCTCCCTAACGTCAGTTCTCCCCTTTCCGTGAGCACCTCATCTATCACAGTTTCCCTCTGCCCTTCCCTTTCCATCACACAGCAGTTCAGATTTTCTGTGGGATTCTGAAGGTAACATGAAATATAGATGATAAAATGGAAGCTTGCACACTTCCACGTATTTTTCTCTGTTAAGTGCCTAGGGGCTGCGGACCATGACTTTTCATCTCTGTATCTCTAATACTCAGGACAATACAACAGACAACATACAGTAGGTGATAAATAAATGATTTGTTGAACTGAGTTAAATATTTCTATACATCCTTCCTCTTTCATCTATTTCTGAATAGATTAAGGATAAAAACAGATAAGACTGATCAGTGAAGCTCCACAACAATTTTTGTCCTTGTGTAAATAAATGCCCTAAACAAAACTGCCTTCACTGCTCCCCATACACACCAAATGTCCTGAATACTGACTGTTTCATGTCATAATAATTCAAGTGCTGGGTCTACGCCACTTGATCAATGGTGTCATGTTTTCTAATAGGAAAGGGAGTTTTTCCTTTTTCATATTATTTCTAAATTTTCTTTTTGTCAGAGTAACAAATGCAGATGAAAAGATATTTTTTTAAAAAGCAAAACTTATAATTTAAAGCAATACACACTCATTTCATGTCTTCCCATCCTCAGGCCCACTCCCAGATAAAAAAAATTAAACTATTTCTACTTTTATTTCATTTGCTGAGTACATTCATAATTAACATGGAAGAAGTGTGAGGCACTAAATAATCATCTTTCACAAAGGAGGTGGTAAGTCACATTTTCCTACCACTGCAGTATAAAAATAAATTGTTATAGATGTATTACTTGTACTGAACTTTACACTAGGTGAGTTTATAAATATTCTGAGAGGAAAGCAATATAATGAATAAAAAAGTCACACAAAATAAGAGAAAAAGATAAACACAACAAAATACTGTAATTCCAATGCTGAAGGCTTGAGATAAGAACAACTTTGGAAATCAAAAATGAATTTTAATAATAGGTGAAGTTCAAAAGAGATGATGTTCACTTATCTACGCAAATGCCTTAAAGAAGCTTCTGTCTAGGAATCTTTAACTTTACATATACTATTACCTCATTTAATATATGCAAAAAATTATTACGAATGTACCAAATGATGAGATGTGTAATTATACAAATGAGAAAACAAATTCACAGTCATTCAGTGACTAAGGAAACCCAGGAAATGGTAAAACCAGTCCACAAACTTAAGCGTTATGATTTCAGGTCTAATACTCTTCCATCATAATAGCATTGTCTCTGAGCTCTGGGATATTAAAATTGGAATGCATATTATTACCTTTTATTTTTACTTTTATCATTTAACTGGCTAATCTAGAAATATGGAAATCTGGTTGGCATTCAAGTATGATTTAATTGATTCTATTGGAAAACTGCAATTTTTTAAATTTGTTTTCTCCTTGCTGATATGAACTACACAAGCATTTTCCTCAATCTCAACCAATTCTCAATTAAAAACGGGAAAAAGACTCAGAAAAATAATTATATATTTTATAGATGGGTACTAATGTTCAAGGGATTGTGAAAGAGAAAAAATGTGAATATACAAGATTCCTCCTCTAATTAGACAATTCACGCCTACTGTGTCCATAAATCAATCTGAATACATTCTTTTGCTCTTCTATTTACCCAGTATGTAGATGTTATAGCTAAAGAAAATTTCCTATCTTAGTGTAGATATTATTTCAAACTTTGGTCTTTATGCAGTTCTTGAATATTAAAGTTAGTAGCAAAAAAAAGGGAAGAGCTAAAAATCTTACAAATTCAGTCATGGAAAAAAATAGTGGATCATAGTTTATGCACTATTATACATATTAAAGACTGAAGGTAACTGCCAAACCCTGTACCTTGTATATAAATACCACACTTCTTTTAAAACAAGAAAACTGGTATAATCTAAATTGAGCTCTCCCCTAATTATTTTTTACAAAACAGTCCATCAGATATGATAATGAGAATATACACAAATTTTCTTTATTTAAAATCAAATGATAGCCACAGTAAATTTACAAAGGTCAACTTAACTTTCAAATAAATTTAGTAGCTTACAAAGTTTCAGATATGTCTACCACAATTAAGAACTTTGAGAAAAACAAAATACATTGCTACATATCCTTGCCAGGTCACCTGCAACAGAAGAAATCTCTTTTCTTTCTCCTCTTATCTATACATAAAATATAGAAGTACCTACTGGCTAGTCCAGAATCCACCGCACTCTCTGCTCAGACATTTGCGTTTAGAAGTTTCTTACATTGTCACTTGTGACATATTTTGAGTAGTTATAGGATGTTTCATAAATTCATCATATTAAGCTCTGTCCTCCCAACTGAAACACAAACTGCTTGAGACCACTATTTTGTAATCTCTCAGAGCCCATCAAAATTCCTCTCAAAAAGGTGATGAGGTGATGAATTGGCTTCAAAAGAGCTAGAGTACTTTAATATCTCCCCATACCACAAAATAATGTTTTCTCCACCTAATTTGTTTCATTAAAAAGAAGATGCTGGATTTGAAATCAAGTTCTTAATTGTTTAAAATACCATTTATGTAAAAGCCACATACAGCCTTTATTTTTTTCAAAAAGGCTTGAGAATTTATTTTACCTTTATGCAATTGTTTTTAAGCATCTTTCCTTTTATATGGTGACAATTTTCTCTAACAATCCACATTTTTATATATAAAAAAGCAAAATTTTAAAGCATTTTAATACTGACCTTCTCAAAACCTATCTTCAAAGCTACTTATTATTTATGTTAACTCCCTATTGCCATAATAACTTTTTCCTTTACCAGGACACTATCCACTTTCAAAAGTAATTAACTGATATCATGTCTTTTACATAAATGAGATAATGCATATAAAATCCTACAAACAGTGACCAGTGTAAAGTAAAAACTAATAAATGATAAAAAAATTATGGATTTCTAACCCATAACTTGACTGCTTAATTTCTCTTCCAAAACACTAAACTCCAGAATAGTGTCCAGGGTGACTGAATAATTTTTTCTTTAAAAAAGTTTGAATAAGGACAAATTAATAATGCCTAGCTTATTGTTTCCAATTCTCCACCCTCAGCATATTTAACCTGAATAATTTATGCTTTTAAAGCAATAATTATTCTTTCATTTGAGAATGTGAGAAACAAAGAGATCCATTTCTAAAACACCCTCTATTTTACTCTTGTAATCAAATCTAATTCTCTTTATGTACATTCAGTACAGAACATGTTTCCATTTTATCTCAGTGAATTCACTAAGTGGATGAGAGCCATTGTCTAAACACTATTAAGAGCACTAATGCTTTATTAATCAGTTGTGCATTTATTTTGTCCTTTAAAGTGAAAGATCAATTAATTGAAGCAGTAATAACACTCTAAATTGTTTTCCAACTGAGCAATGCTGAAAGAATTCATTTCCATCAAGTTCTGTGTTCATCCTTCTTGAATTGCCAAGTAGACTATGACGAGCTATATATCAAAGATATACCTATATGTTCTTTTTGACAAGTATTTGGAAAGATTTCTTTCTTTCAGAAAAGAATAAAGATATCTGATATCTAGCTTGCTTTTCTACAATACCTCCTTTTATTAGCAATATCTAAAGAGACAATTTAGAAAACAGTCTGTTTTGATTGACAACATTATTCATTGTGAGACTAAGGTGACAACTCAGTAAGCATGCCAAAGAGTTCTTAGATAATTGAGTTCTTAGATAATAGAGTCCTCCCTTAATAAGTTAGATTCTTTATACACAGGTAAGATATAAAATTCTGAAAAACACAGCACTCAGATACTTTTGCTTAGCTCTAATTGATCACATTGCTGCTTTGCTTGTGAATGTGGCTGGGGTTCTTGAAGGTGTTTAGCTTTGTTTTATTTTAAATTCATCAGTGGTATTGACTGAAAAAGAGCACTTTTCAAGGAATCAGAAAAAGTAAATTCAGTACTTAGTTGCCAACCATCTAGCTTTATTGAGTCCTCTGTGTACTCCTCTTAAAGAAATTTGGACTTTAACTTCCAGTTAGAATGTAGAATAATGCCCCCAATTTTTTTTTTTTTTTTTTGCTCACACAATAACAGCAGCAGAAAACCCAGACAAATAAAAATCATAATTTTATCCTGGGCTGGCAAAGAACTCCTTGCCCCATTTTTCCAAGAGTGCCTATCAATCTAACGACTTGTTTGCTAAAAATCTGACTGCTAAGTGAGAAATCACAATGATTTAGCAGTCTTAACAAGTGGTTAGTGAATTCTATTAGTAATCCGTTTTATGGCTTAATAACCCACATTATGCTTATATAGACTTTCCCATACTGTAAAACACAAATTTGTATATATTTTCTGAGAGTGAAGGATACAGGGCAACCTACTGTCCCAAAATATAAGGAGACAATCACCTGCAGGGCAAGGCAGGATGGAGCCACTTAACTGGGGAACCATAGCTGCACACTGATGAGAAGAATTCAGCCACAGTAGTTAACAAATTAGTGGAGGCAACTGTGAACTGGTACAAAATAAAGGAAG
This sequence comes from Monodon monoceros, assembly GCF_005190385.1. Taxonomy (NCBI): domain Eukaryota; kingdom Metazoa; phylum Chordata; class Mammalia; order Artiodactyla; family Monodontidae; genus Monodon; species Monodon monoceros. The sequence goes on along the minus strand of NW_021703776.1, from coordinate 79,754,848 downwards.
AACTAGAAGCCAAAGATACAGCAGAATTTGGACATTCTCCCAGGCTATCCTGTTACAGACTCCACCAAGTGGTCTCAAAAGCCAATGTGCTGAGAGGGCTGACTTCTGGTCAGAAACCATGCAAGCTAGAAGACAATGGAATAACCCTTTAAAGTGCTGAGACGAATTAAAATTCAGCCAACACGAAATTCTTTACCCAGTAAAACTATAATTTGAAAAATGAAGCTGAAAGATAGACTTTCTTAATGAAACAAAAATTGCGGTAATTCCTAGTAGACTTAACACCATAAAACTTTTAAAGGAAGTTTTTTTCCCCTTTGGCCAAAGATTATGTTACTACACAGAAACTAGAATCTACACACACACACACACACACACACACACACACACACACACACACACACA
>NW_021703776.1:79687084-79754433 GCF_005190385.1 Monodon monoceros | reverse complement strand
ACACACACACACACACACACACACACACACACACACACACACACACAGGTGAAAAACCATAAAAATTAAATAAATGAAGGTAAAATAAAAGGTATTATTTGATGTAAAAAATATCTATTGATACAAAAATAGCAATGTGCTATAGGATATAGCACAGATAAATTAAAATGTACAGCAACAATAGCCTACAAGATGGGAGGAAGGAACTGAGAATATACTGTAGTGAGAAACTCATATGAATCCACATAATAGTATTTGATGCTATACTCTGATTAAATAAAGACATCTACCAGCAATCCTAGCATATATATTAAAAAACTTTAAGTTAGCAGTAAAAAATAAGAAATATAAGATAAAATGTAATCACAGAATAGTAAATTAACTTGAGAGAAGATAGAAAAATGGATAATAGAAACAAAAAGAAATGGAACATACAAAAAGTAGCTAGCAAAATGCTAAATTTTTAATTCAATTGCTACAATAATAACTTTAAACATAAAGACTCTATATATAAATTAAACAGCAGAGATTGGAGGGTTACATAAAAAAACTGAAGCCCCTAGTATATGCCGCCTACAAGAAACACATTAAATTTAGATTTACTCAATTAGATAGATTAAAAGTAAAGAGGTCAAAAAAGATGTACCACACAATTAACAAAAGAAAGCTGTAGTAGCTACATTAATTTCAGAAAAAGCAGACTTCAGGACAAGGAATATTATCTGAGATATTGAGGGACATGACATATCGCACAAATATACAAATCTACAATTATATTTGGAGACTTCAACACCCATCTCTCAGTAATTGATAGAACAAGTAATTATGAAATCAGTAAGTGTATGATGATCTAAACAGCATTATCATTCAATATGACCTAATTAGCATTTATAGGAAGCTCCTCCACACAACAGAAGAATACATATACTTCTTAAGTGCACATGGAACATTCACCAAGATCATATTTAGGAACATAAAAGAAACCTTAAAACGTTTAAGAGTAGAAATCATATAAAACATGTTCTCATGTCAGAATTGAATTAAACTAAAATATCAATAATAAGAAAAATTATCTGGAAAATCACCATGTATTTGGAAATTAAATCATACACTTCTAAATAACAAATGGGTCAAAGAGGAATTCTCAAGAGAAATCAAAACATGCTTTGAACTGAATGAAAATGTAATCACAATGATACAATTAGGCAGTGCTTTTAGATAAAAACGTTTATAGCATTAAAATCTTGTATTAGAACAAAATAATCTAAGCTTCACCTTAAGAACCTAGAATATTAAGAGCAAATTTAATGCAAAGAAAAATAAAAGGAAGGAAATACCAAAGATAAGGGGAGAAGAGAAATCAATAAAACTAAGAACAAGAAAATACTACAGAAAACCAAAGAACTCAAAGCTGGCTTCTTAAAAAGATCATGGACATTGGTAAACTTCTAGAGAGATGACCAGTAAAAAGAGGATTAAACAAAAATGGCTAATAGCAGTATTGAAAGAGGACATTACTTCAGACCACACGGACATGAAAAGGAAAATAAGAGAATACTGTAACAACCCTATTGTCAGAAACTTTGACAAAATGGACCAATTCCTTGAGAAAACTACCATAACCTACTCAGGAAGAAATAGATAACCTGGATAATCTTATACCTATTACAGAAATTGAGTGCATAATTTAAAACTTCCTGAAAATTGGTTTAACAAGAGAATTTTACCAAATATTTAAAGAAATAACACAATTTCTATTTAGTCTGTTTCAGAAAACAGAAGAGGAGGGAATATTTCAAAAAAAAATTATGAAGCCATCATTAAAACTAGACAAAGACATTGTAAGAAAAGGAAACTACAGACCAATATCCTTCATGAATATGGACATAGACATACTAAACAAAATAGTCTTATATTGAATTCAATCCTATTTTAGTCCTGCTTTCATAAGGTTGCTCACATTGTCTCAAATGGAGATTTAGATAGTCCACGAATTCTTCAGCCTCTCATTTATCGGTAGCCTTCTGGGTTACTGCTAAAGATGATTAATTTTCTCTCTGATAGAAAGGCCACCGAAGTATAAATATTTCCATGGCTTTACATATGGGATAGAGCACCTCACTTTTCATTCCACTCTTATCAATTAATAACTATTAGAACAAAGTAATATTTTCTTTTACATTCATTATATACATTTTTCTTATCACTGGCTAAATTAAAAAAATACCACTTAAAAGCTGTCCTTTATGAAAGAATGTCATGTCAAAAACTAGTCCTGTAAAATACAAACAGGGTTTTTTGCGAGAAAAAAAAGAAGGGTAATTTTTTGTCAAATACATTTGGATAAAACAAAATGAAGCTGGATTGCTGAGAGTTTCTAATGGGTTTCTCTGAATGTTCCAAATGCTTATGTTACATATAGTCTTTGCAATGTTATTTGACAAATGAACCATTTGTACCTATACACTAGTTTTTGTTGGTAATTGGAAGAAACCGAACTCAATGTAGATTAAAGAGGTGACGATGTATTAACTCATTTAACCAGGAAGTTCTGGGAGCTTTCAGGTACTGATAATTGAGGAGTTCAGATGCTATCATAAAACTGTTCTCTTTTCCACCTTTTAAAACTCTGTGACAATGGTGGCTTTTCAGGTGCTGTACTGTAACTGGCCAGGTCTGAGTCATGTACCTCTCCTGGTAAGTAAAAGCATCAACACCAATCAAACCATATTGAACATGATATGTATTAGAAAAAAGGGTTCTGTTACCAGATGAAAACAGGAAGGGGTTTCTGTTATAAAATAAACTTGGAGAAGATTTTACAATTTTTGTGAAAAGATGATACATTTTGAAGGATGAACATTTTTTCTAATATGTTGTACAGAATTTTAATTTAATAAAGTATACTTCTTAAGAAATAATTCAGAGTTACCTATTTGAAGTTGGAGCACTGCATGTTGGATTATGTTTCTTTAATAAAACAAACTGGTTTACTTCTTTTGCTGTTTCCCTACTGAGTTACGTTGGCAGAGCCTTGAAAGCTGAGTACTGTGATAGATGAGTACCATTCATCACCTAAACTATCAGTTACCACTCTTGGGCAGATCTCAAAGAGAAAACTCTTTATTAATTCTGAGAGAAGGAGAGAACTCTGTTTTACCCATCACTCTAGTCTTTTTGAGAAGCTAGAGAAAAGTAATCAAACTTATTTACAAACCAATTTATTCATATGGGTGAACTGATTACTGCAAGAGCCTAATCATAGTTGTCCTACTAAGCCTGTCGTCTATTCTACCGGATTATTTTAATAAACTTTCTTGAAACATAACTTACATACTATAGACATACTTGCATATACTTCAAGTATTTAATTTTATGAGCTTGGACAAGTTTAAATATTTGTGTATCTACCAACACAATCAATTACATTGTAAAGAAAAACAACTAGGTTTCCAATTCAAAATGGCAAGTGAGCATAAATATTTACTTGGCATCTCTACAGAATCCTCAAGAGTAAGAGGTAAATCAAAAAAGGAAGGATAATTGGAAGGCATAGCCACACACAGATGACAGGAGCCTATTGAGACATGAAGCAAGCATTGAAGGCTCCATTTATGCCATCTGATGGGTTCAGTGGTAGAGAGTTCCCTCAATACAGAGCAACTCTCTGTTTTTAGTTGCCCAAATTAAAAATCCTGAATTCTTTTTTGATGCTTCTCATATTACATAATCTGTCCATCTGGATATCCTTGTTATTTCTACGTTCAAAATATACTCATAATCTAAATCTGAGAGGAAGAATATCAAGTTTCTCACCATTAAGTATGATGCTGGCTATAAAGTTTTTGCAGATGTTCTTTATCGAGCTGAGGAGGTTCTTATCTATCCTTAGTTTGCTGAGTTTCTACCATGAGTGCGTGTTGTATTGTGCAATGTTTTTCTGCATTGATTGATGTCAATGTTCAAATATTTGGGGTTTTCAAACTATCTTTCTGTTAATGATCTCTCGTTTAATTCCAATATTTCTTAAGAACCTACTTTGTATAGTTTCTATTATTTTAAATGCGTTAAGGTTTACTCTATAGCCTAGAATGTGGTCTACCTTAGGAAATGTTTCTTGTGCGATTGAGAAGAACAGATATTCTCCTGTTGTTAGATGGAGTATTGTTTTGGTGTCAAATAGATTAAGTTGATTGATACTGCTGTTCAAGTCATCTATGTCCCTGTGAATCATCTGCCTTTACAATCTATCAGTTACCTATGGAAAGGTGTTGAAGTCTCCAAACATAACAGCAGATTTATCTATTTCTCCTTGTTGTTCTACCAGTTTTTGCCTTATATATTTTAACAATCTTTTGTTAGGTACATACACACTTAAGATTGTTAGGTCTTTTGGAGAGTTGACTCCTTTATCACCCTGCTATGACCTCTATTCCTTACAAATGTCCTTGCTTTGAACTATATTATGAAATTAGCATGGCTAATTTTTTTTTTCCTGTTTTCCACAATTTTCTCTTTGATCTTCTGGGTTTTGTTTTTCCATCCTTTTTCTCTTTGTATTTCAATTTGGGAAGTTTCTATTGACCTTTCATCAAGGTCATCAATTCTTTCTTTGGATATAATCTGTTGATGAATCCATCAAAGACATTTTTCCTTTCTGTTACAGTGTGATTTCTAGCATTTCTTTTCTTAGAATTTCCATCTCTCTGTTTACATCATTTTATCTGTTCTTGCATGCTGTAGACGTTTTTCCAGTGGAACCCTTAACATATTAATCATAGTTGTTTTAACTTTCTGTCTGTTAATTGTAACACCTGTGTTGTATCTGAGTCTGATTCTGATGCTTGCTTTGTTTCTTTAGACTGTGCTTTATCTTCTCTTTCTGCCTGCCTTTTAAATTTTTTGTTGAAAGCCAGACATGTTTTATTAGACAATAGTAATTAAGGTAAATAGACCATTGGTATGAGGATTTATTTAAATCTGGCTAGGACTTCAGCTTAATGTTTTCAGTAGCTATGGGTGCCTAGTGTCCTTATTTTTGCCTTCCCTTTTGAGTTTGTTGCCCTAAATACTACACGTCAGACACAGTGTCTTGTAAGCTCTTTTAGCTGTAATCCATTATTATTACACTAAATCCTTGCTGATGTGGTAGTCAGGCGTGGGGAGAAACATTCAATAATTTTATGATTAAATCCAGTTGGTTAGTGAGCCTGTGTCTCAAGGGTATAACTTTCACAAGTGTTCCTTTAGTGTATACTTTTGCCCTCACCCCTACTCCCTTCCCTGGCTGCAGCATTCCCATTCAATTTCCTTGAAGCCTTGGGCCCCTATTAACAATGTTTTAACTCCCTTTCTGCTCCTATCAGAACTCTGAAGAGATTTTTCTAGGTTCTTCAGTGTGGGAACCTGTTGGAATTCCTGGAAGAAAAAACCATAGCATGTGGGAGTTCCCCTTAGTCTACAGACCCCCAGGGGTTTCTCACTCATGGTAGTCCTCAATCTCCAGCGATTCATGAAAGTGACCATTCTAGCATTCCTACTAGTATCTGGGCTCTAGGGGTGTTTTCTCCATGTAAACAGGTCTATGCTGTGTCTCTCTGGTTGCACCTGTCTCTCCAGTTTTTTGCATGGTAGTTTGCCTTGTGACCTCAGTGCACTGATGGATCCAAGAAACGTCACTGATTTTCAGTTCATTCAGATTTTTATTTTAAGGATGAGGTTGATGACTTCCAATCCCTACATGTTAGAGCTGAAACTTGAACTAATTTTCTTAATGTAAAATAAACATTTCAGAAACTTGTCTAGTTAAATTTATTCCCTTCATCTCTGCATTCTCTTTTCGTCTTTGATTTTTTTCCATTCCATAATTTATTTATTTGGGGGAATAATTTTGCTGAATACAGAACAACCAGTGTGAACAAGTTAATTCCATTTCTTGATATTAAGCTTTTCCTACAACCCCTATATACTCTGTTCTCAATCTTTTATATATAGAATGGTTTATCAGACATATATTATACTATTTATACTCATTCTTTCTTAAACATAGCTTCTGTTGGAGAACTCAGAATTATTTGTATTAATGAGTAATAGAAGTAAATAAGTATTTTTATTCCAAAGCTTTTTTTTATTGTTAGATGGTGCAATTATGTTTATAACATTTTTCTTTTACTTTCCTAATTATTTTTTATTTGTATATAGCACACAGTTAGTGCTTATGAAATGAGAAAATATGTAGACAATAAAAACAATGCATTATAATGACAACTTTACCTGACTTCATGGAATAAAATCTTGAACACTGACAAATTTTTATTCACGTATTCTGATTTTTCTGTCCATATTTAACCCAAAGATTGAAATTTCATTTATTCATGTATAATGTTATCAGGTTATAGGCTACTTGGGGAAAAAATACTTGAATGTGATGGTTTTCTTTTTACAGTCCATGGCTTGGTATCTTTCACACACAGATAGTTGATAAATATTTTTGTCAACTAAATTCTTATTTGAAAAATGCAGAATTCCCAGTACCACCTTGTTACTGAATTCATTTACACTAAACAATTTTTGCCTGTGTTGTGAATTGATATGTGTAACTCCTGTATTTCTTAAGGATGTTAATTCAAATTACAGGTCTGTATTGCCTTTCGTATGTTTAATTTCAGTCCATTCCATTTATTTTTATTGACAGAAACTACCTATTACAATCTCTTACAGGTGAAGCCAACCTTTTTTTTGCACTTTCCTTTTTATCCCTCAGAGAGTAATCCTGTAGGCAATCTGGGGAGCAGCATTAGAAAATGCTATTTGATTGCACTTATCCTTTCCAGGTTACCATTATTATTACTATTATTTTGGAGTATCTAGAATTTATAAACTCATATACTTTGAAGATACTCTTTTTCATTTGTAGGGCAAGGGTTAAGTACATAGATGACTTTTTTCTTCTGGTTACCATCAGTGTAATCAGATAGCTGATTTGTATCCTAGAATTAATGCATCATTTTATCAATGCCTAATATATTCAGAAGTATACATTTAAAAATCCTTAGAATCTTGGCTTCATTTTTATCTTTGCAAAATTACTGCTGCTATAGAACACAGAAAATTGAGAATTGACCATGAATCTAACAAGTGAATACTAAAATAAATGGAGCCTCATCCTTCTGAAAGTAGATGAAATGTAATATTCTGATATTTAAGTCATTTGACCAATTATTATTAGAATCTGCAAGACGACAATCTGATTGTATTGATTTCATAATCATTGTAATTTAAAAAGGAAACAGTACATGTATAAATCATTCTGCAGTAATTAAAAAAAAGATGGCTTTACAGTTGAATTCTAACAGGATCTTCTTGAACAATGGGGGGGAAATAATGGGAAAATAGAAAAGATAATTCCTGGAATGCTGATCACAGAATGAGAAGTCCATAAACTATGTTTTCAGTTTATGTAAATATTATAGTCCAGTTTTTAATTGATATTAGGAAATTGCTGAATCTAGCAGGTCTGCAATTAGTATTGTCTTACAAAATATAATTTATTCATTATCATGATTATCTCCAAATTACAGATTCCTACTTGATTTTACACACTACATAATGCTTAGACATAAACAGAAATTTATTAGATGGAAGTTTATTAGAAGTGAGTCTGTGAATACAAATATAATCTTGAGTGATGTAATAATTGCAAAAAAAAATTACTTAAAAATTCCCTTTTATAGTTTGACCAGGACAGTTTAGGTTTCTTCCCTCCCTCCCTCTTCCTTCCTTCCTTCCTTTCTTTCGCTGAATTATTTAGTTAGTTACTGAATGTTCTTGTAATTTGGCTTCTGAAGCCTAGGAAATAACTGAGACTCTATATATAGTTTGAGTTTTGGGTTTTGTTATTTTTTGTGTGATCAACAAAACTGCTGTTTTGAATCAGAGGCTAACCTTACTTTTCTATACCTTATGTTACCAGTGAAGGAAGATAATTTATGGTTTTTCTCCTCTCCATCACTATCTCAAATCAGATTTTATTCAGAACCAATCATCGTTTATATGTATAAAATTATTCACATATTTACGTGATTAATTTCCTTCTCTGATACTAGATTGCAAGATCTACGATGAGCTCTCTTTTTTTGGCTCAGGGTCCTGTTTGAATGTCCAGTGCCTAGCACAGGCCTTGTAGGTAACGGGCACTCAAAAATATTTAAATATTTAATAAATAATTAACTAAAACTAAATTAAATGCTGTAATAAAATCAATGATAATAAAAACTTTCAGGTCAGGTTAGATAATTGTCACAGAATTTAACTCATTTTACCGAATTCATATAAAATTACAAAAAATGTAGAATCACCATCCAATTCATTCATAACAGGGCTCAAATACTTCTCACTACCTCTTACTTACCCTCAGCCTTCAGTGTGGGTCACAATTTACACCTAAATTAACTTACTATTTTCTTATGGTTTTAAAGTATAACCCCAAAGAATTTAATTCTGCAAGACTCAAGATGTCATCATACTACAGACTTGGGAAACTGTCCCGTGCCACCAAGTGTTAAGTGCTACTTTGGCAAATTGTTGTGTGGATGAATGAGAATATTTTCTCCAAACACTGGTATCAATTTAGATCAATGCTAAAGTTGTCAGAAGTTGTTTTCCATAAAAAATATAAATATGTTAAATAGCAAGATAAGCACTAATTTAATACACTCTCATACCCAAACACAGTAGGGTTCATGCATTTAAAATTCAAACACAGACAAAGCTGATTTGGTTTTGAAAACTGCTTCAGTTCCTTAGAAATATTGGATTTAATATGAGAATGTGAAAATAAAATCACTAATAAGCAAGCTGCCCTGGGAGGAAATGTTCAGTTTAATCAACAGAAGAGAAAACCAACTGATATTAAGAGACAAAAAAATAAATTCATAGAGGATGATAGTCCTCTGAACCAAGAGAACATGAAAGATTAATTATGGCTTCTTGAAGGAGTAGTCAAAGAAATTTGGTCAAAAAACATGTATATATAACTGAGAAAGCTAAAAAGGATATATGACAATCTTTCTGCTGGTTGTAGAAAATCATGCAAATTGAAATCCAGTATATTTTATAATTCATTTAAGTGATTTTTAAAATGGTACTTTATATTAAAAGATTAGCTATAATATTTAACAGTTAAATGTGTATTAAACAGTCGTAAACAGTTATATGTGTATTTCTTGTGAAGTCACATGGACGATATTATTCGATTATTTGGTGCAATGTGTCAGCGATTTCTCTCGCTCTGGTGTGGTGGAGAGAAATACATTACCAGTACAGAACACTGTCATAAAATATTATCTGAGGACTTTTAGTTGTTGTTTTTGGTCTTACACATTATCCGTGGTGTATTAGTCACATTTTTAAACATCTTAAGGTTCAAAATTTTCTATAAATTAAGTCACCATTATATACAGTTATGAATATAAATATAAATCATTTATGGATGATGTAGGTATTTCATATAATTATTAAAAATAAGTCCTCATATAGATACACTGAGACAAGCAAACCAATTCACTAGGGTTTTTGTTTTGTTTTCTTTTGTGTGTGTGTGTGAATAAGTAACCATTTTAGAATTTCTTAAATATTTCTCTAATTTATTTACTAATTAATCTAGAGAAAAAGTATAGCTCTAAAAATCATCACAGAACGTCTGGGAAATTATTAACTAACACCAAATCTAGCAATACATATACACACACACAAATATAAACATACATATATACACTGCACAAGCAATGCAGTGAACAAAGCAAAAGGAATTATTGTCCTGTTTAGAGTTCAAATTCAAGGATTGTAGTATGTACTCTTAAGGTAAGGACATATTGTGCTGACTCAAAACTAAATTTCTTTAGCTGATAGTATAAGAATGTGGCTCGTATTGATTTGTGTTTGAAAAAAAATCATAAGACATTTCATTAAATGGATCCTAAAACAGTGAATTCAGGTACCACTACAGGTTTTATGTTGAAATAAATTATTTTAAGTATAAAGTTATTCTACAAAGCTGTTATGCTAGATCAATATTTTTAGGTTCATTATAGCCACACCATGAATTCAAGTAAAAAACAGGAAGAGACCATGGGCAAGAATCTGGTAAATGATAACAGTGGTAGAGGTAAAGCTCCCAAACGTGGTTATTAGCAGATGTCACGTGTTACTCGTTTCAACGGCATTTTACATTTAACTGGCTAAAACAAGCCATTGTGAAATAAAGGATTTCTGGATTTGCACTTTGAGATTTTTATCATCACCACTGCTGTTAAACATGGCATCTAAAAAATGTGTCTGATTTAAATTAGGCATGTAAGGAAAATTAGGATTCTTGAAGCAGAGCCATTGCAAATCAATCTCTATAAATCTAAATTACTTGGTTACATTTTCACATATGTATTTCTATCTTAAGATAATACAATGATAAATGTAAATTCATCAAAATTACTTGGGGTGTAGTAGAGAGAACGTAATATAATTAGACATAGATAGAACATTTATCTTCATTTAGTATCAAACATGGGCAAAGAACACATTTTTAAAAATATCAAAGTCACCATAATAAACTATACCTCTCCTTAAAGAAAAAGAAAAATAAGTTTCTCTTTGAGATTTCTCCAATTAAACATTCATAAATAATAGCAATATAAGGTTTTTTCCTAACCTCTTTCACCTTGTCTTATCAAGTTGATAGTCTAGTCACCGATTGGATTAGAGCAGGAACCACCAGATGAATTAAATACCATGTGTGATAAAATGAAAGTCACAGTTATTATGTAGGAAATGAAAGGAGATGTCCTTTCCTGAAGAGTCTCAGGACTGTTGGCATAAGAGTTTGCCTGTTGCTCTCTCTTTCTCATTTCCAATAGAATCCTGGGCTGTTTGAAACACACTCCGAGATGCAAGATCACTGACATATCCAAGGGGTGAAAATATTTCCAGAATTCACTGATAAAGCAGCAGCTACATTAATAATACAATGACCAAATAAATAACTGGTGTTCATAATTAAGCTTTTCCAACCAAAATAAGGACATTGTCCTTACATTATCTGATCTCATTCCTCTGGGGCTGCAGCTGACTGTCACTTGACTAACTGAAATTCCACTGCATTGCTGACTATTGGGAGACTACAGGGGAACCAGCCATTGTGTATTCCTATTAGACTAGCAGATAATATAAACATGACATAAAATAGGTTCTTATAAAACACATCCCATTAACCTCTGAAAGGTTCAGGATAATGAAATCATGAAAAATATTAATTTTATTTTTCTTCAGAAACTGTTTTACAAAGTCCAATGCCTGGTGAATCAAATACACACACACACACACTTTCTCTCTCTCCCCCCCACACTTAAAACTGATTAATTTTTAAAATTTCACTCATTTTGAAATTGGCAATAAAAATCAGCCCTCAAAATCTGACTTTTCTCTTATTTTTCCTGTTATTTTAATTTTTTCCAGTCTGCACCATTCATAGTGCTGGATGTAAAGCTCATGTTTCATATTTAGCTCAAATTATGTTATATGCAAAGTTAGTTAAATGGTGGAGATAGGACCTCTGAAAGTCCATTTCTCCACAGAAACAATGACAACACTGACAACAACTATCAAAATCAATACTTTTCTGAACTATGAAAATTAACCAAAAGCTTGTAACAATCCAGAGAATGGCTAAATCTCAGTAAAAAAAAAAAAAGAAGGAAAAAAGAATTTAGTGGCCTTTTAACTTATCCTATTCCCATACTTTTCTTCTTAGCTCAGTGGTAGCCTTGAAAATCAACAGTTTTGTATGTAAGGTAGCTATGAAACACAGAAACCTAGCAGTCACCATAAATGGCAAGATAGGTTTGGAGAGAACTCTCACCATTTGACATGGCTGGCAATTCCTTGACAAGTTCCATTATCAGAATTTTGTTTTACTTCATCTGACTTAGAAACACCTTTGTTTGAACTGTGTTTGAACTGCCCTTTCTCTAGGACACTTGCTGAAAACAATCAGCAGCAGTGGTTTAACATCACTCTGAGCTGATCTGTTACCTACTGGGGCTAACAACAGTCTTAGCTTGCTAAAGCTCTGACATAGTCTTGGGATTATAACGGTCACATATAGGTGCAAGGCTGTGTGCATGTACAGGAAAGTACTGAGAAGAGCCTAAATTTTCACTTGTGGCTGACCTTGTGGCTGACCTTGAGGGTCTGTGCAAGCAGAAGATGAAGGCTACGTTGGAGTTGTACACTTCCTACTAGAACACTAAAAACATTCCCCACAGCCTGCAGAGCTCCCAGGCAAAGACTGGGAGACTGACTGGTTCAAAGTATTTAAAGATATCTCTATCTAATCACTGTCTGACCACTAAGTAATCAAGCAAGTCAGTGGCTGCACTTGACAAAGAATAGAGGCTATAAAGAATTAGTCCAGGAAGAGTGTTAAACAAATAATTATCATCAATAAACTCTTCAATGACAACAACAGCCAATAATAATCACAAACCCAAACAAATTAGGTAAAATATGATTTCCATGGATGCCCCATTCTATTGTTTAAAATATCCAATGTTCAACCAAAAAAAACATGACATGCACAAAGAAACAAGAGTGTGGCCTATATACAAGGAAAAAAAGAAAGCTGTTTCTGAGGAATCCTAGATGTAGAATTTATAACAGAAAGAGTTTAAGTGAACTATTATAAATATGCTCAAATAACTAAAGAAAGCATGTCTAGAAAATTAAAGGAGTATGAGAATAATGCTTCAACAAATAGAGACTAGCGATAAATACATAATTTAAAAAAGAATAATACAGAAATTCTTGAGTTTAAATGTGCAATAACAGTAATGAAAAAATCACTAGAGAAATTTAACAGCAGGTTTGAATTGGTAGAAGAAAGAATCAGCTACAAAGGATTAATCTCCAAAATATATAAACAGCTCATGCAGCTCAATATTAAAGAAACAAACAACCCAATCCAAAAATGGGCAGAAGACCTAAGTAGACATTTCTCCAAAAAAGACATACAGATGGCCAAGAAGCACATGAAAAGCTGCTCAACATCACTAATTATTAGAGAAATGCAAATCAAAACTACTATGAGGTATCACCTCACACCAGTTAGAATGGGCATCATCAGAAAATCTACAAACAACAAATGCTGGAGAGGGTGTGGAGAAAAGGGAACCCTCTTGCACTGTTGGTGGGAATGTAAATTGATACAGCCACTATGGAGAACAGTATGAAGGTTCCTTAAGAAACTAAAAATAGAACTACCATATGACCCAGCAATCCCACTACTGGGCATATACCCTGAGAAAACCATAATTCAAAAAGACACATGTACCCCAATGTTCATTGCAGCACTATTTACAATAGCCAGGTCATGGAAGCAACCTAAATGCCCATGGACAGATGAATGGATAAAGAAGATGTGGTACATATATACAATGGAATATTACTCAGCCATAAAAAGGAACGAAACTGGGTCATTTGTAGAGATGTGGATAGACCTAGAGACTGTCATACAGAGTGAAGTAAGTCAGAAAGAGAAAAACAAATATCACATATTAACGCATGTATGTGGAACCTAGAAAAATGGTACAGATGAACCGGTTTGCACGGCAGAAGTTGAGACACAGATGTAGAGAACAAACGTATGGACACCAAGGGGGGAAAAACCGCAGTGGGGTGGGGATGGTGGTGTGCTGAACTGGGGGATTGGGATTGACATGTATACACTGATGTGTATAAAATTGATGACTAATAAGAACCTGCAGTATAAAAAAACAAACAAATAAAAAAGCTGTAATTTCACTTGAATTACCCACAAAAAAAAAAAAAAAAAGAATCAGCTAACATGAAGATATATTTATTAAGGTTATCTAGTGGAACACAGAAATAAGGAAAGATACAGATGAATGAACACAGTTTCAGAGACCTGAAAGACACCATCAAGTATGCCAACCAATGTACAATGGGAATCTCATAAGAGTGGAGAGAAAGAGGCAGAAAGTTTATTTGAAGAAGTTATGGCCAATAAGGTCACAAATTTAGTGAATATAATTAATCTGCCCATCTACAAATCTTAATCGATTCCAATTGGAATAAACTCAAACAATTATACACCTTGTTGCATCACAGTTGAACTGTCAAAACTATAAATAGAATCTTGAAAGTAACAGGAGACAGTGACTCATCAAATATGAGGGACCTTCAATGAGAAAAACAGTTGAATTCCTTCCAGAAATCATGAAGACCAGAGGCATAGTATGGCAGAGTCAAATGGCTAAAGGAAAAAAAGACTGTCAACTAAGAATTCTATATCCAGCAAAACTATTCCTAATATATGAACAATAAATTAAGCTATTATCAGATCAACAAATGAGAGAAACAGTCACTAGCAGACATTTTTTATAATAAATAATGAGAGAAAAAAAATGAGAGCCCTTCAGCCTGAATTAAAAAAAAAAAAAAGAAAGAAACACTAGACCGTGATTCAAACCTACATCAAAAGAGGACTGGTAAAGATAACTACATAGTTAACTATTAAAAAGAGTATAGACATTATAATTCTCTTCTCTGATATAGAAAACAACTACATAAAGCAATACATATAAAACTGTATTAATGGCTTTATCATGTATAAAGATGTAACCTGTATGGCAATAATACTATAAAAGAGTGGAGCAGAGCTATATTGGAGCAAAATTTTGTGTACTATGGAAATTAAGTAGATGTTAATTCAAGCTAGATTGCTTTAAATTAAGATGTTAATTATAATCCCCATGGGGATTACATTTAGGTAATTAGGTAACTTTAAATATAATAAAGGAAACATGGAATTAAAATGGCACTGTAAAGTTAGGAAATCAGCCATAAGACTACCTCACCTCTAACACCAGTTGCAAATTCAGGGATCCACAAGACTACTCTCAGCTTGATAATTCACTAGAAGCCGTCACAGAATTCACCAGAAGCAGTTATACCCACTGCTACAGTTTATTACAGTACAAGGATATAGATCAAAATTAACTAAGGGAAGAGACACATGCGGAAGAGTCTAGGAGAGTTCCAAATACAGAGCTTCCAGTTTTCCTCTCCCAGCAGAGTCATGGAGAGCATTGACTCCTAGCAACAATGTGTGGCAGACAATATGCATGCATCACTGCCAACCAGGAATGCTCACTGGAGTCTTGGTGCTTTGTCATGTAGATGTGGCTGATTATGTGTGGCTAATCTTTGCCTCCAGCCCCTTCAGAGGTCAAGCTGATACTTCATGACCCAAAATCCTCACAATAAATCACATTGTTACTATCTTCTGTGGCTCAGAGTCCCCGCATAAACAAACACACTATTATCAAGCCATACATTCCAAGGGCTTAGATATTACATCCCAGGAACTAAGGGCAGAGGCCAGATCTCTCTTTGGGTAAAATTAATTTTTTTTCACACAATGTACTATACAACATCTATTTAACACAAAGGAAAGCAGTAAAGGAGGAAAAGAGAAATAAATGATATAATACACATAGAAAATATATAGCAAATGGATGACACAAATATAATCTTTTCAGTAATTAAATGTAAATGGAGTAAACACTCCAATTAAAGGCTGGGGAATGGCAGAATGATTAAAAACCATTACACAACTATATACTGTCTTCCAGAGACATACTTTAGATTCAAAGACATATAGATTGAGTATAATAAGATGGATAAGGTTATACCATGCAATTTGTAACCAGAAGAGGGTTGGTATGGCTATATTAATATCAGACTTCACTAATATCATAGTCTTTACGACAAAAAGTGTTACTAGAGACAAAGGAGATCTTATAATGATAAAAGGGTCTTTAGGAAAACATAACAGTTACAAACAATATATGCATCTAAATGTGGCCACGTGGTTGATTCCAGTCAATAAGCTGTTAGTGGAAGTAACATGAGTTATTCCCAGGAAAAGCATCTATAAAACTGTTGGCGTAAGTCTCCAGACATCTCACTTTTCTTTGTGCTGTAGAGGCCACCAAAGTTTAACACAGTGGGTTCTCCATTATTCTGGGTCTAGAAAGATACAGAGGAATTTGGCAACTCTGCTATTCTCTCTGTGTGAAATTGGACAAGTCAATTAACATCTCAGAGCCTCAATTTCCTTGAGTGTAAGATACAGATAATAATGTTTGAATATGTATCTAAAACTGTTAATACTTGTAAAGTAAGATATGCATATTCAAATATATAGGCGATAAGTACCATTTTTTAGAAAATTCTGTGGCCATGTTTTCCCCAACCTTTGCGGAAATTCCTATAATTTTTATTTATCAATACATAGCAAGGCAAAAATATTAATTTCCAGCTTCCTCAAGTCTCAAAGTATCAGCTCTCTTACTTTAAGTCTACAATTTTTCTGGATACCTGAAAAAAGAAGAAGAAAAAAGATCTTGAATCTAATGAAGTCTAGCCCAAATTAAACCTTATGCAAGTACCTGAATGCACCAGCACACTTTTTGTGTTGTTTGTCTTAGCTCATTAATTTAAAAAAAAAATTTAGTAGTATATATTGTGTGTCTACTGAGTGCAGAGTCTACAAGACCCTGAGCATACAAAGACTCCATCCTTTCCTGGTAAGTTTCACCTTCTAAAGGGAAGCAGAGATGGCAAATACTAAACCAAAAATCGTAATGGAACTTAACAGCCCTGTGATAGAGGTAAGCAACGTGCTCAACTTCCTTCAGGAAGTGAATGTCTAAAGAAGTGCTATAGATGTCTTTATTATGCATAAAGACATGGAGATCAATAAAATGGTGTTTTCAGAGAAGGACAAAAAAAAAAACAAAAAACAAAGGGTTGAATATAAGCTAAATACTGGTATGTGAAAGAGTGGTGAAAACTGATGCAACAGATATTCTTAGATTCCACATCACGTGGGCTTCATATTTAAGGTCACGGAGTGAAAGATTTTAAGCTTAAGAGTGATGTGGCTATATTTACATTTAGAAAAATCACTACGGTAACAGAGTGTAAGCCTTCCAGTCATGCATGCAACCTTTCGTTCATTCATTCACTCATATATGTATTCAAAGCATGAGTGACTATTTATTACCTCTTATTGCGTAGCTCAATGCAACACATGATGAAGGTACAATAAAAGCAAAACAAGCATTCATTCTCTCTCTGTTCGTCCTCCTTTCTCTCTGCCCCTCCCTCTCTCTCACTGAGCTTATTGAGAAGTACCAAAGACTGACTGTAAACAAGGACAGATAATAAACAATTCAGTAGATGAATACAACAAATTACATAAGAAATTATGACAGTTTGAATAAATCTTTAGTAGTAGTATTGGAGAATATACTGGTGGAGTACTTTGGAGGTTGAAGTTTTGTGACATGGGGACAGATTGGAAGAATTCAGATACAACAGGCCGTATACTGTATGATTCCATTTATATGAAATGTCCAGAATAGGAAAATCCACAGGGAGAGAAATTAGATTAGTCATTTCCAGTGGCCATGGTGGAGGGGAAAGTGGAGTGTGACTGCTAATAGGTATGGGATTTTGGTGGGGGGGGGGTAAATATTCTAAATTTAGATGGCAGTGATGGTGCACAACTTTGTGATTATATTAAAAAACACTGAATTCTATACTTTCAAAAGGTGAGCTTTATAGTATGTGAGTTATAGCTCAATGAAGCTATTATGAAGAAAGAATGCTTTAATATTGCTAGTGTTTGAATATAACATTTTAGGGATGAGTGTAATTATTACATATGTCTGCTGATTTTCCAGTATTATCACCAAATAACTCTTTAGGGAAAAAAATCTCTGGATCTTGAATATAATTCTTTTGTAAGTTGTCCTTTTCAAAGGAATGTCTTCAAGAGGACTTATGGCCTCTTGTGATTTGTCCTTACAGACAATATTTATTTTTGTTTTTTTAGGAAGAATAAAAGTATATAAATCCCCAAAGCTGGTTTTCAATTGGACAGTGATAAAACCTATACCATTTTTCTCCTTGCTGTGTAAATATTTTAAGCCATTCTAGCGTGCTCTATGCAGTAATATTTCATTCACAATGTAAGATAATACCTGTCCAGAGCTTAGTTTTCCAAAGTTCTGGGTAGTCCTCCAAACTGCTATATATTTTAAGAACAAGTCTTTTATTAGAAGAGTTATGCTAATAATATTGAATTAGTTTGGGTTTTCTTCCCCAAAAATGAGTAAGAGATTTGGAGTTTTTACTAGCCTCAAAAAGTTATTTTCAAAGAAAGTGATATTTTTGCTTATATGCTTCAGTAACTTTAAATTAAGGCAGTGGGGAATTTAAAATGCTGGAAGAAAAGCTCAGCAAGAAATAACAATAAAAGACTAGCCACATGAAAGCACTGCAAGGGAAGCCAGTGGGATATAATTATTACTCACATTATTATGGTAGGTAGGTTATATGAGAGAGTGGTAACATCACATGGTAGGAAAGTCAATGAGGCCACGGGATGACAAATCATTAGGAAAAAACACATCATTTGCACACGTTATTCTTTATGTATGTTTTTCACTTGAAGCACTGAAATGAAATTTAAATCAGTATTTCACAGGTGCCAATTTTGCCTTTATATAATATTTAGACCCTTAATTTTCCATAAAGTAAAAATTTGCTTAAATTACATATGAAAATCCTTATTTCTGTGACTGTATTGTTATACATTTGTTTTAAATGCAGAAGGTTTTCTTTCTTATATCCATATACAGCAGAACCCAATTTTTTATTCATACTGAAATAATATAGGTACCATGTTTTAGAACAGAGAAACAGGGATACAAATGTGTAATATTCACATAGTAAAAAATGGACCTAAGTATTACTAACTGCTTTGAGAATTATCCTCTCACCATCCACACATAGAAAATAGGACAATATAAATGAAATGATGAAATGATAGTCTTCTGTCACTGGGCAACAGCTAGTGAATTCTGAAGGACAAGGGAACAAGAAAGGTGAGTCTCATACTTTCATGTTTGCCTCAGCTTACTGCCTAAGGCAGTTTCCAAATTTAGACAGAATAGAATGAAGAAAGATGAACAGAAAATCTAAACCTATGGAACAGCTTCACATGAACAAACATACATGAAATGGGAAACCGAGGAGAGGAGAGAGAGAAAGACGCAGCACAACATTACTTTACACCTTAAATATATACATTTATATGTCAATCATACATCAATAAAGCTGGAAAAAATTAGTATCTTTGCTAAGGATAGGCCAGGATAGAAATAATAACAGGAAATTAGTTAATGAGTTTTTCATCATTTTCTTTTGACATAGAGATCAGATGTGATCTGAAAATGGAAATATGTATCAAAGAAGTCTCTCCGGTAGTCTGGGTTTTCACTGTTTGTGCTCTTTTGGGTCTTTGATTCATCTTGAAACACAAAGTTTCCTGTGTAGAATTTATAAGAGCTGATGCGCCCTATCTTCTATCCCCTTAGCATCTGGAAACGCAACACAGGACTCAAAAGCTATTGTTGAGTGTAAGATTAGGTGATTAACAGCCACTCAGAATATGTGCCACTTCGTATCTTTCTTTGCTTGGAAGGTGAAGCTTTCCTATTGTAATGAAGACAACAAGCCCAAGTCTCGCTCTATTTCCAGCAGTGTGGCTCTGCACTGGAACTTACTTCTCAGCCCTCTGATATTTGCCGCAGGAGCATCAAGATGCCCAATGGATGGCTACTTGCATCTTGGCATCAAAGGGCAAAACCATGGGAGACAGCTGCTACCAGCCTCAACATCCTTTCCTTTCTGAGGATGAAAAACCAGCAGTAGGCATCTCGGGTGGCTTCCAGCCTCAAAAGCACGGACACGAACCCGGAATGCTTTGTGTCATCTTGGTGTGCAAAACAACATAAGGCTAAACAGGTACTGTTAATCTGGTAGGCAGTTGTTTCCAGTGAATCTTTATTTTCTGAAGTAAAATGAGGAATTAAAATTTAAAAAAGCCTATAACCTAATCCAAGCTTATGATGATTTTCCCCTATGTTTTCTTCTAACAGTTTTATAGGTTTTGCTATTACATTTAGGTCTTTAATCCATATTGAGTTCATTTTTGTATGTGGTGTGAGGCAGGGGTCCAGCTTCATTCTTTTGCTTGTGATTAATCCAGCTGTTCCAGCAACATTTGTTGAAGAGAATATTCCTTCCCCATTGAATTATCTTGGCACTCTAGTCAAAGATCAACTGACTGTAACTGGGAGGGTTTATTTCTGGATTCGCAATCTAGTCTATTGGTCTGTGCCTGTCCTTATGTCACCACCACACTTTTAATTAATGAGACTTTGCAGTCAGTTTTGAGAACAGGAAGTGTGAGTCTTCCAATTTTGTTTTTATTTTTCAAGTTTGGTTTGGCTATTCTAGGTTATCTTCTTTTATTAAATTTTTTTTTTTAATATGTAGTTCTAGTGGCTCTCAATTAGGGGTCATCTGTCCCCAGTTCCACGGGTATTTGGCAAAGCCTGGAGACGTGTTTGGAATCCTTATCTAAGTAGATAAAATAGTATCGTTTTAATTTACTGAATTGTTGAAGTATGAGTTGCCTTCCATGAAAGGATTGAGAAAGACTTGAAGCATCTGAACACATGCTGAAGACAGTGCAATTCCTTGATGATGGACACAGGGGACTTTGTTTTGGGACACAATTTCGTTGACAGAGCTATACACGTGATTCACCTCCTTTTCTCTTTATAGGCTACATCTCCACTGGATATATTACAGATTTAAATACTTGACTTTCTGGGTGTCTGGGGAGTTGGCAGTTCTGAGAGTAGGAGGTGGTAGAGGTGGCCTGGTGGGGGTCAGTGACCTCACTGCTGTGTGAAAGCAGTTGGGACTTGAGTCTCCAGAGGTTGCTGTAGTGCCCCAACTCCTAGGAGCCAGGGGAGCCAGCAGGTGGGTGTTGTAGGGGCAAAATGGTGGGTTGCTGTGGACTGGAGTTAAGGCCCTAGCCCTGGAATTCTGCCTCCTTCCCAGCAGAGAATCTGGACATTGCTGGTGCTATCCCTGCAGCAGGCAGGCAGTTGGCAAACAGGGACAGCTGGCTATCATGCTGCCCCTCATCCTCTCAGACAGTGTCCCTCCAGGAGCAGAGGCTTCTCTTCAGAGGCACAGCCCAGGCACAAGGAAGGAACCACCCCATTTCTCATCAAGGGCTTAAATTCGGATGGCCCGGGCTCCTGCTCTCACAGTCCCAGCTCTCAGTAAGGACAGATTCCTTGGCAAACTTCCATCTCCCTGTCTCCCACTGCCCCAGGGCCTTACAAGGTCTGGATCTGGCACAAGGGTCTAGGTGTTCTTCCAAGGGTGGAGGCCCAGCAGAGCTGGATACCTGCCCCAGGGATGCAGAGGGACCTCTCTGCACTCAGGAGTGACCATGATGGTCCTTGAGACCCACACTGCTTTTGGGTGTCAAGGAGACCGAAGTCTCAGCTTCCTGTAACTCTCTCAGCGTCAGACAGAATGTACCCCACGGCAGAATATGGGAGATCCTAGTGGCCTGCAAGCTTCCAGACCCTGCCACGTGTGGGGATTGAGGGGGTCCCAGACTGGTGTATCTTGGTGGGTAATCTCAGTGTTCTATTATTTCAGCACTTGGGATCTAGACCACATTGGTCCATAATGCCTCCACTTCATGGAAGGAGTTGTCATCTAGTTCAACTACAGGGTTATTCCTAATATAAAAACATTATCATATTATATTGTTCAAGGTGTTAGTCTGTGATTTGGACGTCAAAGAAAGAGAGATCACCTTGAACTACAGACAATATGCAAAACTGTGTTTCCCTGCTCTCTTGGCAGAATTGCAAAATACATACTTGCTTTCATTGTGATGTACAACCTAATAGCAGCATTCAGAGATAAGTACAATACATTCAGATCCCACCTGCATCCAATCATCAAAGGCTCCTGATAGTTACCAAAAGAACCTGTCATTTACAAAATGAACAACTGGCTTATGTCAGTTTATAACAGCCGATTACAAATATATAGACAGTCATAAGAAGTGTTTCACTTGACAGTAAATATCTCTGCTTTCTATTTCAAGATTTTACCATAGGTTTTTAAAATAGTATCAGGATTGTATCTATTTACATCTATCTGTAAATATGAACAGGTAAATATGAATAGGTGTAAATATGAATAGGCTAGGCAGCATAGTAATCATCACAAAGAGCTAATTACCTACAATAATAAATGGTGGTACAAAAGAAGAGAAGAGAAGAGGAAATGCATAACAGATTCAATGGTAGGACTTTTGCTTCCAACCATGATGGACTAACAAAGACTGGATTGTCCCAAGTGCTTTAAAATACTAGAAAACTGAACAGTAGGTATGAAATTATGATTTTCATACGTATGACAATACGTAAGACAGGTCTGTGATCTCTGAGTGAAGGGAAACAAAGGAGGTAAGCCTTGTGCAGGGAGGGGAAATGCAAATAGAATCCAGAGATCTTATTCTGTTGAAGAGATCGATATCAGAATTCAGGCAGCCTAATGCAGACAGAACTGGGGGGGGGGGGCAGAATATTGGAAAAAAAGGAGTTACATAGATATTCAAAGGGGCCTCCTCAAGTTTTAGTTGAGTATTAATATGGCTATATATAAAAATAAATTACACAAGGGCAGGGAGAAAATTACTTGACATAGTAGGATTATCAATTCCTGGAGCTCACACAGGGCTGGGAAGAATTTATCTTCCCATCAGCCAGAATAGAAAGACCTCCTAACCCATAGATCATGCAATGTTTGAGAGTTATTAAATTAATAATGGGGCTTAATTATGGCCACAGTAACAGCTGATCTGTACTCACTCTAACAAATTTCAAAGCAAGCCTTAAAAGGATTCAACTGATCCAAGTAATTTAATTGCATCCCAAGCAAAATCCAACACAATTTAGAGGAATACAACAAAATCCATGACTCAGGTTTAAGATTCACATGTTCAGCACTCAATCACCAATTACCAGGTATATCAGTCAGTGAGTCAGTGTTCCACCAAAGGAGTAGAACCAGTAGGAAATCAACCTATTATATATGTAATTTATTTATTTATATCTTCACATATAGTGTTATATATAATAAATATATTTCACAAGGGATTAAATTATATAATTATGAAATCTGGCTAAGCAGTTTCTTCAAATTTGTCTCTACACATAATGCTGGAACCCAAAATTCCATAGGCAGGCAGGCAGGCAGACAGAAAGGGAAGCTTACAAACAGTCTGGGGTCCCATGTGATCAGAATGACACTCATGCCCATTCTCACTGCCTCTGACCCTAGAGACAAGGAAAATGGTATCTTGTATAATCCAGGACCATTTATCCCAGAGCTGACTACACACCGTTAGTCAGGAGTCAGAGAAACTGAAGGAATATCCAGGAGGAAAGGAAAGTCATTGAAGACCCAGCTGCTGCTTTACACCAACAGTGTGAGTCAGCAGATCACTAACAACATGAGTGTGCCACCAAATGGCTGCTGTCTCCATTTTGCCCCCCAACTCCAAAATCTATAATATCTACCGTTGCATAACAGTATTACCATGAACTTAGTGGCTTAAAACAACACATGTGTCTTCTCACTGTTTCTCTGGGTCAGGAGTCCAGACTTGGCTTATCTGGATCCCCTGAAGAGATGCAATCAAGGCGTCAGTGAGGGCTAGTTTCTCATCCAGAGGCTCTACTGGAGAAGGAGTCACTGTCCCACTTGTGTGGTGTCTGGCAACATTCAGTTCCTTGCAGTTGTCATATTAATAGCTTCAGGTTTTTTCCTGTCTTCTCAACTGGCGGGAGGTTATGCTCAATCTCTACAGTCTGACCACAGTTTCTCACCACGTGGGGCTTCCTAACATGCTACATGCTTCCTCACAGACAGAAAGAGAGACAGAGAGACAGAGAGAACTCAGAGAGAGAGAGACAACTCAAAGAGAGAGAGAACTCAAAAAGAGAGAACTCAGCAAGAGAGCTACCATTTTATGTAACATAATTCCATGTAAATAGTCATGTATATCTTGTTACCTTGGCTGTATTCTACTGGTTAGAAGCAAACCACAGGACTCACCCACACGGACAAGGAGGAGATCACACAAAAGCATGAACACTGGAAAGTGGTGATTGTGAGGGCTACCTCAAGAGTATCTCTATCACACTGCACATGCAAATGCATAGGAAAATATGGTTAATAATCAGAAGGAAAACCACAGTAAAAATGCCAGATTTGATGGAGTTAGGACATTTAAAAGAACTATTATCAATATATACATGTACTACATATATTCAAATGGCTAGAGGAAAAAGTGAACGTGGCTATGACCAAGAAACAAGAAACAATTTTTAGGAGTTGTATGGTTTCAGGTCTCACATTCAAGTCTTTAATTCATTCTGAGCTATTTTTGGGGGTATAATGTAAGCTAGTGGTCCAGTTTCATTCATTTGCATGTGGGTGTTCAGTTTTCCCAACACCATATATTTGAGAAACTGTCCCTTCCCCATTGTATATCTTTGGCTCCTTTGTCGTTAATTAACTGTCCATATATGTGTGGGTGTATTTCTGGGCTATTCTGTTCCATGTGTCTGTTTTTAATGCCAATATTGTACTGTTTTTATTACCACAGCTTTGTAACATAGTTTAAAATCAGAGAGCATGATGCCTCTAGCTTTGTTCTTCTTTCTCAAGATTGCTTTGTCTACTGGGGGTCTTTTGTGGTTCCAAAAAGATTATTTTTAAAATAGGAAGAAGATCTATTCTAGTTTTGGACTTTTTAGTAGGCTAAAATTTACTTGAAACATATTTGCCATTCATATTAAATTTAATTTCTAACATAACAGAATCTCAGATTATTAGTATTACCAAAAAACTCCTTTGGAGAACATCCTGTCCACTAATATAATTCAAATTAATATATCCATTGCCTCTTTATCTTCATAAAATTGTTTCTTCAATTGATGTAAAAAATGTATGGCTGGTTTCAATTTGTAGTTTTGATAACACTGCATCTACATCTCTCTTTTTTTAAAAAACTATATTGTTATTATTTCTTTTAGTAGATGAGTAAGTGAGAATTCTAGAAGTAAATCATTTGCTCCTGCCACATGTTTGGGGAAAGAAATAGATTCAAATAAGTCTGTATGACACTGAATCCTGTGCTTTTTCCAGAACACTGTTTTACATCACTGCTATGTCTATCAAAGCAAAACAACTGTATAAATATGTTCTCACAAAGACAGTTACTTGCATGCTGTACAAGTATAAATGCTTCATATTTCCAACTAATATTGGTCCAGCAAACACTTACTGAGGGTCCATACTGTTCAAGCATTATGCTAATTCCAGTAGTTCTACTTTATGCCTTTGACTAATTTAGAATTTGTTAATGTCCAACTTAACTGTAGAAGTACCAGAATCATAAGACATTTTGAAAAATTAACTCACAACCCTCTTAAATAATTTAGTGGCTCATTACTTAATGGAATATCTTACTCAGCAAGGAAAATTTGATCAAATGAATCATGAGATAAGACATCATATATGTCCCATTTCCCTAATGATAATTTCTAACACTTTAAGTTTTCAAATTCTTTTTGATTTCTTATTCTGATTATCTGTTCTTTCAGTGAAATAAGATAACAAAAGGTGAAACTGAAGCTCAGGGCTGTATGTGATTTGCTATCCATCACAATATACTTTAATGGTTGGCTAAACAAAAGTAAAAACCCAGATTCCATGGGCCTTAACCCAATGAGATTTTTACATTTATTCCACAGAGACATGATTTCTTAGGGAAATGGATCATCTTTTTATTAAAATTTCTTTAATGTCCCACAGGTTTTGCAGTTTTGTATATACTGATAATTGAACTTGATTCTCATATCTAGGTTCAATCTTACTATGGTGTCAAGTAAAAAAAAAATCTTTAAAAAAGAAAATAAAACCTTACATCCACCAGTAGGTATTTCACTTTTCATAAATAACACTTTGGATAACTGAATTTATTTAATTTTAGACACTTCCATCATTCAAAAGTTGTCATCTATAAATATCTAAACAAAACAAGAAAGTAGTAATATTTCTCTCAAGTCCTTATCTCAAACATGTCATAGTACCTATCAAGAGATAGCTACAACACTGTTTGACTATCACTTTATATTTTAATGCACAGACTTTGGTATTTTAAATATAATGAATAGTCCTAGAATATTGAGTTCCTGGAATTAAATACCAAGAACAAGTATAAAATAGTATTTCTGAGATTTTAATTGTTAAATATTTTTAAGTACATAGAAAAATTCATTGATGAGTTTGACTTCTTATGCTTACAAATTTTTATTGTCATAAATTTTTTTCGATGAATAGACTTTTGAATACTTTGAACAAAGCATACACAGAGTTAGAGAATACATTTTGATGTGGACTACATATCTTTTTAAATTTTAAACTGTGGTAAAAATGACATAACATAAAATTTAACATCTTAGCCATTTTTAAGTGTGACAGAACCTCAAAGAGATATTTGTATACCTATGGGCATAGCAGCATTATTCACAATAGCCAAGAGGTAGAAACAGCCCAAGTGTCCATTGATGTATGAATGAATAAACAAAATGTGTTATATACATACTGTGGAATATTATTCAGTGAAAAAAGAAGAAATATTGTACATGCTACAACATGGATTAACTTTGAGGACATTATGCTAAGTGAAATGTTAGTCACCAAAAGACAAATCGTGTATTTTTAAAATAAGAATTTAGGACTTCCCTGGTGGCACAGTGGTACCAGGGGACCTGGGTTTGCGCCCTGGTCCAGGAAGATCCCCCATGCAGCAGAGCAACTAAGCCCGTGTGCCACAACTACTGAGCCTGCACTCTAGAGCCCGCAAGCCACAACTACTGAAGCCCGCGTGCCTAGAGACCGTGCTCCGCAATAAGAGAAGCCACTGCAATGAGAAGCCTGCGCACCTCAACGAAGAGTAGCCCCCGCTCACCGCAACTAGAGAAAGCCCGTGCGCAGCAACGAAGACCCAAAGCAACCAAAAATAAATAAATAAATTTATTTTTTAAAAGAATTTAATAATATTATTTGAATGAGAAAAAAGTTTACATTTTCCATTGAGTTTGCTTTATGTTGCCTGAGATTGTGCAAGCATTACTGTAAATCCATTATTAGGGATTCTCAATTTAAGCCTATGGACGAAAGGCTTTTTACATACAAAAATAATTTGCTTTTTTGGGAAGATCTCATTAGGTAGCCAGTTTGTGATAAAGTTAAATTTTTGTTTATAGATTATCTGGTATTTGGCCATGAGGCTGCATGCAGCAAAACTCCTGGTGACTGTCCTCCTCCTGCTCTGAGGATTCCAGCAGGGGACGGGTGTGTGTGTATGTGCGTGCAGAGTCTGTAAACAAGTGATGCTTATTGGTCAATAAGTTCATTTGTTATAGTCCAATAATTAATGTCATGCCACTACTTCTATACTTTGCTCTACATTGAACAATATGTCACTGACATTAATGCAGGTCTCACATTTTATTTTTGTAGACTGGCTAAAATAGATAGGCAACCTGAGGAATGAATTCTTTGAACAACTTGAGAAGTAGACAACACATTTTTTGAACATGTACAGATTTTTGAAAAGAAGATAAATATATAGAAGAACTGAAGAAATAATCTAAAGTTTCTACTGAAATATGGAGTGAGCAAAATTTTCTCTAAATCTAGCAAAGGGAAGATTTAATAGTTTGCGTCTCTTGTAACATGAACTTAGTAATTGTGTGAACAATATGTACTCTTAACAATCTGTAAATGCAGGTACTTCCATCAATGCATTCATTCATTCTTACATTCATCAAATATGTACTGAAAAGCTGCTTTATGCTAAACACTCTGCTGGAAACTACGTTTAGAAGGTTGCAAACCTCATGGAGTTTACAGGTTAGTAATCTATTATCAATATCGAAACTATTAAAAGAGGAATTAAAATGGCCCAACTGTCTCCATATAATGTGCTTCATGCGCCTCTTGATGTTACCCATAATTCTACTTGTGCCCATAAAAGAAAATTGTGACTTTATAGTTTTAGATGAATTTCAGCTCTAGCAACCTTTATCATTTTCCCTCTGCTGGGGAGCTCTTAGTCTTCTGAAGGCTTTAAGTTGCCAAATTTTCACACTGTAACCATCTGGTCTCTGTAGTCCAGATGTTGAATTCTCATCTTGAATGTCTAGCAATGGAACAGGTTGAGTGTTAATTCACTCCCTCTTTCAATGCACAACGATTCATCAATAAAATGTTTAGCCATTTCATGTTGGTGTTTCTGTCTTATTACTATTGTTGGGTTATTGCAGAAGACCTTTTATCCTAGGAGTTCTAAACAGATATGATTTTCCACCGTACGTGACAGAGCAAGAAACAGCAGGGTAAGTGCACAGAAAATGTATTGCAGACCAGGGAAGCAGAGTTCAATTCCTCATAGCACTTCTGACTCTGCTACATAATTATGCAGCGAAACTAAACAAGAGATGAGCCTAAAATCATTAGACACATGCTATGTAAGAAGAGTTCTTTGCTGAGAGTAAAACAAATCATTGATTAGAGTTTTTGTGTGTGAAATCAACACTGGGTAACGTTGATATTTTTGTTGTCATTTGGAGTTTTTTGTATATTTGTTTGTTTTCTTAACCATTTTCTTTTGTATCAAGACAACCTTTTCTTGTAAAACCTAAAAGTAGTAAAACATAGAATACAATTAATATTTGTATAATTAAATTATCCTTTTCCTCAATGAAACATTCCACTAGGAAATTCTCCTCAGGTTCAGAAATGTTTTTGTTTAACTTTTATTTACAAAAGTTTTATAAACTTTTATTTATATTTGTTCCTCCCTAAAATGAGGAACAAATGCATCATTATCATGACAGACAAAAAGTAAGAGAAACGACTGGAGGAAAAATACAGTATTAATGGAATTCACCTACTTATTCCAATCTAAACTTTTATCAGTCTCCTCAAGAACAGGATTTCAGATAATGCATAAAATTCCACCACTAAAACTAAAGCTAGAAGCCTAATTATATTTGAATATACCCTGTGAGATCTCTCCCATGACTTACTTTCCAGGGTATTTCTGCATTAATTTTTATTTATTATCCCTCTAGCACACATTTTTATCTGAAAACATGGGAGAAAAATATAATAAACGAAAAGCAAACCTTCTTGAAAAGTCTTCCAGGCTTCATACATTTCACTGAGGAACTGGAATGCGCAGTAATTGGTGGCTTCCGTAAATACCTGCATTAATCAGTTACCCTGTGCCTGACAACTTGTGGACTGAAATAGCTCTTTTCACTTTTTGAAATCTGTTTGATCAGTTTATTTGAAACTTATGAGTCTAATTAGTATTTCAGAACTATATCACTAATTGAATCTTGAATATTACTTTTCCCAGAAGAAAAGGTGTAACTGTTGTTGATTATTATAAAATAATTATACCTAACAAAAATTAGATATCAGAATTTGAATACAGCTCTGGATGCAGTATGAATATATGAGTATATATGCTCAGGATGAAATGTCTCCATTCCTTCTGAATATTTTAAAACCACTATTTTACTGCTGAGGATCTGCTGGATGACCTCTGCTTTCATAGGTTAATGCATAGATTGGGTAATCAAGTCAAATACAGATTTGTCTGATTGGTCGGAAATGCTTCCGGTAAGGCAGCGGAAAATAATAAAGGCTAATATAAATAGCTATTACTTGAAGCACAAAATATCAGCTTCTCCTGACAGTCACTTTCTAGACTGGAGGGTCCTTTCTTGTGGGTCTTCACAGAGGCTTATATTGGTACTAAATCTCACTAAAATGAAAGAAAAATATGGGCCCCGTGGCAGGGATAGATTTGGGCACCTCTTTTTAAAGGGAATGTGCGTGTCATCACTCTAATCCATGGATCTGTACGTGTCTATTGGTAGGACACCTTGCCATCTTAGTATGAATTTAATTTCAACACATTAGAGATTAAGGATAGTTCAGGTGTTATAATTTACACATGGGTAATGCAATCCCCAGAGGCTTATCTATAACCTTTGTTGCCATTGACATAGTGTAGTAACGGAACCCACAGACTCTTGAATGACGCTGTTTTAATACAGAGCTTTGCTCCACCACTTGATCAAAGTCTGTAATCATTTTGTGTCTCAGTTTTCTCTGTTATCAAATTGAGATAATAGTACTGCCTTATAGGGTTGTTTAGAGGATTAAATGAACTTTGTATTTAAAGAACTCAGAAGTGGACCGGACACATGATATTTTATATGTGTTTTGGTTATTGCTATTATATATAACACCCGAGTTACAGCAGACGTGTGATTCCAGCTGAGCCACCTGGTTCAGGCTCTGCCAATACTTACAATGCAGAGCTCACTTCAGCCACGGTGACTGGTCGAGTTGTGAGGGGGGACATATATTTTCTCTCTTTACAGTCGTCCAAGTGTAGCCATAGCTCAAATTTGTTTAGGTCCCTACACTAACAGCTCTAGATTAAGTCATATATAGTCATCGCCTTTATAATATAAAGCTTCCACCATGATAGCAGGTTCTCTACGAGCTGCCTCGCAAACTAGAAACCACGTTATTCCCCCTAAATCCTTGGTTCTCGGTGTGGAGGACACACTTTCAGATCAGTTCTTCTAATTTCCTGGTGAATTTTGCCATAGGGAGCTTGCTATTACCTACAGCATTATCTGTTAGGCTTGGGTTAGGCCAATAACCAAGTTACTTTAATAACTTTGAAATTCAAAGCAAAGGAGTTGAGAGTCTCAGCTCCTTTAACCTGGAGGCCTATATAAATTCATGGTTATACATTGAGATTTAGGTGGGTGGCGGGGGGGGGCGGGGGGAGGGCTCTGCCCATGACTGCTCAGCATCCAACTGTTAACATGGGTGTATCAAGGAAAGAGTAATAGGATTACATCCATCTACGAGGCCTTATTTCAGACCTCAGTTCATGTAAAAATATTTTCTTTCATCATACTTATTTTCTTTATAAAATATAGAAGCAATAATCTTTCTGCAAAAGATAAAATATACTGTACATATATAAAAATTATAATGAAAACATTTCAATCATTTCTCACTTCCAATCCATTCAAAGAGATGACATCTGAAAATTTTGTTTATTTCCTTCCATATGTGAATGTGTAAGTGTGTGTATGTATATACATATACAGGCAACCTTATGTGTGTATTTTAATAGTTTTTTTGTTTACTTGCTGCTTTCTTTTCTACAGTTATTTGGATGTTCAAATATTATATTTTGTGCAAGTAATTTTAATTTTAAACATATTTTGATATTTATCTTTCTCTAGTGTTTTATTGATATTAAGTGAAAATGGTGTATTTTGGTAATCTTTCTGTATAACATGGATCTGATAAGAAAATTCACATATTATTACTTGCCACCCCTCTTGCCTTTCTCACATATTCACAAGTCTTGCCAATAAAATCTACAATATTAGATTCATTCAGGATTAGCACTAAATTTAGCTACTTTCTCTGCTGCCAACCCTTTTTCTTTATTAATTTATAATTTTAGTTCCTCATTTTGGTTTATCTTCAGTGTTCTAGAACAAATATTTGAAAAAAATACGTTTTGGGAACATATAAAGTATTATTCCAATTTCTGAAGTCTCAAATATATGGGGATATCATTGAGGTGCCCTCAGGAGTGATGGCTATGTGACTGTTTACAGAAATTTTGGGTCATCCTCTTTTTTTCTCATTAAGACCTTGTAAATACAATTCTACCATCATACATTTACTAATGTGAGGAGGGCCTCAAGCTAGGATGCATTTTGTTCATTTATTAGTAACAACTTATTGTTCCCAACTGGAATATCCTAAAATGATTTGATTATACGTGACATTTTTAACTACTCTAGATTAGGTCTGAGTATCTGCATTTTAAAAACTTATTAATTTTGCTTAGTACAGGGTAAATCCTGTTCCTGTCTAATCTATTTCTGTACAATTAATGAATATTCTATTAAGCATAAAGTGAGTCATCTCAATCTCTCCTTCATCTCACTCACTTCCCTGCTCATTGTATTGTATCAAACGTTTCTTTGGGCTCTAGAATAAATTTCTCATATTAGCCATTTAACTTGTTAATTTGATTTTCTGAGCTATCCATCATGTTTACTGTGTTCATCTTGGTTTTAAATTGAGAAATCATGTATTCCTTTAAGTATAACTATTCTGGTCTTCCTTAATCATGTATTCTTGATTGATTCACACAAATGAAATGTTTTCCTTAATTTTGAACCTCCAGATTTCTTATCAAAAATCTTTCAGTAAAAAAGGATTTCAGCTGGAGACATTACTCATTAATATTGTATCCACTTCATTTTATAAGGAAATACAACTCAGTTCTATATATTCTGAGCCGTCGCTTATCTGATATTTTCCCATTATATTCACATATGAAAGACATCTTGCCACAGAAGAGAAGTTTTGAAAGGAAGCATTCTATTTTACCCACTTTTATAACCTATCACTTATTTGCATAGAAAGAGCCCAAGTTGAGACAGATTTTGTTCTTCTGAAAGTAATTAGTCTTGTCCTGCATCTATGCTTATAAAATTTTGTTCACTACAGTATATGCTTGATGTGACATTGCAGCATCCTTTTTCCTATGATCCAGCCACCTCTTTGGTGATTTTAAAAGTGGCTCCTCTCTGTAAACTGAGCAAAGGATTGTGACCTTTTCCTCAGGTGACCATTTCATCATCCTATTATCCATTCTTGCTTTTATTCTGGTTTGGGATATTAAGTAGTTTTCTAGTTTTGTATGTTAAGTAGGTCCTTTTTTGCTGCCTGCCCATCTATTTTGCTTCTGTAAGTGTTAACTGGTCTTTAACCAGCCCTGCTCTGTTACAATTTCTCCTACTACCTACCTTAGCCTATAGAGGGGAGCTACTACTTTACTTCTTAATGATGCTGGTTCCCCTTTGACCAGAAAATCCCAGATGGCCTTAGTGAATTATATTTTCTGTACCCTCCTGTAAAAAACAATCCTCTACTGGTTTTTCTGGTTTCATCCTATTTAAGTATGAATACTGGTCACAGCCACTTTATTCTTCCCATTACTATATTCCAGGAAGCTCAGGCATTTACACTTC
The DNA here is from genome assembly GCF_005190385.1 of Monodon monoceros. Taxonomy (NCBI): domain Eukaryota; kingdom Metazoa; phylum Chordata; class Mammalia; order Artiodactyla; family Monodontidae; genus Monodon; species Monodon monoceros. The sequence continues at coordinate 79,721,170 of NW_021703776.1, read as the reverse complement.
CCTCAGCAGGGCCACCATGTTTACAGGCTTCTAAGAGTCACACTACCCAGCAAATCCACTCCATTTTCCAGTCCTTTCCAGGCTATTACACCCTGTGTCCTGAAAGAATGCCCAGAGACAGTGAATCCTTGCTTATTCAGTATTATAGTTCAACCTCCTTGATCAAGTGTCCTCAATTCCAACTCCAAGGATAATGTCCTTATTCCTGACAGTATCTGGTAGCTAATTCTTGTGGCTCTTCTGGTGTATATCTTTTCTTCCCTTACCAGACCCAGTATATGCTTGGATTTAACCCTAATTATCACTGTAGCACCCAAAAGAGGAAATAGGAGGAACTTTGGAAGGGCATCTGGTGCACTGCTCAGGAGAGGGCCTTGTAGCATTTCCTAACACAGTGAAAGCATTACCTCTTATTAGGGAAGACTGGGATACTTCTGAAAACCGTTACTTAAGAGGAGTCACATAATCAGCGGCATCCACTTAGATGTCCCCAAGTCATGTTTGAGGGTTCCAAGTTTTCTCAATCAGGGTTCTGATCTTACCACAACACTATTACCTTAGATGAGCACATCATCCTTGGATGACACATTTCGGCATCTCTGTAGCTTTTTGACTCTATCAAATATTGTCTGATGGTCAGCTGTATCTGTTCTTCCACTCTATTTAAGCTCCCAAAGAGAGCCTTTGGTTCTCACAGTTAGCCTTTCACTCATATGCTGTCAATGAAGTTGCCCTAGTCACTGGCTGAGCCATGACTCATGCATGCACAGGGAGACTCAAAGAAGCACAGTTAAATTCAATTTGTGTACTTTGTGCTTGTGTAAGGGTAATGTGATTTGGATTATGAAGTTAGAGGCTGGCATTTGAGTCTAACCTAATTAATTGCCCCTGCTACATCAAAAAATATCAAAACTCCTCAGGGGAGCATAACAGACACAAAATTTCCAAAAATATCACCCACAATGTCCAGGATACAATCCAAATGAAAATCCAGGCAAATATGACACACTTAGAAAAGACAATCAAGTTAAGATTATCTCCAAGGTTACCAGATGTTGGAATTAATAGGCAAGAATTTAGAGCAGCTATTAAAGCTATGGTCAATAAAATAAATTAAAATAGGCTATCGATGAATGAAAAAGTTGGAAATTAGCAGAAAATAGAAATTTAAAATAATCAAATATAAAATCTAGAACTGAATAATAAAATATCTTAAATAAAAGTATCTTCATGAGATTAACTAGAAAAAGTAGATGACAAAAAGTCAGTAAATGTGAAATCAGATCAACAGAATATATTGTATCTGAAGAATAGAGAGGAAAATACTAAAAGAAATATGAACAGAGCTTCTGGAGCAACAGAGCTCCTGTGGAGCAACATGAAACTACCTAACATTTGTATGACTGGAGTCAAATAAAATGGGGACAAAGAGAATAGGGAAGATAGTGTTTGAAAACAGAATGTGCAGAAATTTCCCAAATTTGGTGAAAAATGGAAACTTACAAATTCGAGAACTTCAGGGAACCTAAGCAGGATAAATATGAAGAAAGTCATAACTAGAAGCATATGATCAACTATTAAACCAAAATTAAAGAAAAAAAATTTGAAAGCAGCCGGAGAAATAGGACACATTGCATCTCAGGTACCAAAAATTCCACTCCTTACTGATTTCTCATCAGAAACCATGAAAAGACAGTGAAGGAGATCAAGACTGCGGAGTAGGAGGACACTGAGCTCACCTCCCTCCACGAATACATAAAAAAATCTACCTGAGGAGCAATTCTCAAGGGAAACAAACCGGAGACTGGCAGAAAGACTCTTATACAACCAAGACAATAAAGAAAGATCCACATGGAGTCAGGTGGGAAGGGAGGAGGAGCAATTATGTTGGGACTTGTGCTCCTAGGAGGGGAATTACATGGGCTCAGAGATTCTCCCTGGCTAGTGAGTGGTCTGAATCACAAACTGGGCAATCTAGCCCTGGTGTCCAAAACCAGGAAGATGACTCCCCTTAGCTTGTTTGAAAACTAGTGGGACTAACAGGAGGCCTGTAAGAAACCTAGACTCCACTTGTGAAGAGCACACACATGCTTGCTTACAACCAGGAACAAGGTAGGAGACAATAGAGACCTAGCACTGCATCTGAACCGGTGAGGACACCCATTACTGGCATTCACATAGTCAGCAAATTGGGAGTGGTCTGGAGCTGCTACTGATGAGCTGGGACTGCACCAGTGTGTGCCTTGGCCTGCACTGGGCACCCACTCTGGCCCCTCTTGCTCCAGCACTGCTGCCCTCATGAGTGAAGGTACTGATGTTGGCAGTGGGGGAGAACGCACACATAGAGGAATTAGAACCAGCTCAGACCTGACTCTCAGGGCTTTGGCTCCAGCACCTTGGGACTGACTGCATCTCTGATAGGGCAGTGTTGGCCACGGAGCAGAGAAGCTCCAGCTCACACCTGGCTTTGGACCTAGCCATCCATTTTGGGCCCCACCTCTCACCAAGGTGGTAGCTGCCAACACACCCCAGGGGAAGACATGTCCTGTGCTCACTTCAGATCCAGCTCTCTTACCAAAGCCACTGGGCACATGTAGGCTGCATAGCGATGCTTCCACAAAAGGACACTCCTTCAAGACCAAGATAGGTAACTGTTTCTCCTAATTTCATAGAGACAGAGAAAGTTAAGCAAAAGGAGAACACAGAGGAATTTGTTTCAATGAAAGAACAACAACAAAAATACCCTGAAAAAAACAACTAATGAAACAGGGATAAATAATTTACCAGATAAAGAGTTCAAAGTATTAGTAATAAGAATGCTAGTGGAACTAGGGAAAAATAGATGAACGTAGAAACTAGAAAATATTAAAAATAACCAGTCAGTACTGAAGAATACAATAACTGAAATGAAAAACACACTAGAACAAATTAATAGCAGACTAGGTGATACAGAAGAACACATAAGAGAACTGGAGACAGAACAATATAAACTGCCCAAACAGAAAAAAAAAAAAAAAAAGAAAAACAACTTAAAAATGAGAACATTTTAAGGGACCTCTGGGACAACATCAAGCACACTAACATTTGCATTATAGGAGTCCCAGAAGAAGAGAAAGGGTCAAAAATATATTTGATGAAATTATGGCTGAAAACTTCCCAAACGTGAAGCAGGAAACAGATATCCAGGTACAGGAATCACAGAGAGTCCCAAACAAGATGAACCCAAAGAGATCCAAACCAAGACATATCACAATTAAAATGGCAAAAGTTAAAGAGAGAATTCGAATGGCAGCAAGAGAAAAGCAAAGAGTTACATACAAGGGAACCCCCATAAGACTACCAGCTGATTTTTCTGCAGAAAACTTGCAGTCCAGAAGATAGTTGCATGATATATTTAAAGTGCTGAAAGTGAAAAACATACAACCTGTGTCCTGCAAGATTATCATTCAGAATGGAAGTAGAGATAACTTCACAGACAAGCAGAACCTATAAGAGTTCATCCATACTAAACTGATACTAAAAAGAAGTGTTAAAGGGCCTTCTTTAAGTGGAAAAGAAAAGGCTACTATAAGAAGAATTTATAGGAAGGGAAAAATCTCACTAGTAAAGACAACTATATAGTAAAGGCCACGGATCAACCACTTAAATAAGCCAGCACAAGGATTAAAGGACAAAAATTGTAAAGTCAACTATAACAATAAGCAGTGAAGGAATAAATATGAAGGTGTAACAGGTGACATCGAAAACACAAAACGTGGTGGAGAAGAGTAAAAACAATGTGGATTTTTTGGAATGTGTTTAACTTAAATGACTATAAGTTTAAAACAAGTAGATATAGTTGTAAGTCAACATATTTGAACCCCATGGTAACCACAAATCAGAAACCTACAATAGATACACAAAAACTAGAGAGAAAGGAACACAAGTATGCCACTAAAGAAAATCATCGAACCACAGGGAAGAAACTAAATGAAGAAAAGAACAGAGAAGGTCCACAAATACAACCAGAAAACAAGTCACAAAAGGGCAATAAGTACATATCTATCAATAATCAATTTAAGTATCAGTGGACTAAATACCCCCATCAAAAGATACAGGGTGACTGACTGACTCTGTCCTCAATATTTTGGTGAGTGTAAAGGTGACAGGGAGTACGATGCCTATGATAAATGGAATACTGCCTGCCATATCGGTAAACAAAGCATGTCACAGGCATCAGCGATTGCAGCCCTCCAATGTGAGCGGATGAGCCCTGAGGAAACTCAGGAAGGAAAGAATACCTGCCATCTAGCAGCCAGCAGACTGCAGCCCCTCCCTACAGAGAGCCCTGGGATGTGAAAACACAGGATACTGGCCCCAGACAGCTGAGGTGCACATCACAGGAGGGATTTCAGTAAGCCCAGACTCTTGCATCTGCCTATACGTGGAAAAGAACTAAATTCCTTAACTTGGGATATCTGGTTTTCTTTAACTAACAATAATCTTTTGACATTCAGACCTACCTGCCCTTTGTTGCAAAACTTTTATATAACCTGGTCCCCCCCCCTCGCCTCCTTGGATCAGTTCTCTCAGGGTTACTTGAGATGCTGCCTCCTGGGCTTGAAGTCCTAAAAATTCCTGCCGAATAAAACGTAACTCTCAACTTTTAGGTTGTGCATAGTTTTTTAGTCGACACCTACAACAGATTATTGTGTTAGATTATTTTCTAATTATCACTACAAACCACTCTCTACCATTTCTTATAATTTAATATGCTTCAAAAAGCTGACTTATTTGACTTGCATCAATTAGGCTTCATGTCATATAGCTTCTGTGTAGTTTTAGCCAAAATAAGAAAGAGGGGAAAGGGGAGGTCAGAGTATATTTGCCCCTAGTTCCTTTCCTCATAGGCTTAAACTGAAAGTGGCTGCTTTTCTCTCCCTAAGGCCACAGCTCCTTTTTAGGGTCAAATGGCCCATTTAAAAAATTGAGCTCTAGCTCTGGCTGCATTCTGGAAGCCTATCCCTCCCTTAGTATCTTTGGGACTAGGAGTGCTGAACCCTCTCAGCTCTTGCTACCTTTGGGTTGTTTCCTTTGACGTTTTCTCATAAATCCTCTTCTCATCTTTGTAAATAAAGTTGTCCCTTCATTAAAGTCCCCTCAATTACTCTAGTTGCGCTACCTTTTTTTCTTTGGGGACCCTAAATTACACAACGTTATAAGTAAAGGATGAAAAGATGACCACAGTCTGCCTCTTTAATACTTAGTCTTGCCCAAGTTTCTTTTCAAAGAAAACATCTGTACCTGATATCAATACAATATTATTTATGGTAAGCTTTATAGTTGGTGATGCTTAAATAAACGTAATTTATGCGATGTCACTTCCAAGGAGGGAAAATTCTGCTCAGGTTGACCTTCTGGAGAATTAGATGAATTAAAAAAAAAAAAAGAAAAACATACTGGCAAGAAAGCAATGACATTTACCAGCTTCTGAAATAGGCACTGTGTTCTCTGTTTTCTTAAGCGCATAACACAGCTAACTGAAAAGATCTCAAAGTGACTTGACAAAATGTTGGAAGCACCATATGAGAATCTGGCTGACATCTTGTCATGTTAACTTTATCTCCACAAAGTCAGATGTTCTTATTCTCTAGTCGATGTAAGAAGATTAAGGTGCTGCATGACAGATGGTTTTTAAAAGTGCATACCATTCCATCTGGTCCCAAGTGCAAAAATGAAAGTCACCCACAACTTTTCATCTAAAAATTGCAGTGAGAGGATTTTTAAAAGTGAATTTTAACAATTCACAAAGAAATTCCACAAGACTCTAGTGATGGTCAATTCCAGTTATTCCCCCATTATAAACATTTGTGCTACCTGCCACCCTAGATAAGACCAAATTTTAACATAAAGTTAAACTTAGAAAGTTCCAGACCCATTTTATGGCAGTAACTTCTCTGCTCCCTTCCAATTTTGATAATCTTTCCTTCAGCTGAAGGTTTTATACACTAATTTATTATGTCAAATAAATGTTAGAAAATATTTAATGCATTTTTTTACTGAGTGTTTTCACTTGTAGATAAATAGAGCCTATAACCAAAGAAACAAAATTCTAACTGTGTCGTTCCCATACAAAATTCCTACTTATACGGATCCAGTGCTCAAAGTTTTAAAGATATTAGGTTGATTCTATTCTATAGCATATGCAAAATAATTTAATTAAATGTCATTGGTGTTTATGCATTAAATTGATTATGGTGATTTAGCATTAAGGAGAGACTGTTCTTCAACAATAGACAGTAGGTTTTTTCTTTTATGACAAAGGCTAATCAGGTGGGAATGGAGATCATATGAAAAATTGGATGCAATGTACATATGGTTAGTGTATAAGATGGGACTTTTTTTTCACTGTCAGAATATTTCCGCACTTTATAGTTTTATGTAATCATGAAATAGAGGGAGCGGTAGTACGAATCTAAGATTAATAAGATAGATTTATAGTAATACAACATAATGTTTACAATAATTAACAACTGATTAATAATATTTATATAGTCTGAATTTCATAGTTACGTTCACAAACACTATATATGTAATATATGTGTGTATGTATGTGTGAATCAGTTGATGTGACATAGACTTTTTTACAATAATGTTAAATGACACTTCACTGAGGAATTAATAATGCATTATATTTTATTAACAATTCATTCTACCATATCTTTTTTTCTAACTGGGAAAGAAAAGAAAGATTATTAATCTCATATTATTTACCTATTTTTCACTGCTACTGCATTGAGAACTGTTCTCAAAAACGGGTATGATACGTTTCCTAATTTTTTGGATGTCTTAGAATATGGTTATCTGTGATATTCAACTATTGTTGTATTATTAGATATCACAATTTTAATTAATTGCCTACAATGACTGAACTTTAACTTGGCTTCTGGCAGGTGATATTTACACACAATTTAGAGAACAGAATATTAATCACATAGCTGACTGAAGATATATTGTCACTGAAACACAAATTTCCTTGCTATTTCTATTTTCTTTTATCCTTTCTTCCCTTCTCTCAGAAATATGTGAACCACCAAATCTTTGCCAAGTATTGGGATGTAAATACAGTACATAAAATGGTTTTGAAAAAAGTCATATAGCATTCATGCTTTCAAATGCTTATATTCTAATGGCAGGACAGAGAAATACATATAAGTAAAAAATGAATTTGCGACGTATACTAGTTAAACAACTAAACAAACAAAAAGAAAATGCATGATGACCAATTGGAATTTATCCCAGTAATGAATAGATGATGGTTTATCATTCAAAAAGAAATCGGTGTAATTCATCATTTGTAAGAAAGTAAAGCAGGAAAAAAAACATCGCATCAATTGTGCAAAATGCAGTTGAAAAAAATTCAACATAATTTATGTTAAAAACTCTGCCACATTGAAGCGCCTGATAAATGGTGTCTACCAAGACCTAACATTATTCTTAATTGTGAATATCTGAATTCTCCCCCATAAGATTGGAGACATTGCTCCTATTCAGAATTACACCAGGAGTCCCAACCAATGAAATAAGAAAAATAAAAATCAGAAATATTGGAACTAAAGTAAGAAAACTGTCAATATGCAGACAACATGACTGTTTACAACAAATTAGAAAACCCCTAAATTCTACAGGCAATCTCCTTAAATCAGGTGCATTTAGAACGTTGCAGAGTGCAAAGTCAACATACAAAAATCAATTTTATTTCTGTATATTGGGAAATCAACCATTGGAAGCCAATATATCTCTCATACCATTTACTATATCTCTAAAATACTGCAATACTAATGTATATAAATCTAATAAAACATATGCAATATCTGTATGCTAAAAACACAAAATGCAGATAAAAAGAATCAAAGATTTACTATCAAAAAAGATATACCAAGCTCATGAATTGGAAGACAGAGCATAGTTCTGATGAAAGTCCTCTTTATTTATGTATAGATTTAATGCAATTAAAAAAGGGTAGAAATGCAACTAAAACATTTCCTCCAGGGCAAGACTTCAAGGCAAATGGCTTACTAAAAATTTTTAAGGAACAGAAAGTTTTCATGATACATAATATTTTCATAAAATAGAAATATATGGGGAGCAACTAAATTTTTTTATTAAAATATATTACCATACCACCAAATAAATAATAATCCCCTTAAAATTATCTCAGCAGTATATTTTTTCTAAACATGAAGAAGCTGCTCTAAAATATAGAAGAAAATGCAAATAATAGTCAAATCTATGTTGATAATGAAAAACAAAGTTGAGAGGGCTTACACTATATGATTTTAAGGAATACTTTATAGTTACAATAACAAAGACTTTGTGGTATTATGGCAAAGATAGACCCATAGATTAGTGAGAAAGAATTCAGAGTTTAGAAATATACCCACACAAATATTGCCAGTTGATTTTTGAAAAGTGGCAAAGGAAAGTCAATGGAGAATGAACAGTGTTGAGTGAATGCTTGAACAACTGGACATACACTTGAAAATGAACCTTGACTTGTTCTTCACACCTTTACAAAACTTAACTCAAAATGAGTCATGTATCTAAAGGTGTAATGTAAAATTATTAAACAATTAAATAAAACATAGGAGCAAACCTCAATGACATAGGGTTACACAAAAAGTTCTTATATATGTGTGCGAAAGCAAAATCCACTAAAGAAAAGCTGGACTTTAATAAAGCAATAAGAAAACAAACCACCCAATTTTAAAAATGGATAAAAATTTGAATTGTAACTTCACCAAAGAAGATATGCAGATGACAAATATGTTCAGGAAAAATGTTCAACCTAACTATTCAATAAGAAAATTTAAATCGAAATCAAAAGGAGATAACAGTACCACTCTACACCTAGTAGAATGGCTTTAATGAACAAAACTGACAATACCAAGTGCTAGCCGGTAGTAAGTATTTCTTTACGTACCTCTCTCAAGAAATCTCTCCTGAATTAAAGGTCCCCACTTAAGAACTTCAAACACAACACAAATGAAGTTAAATTCATTCTTTTCACATACATACCCACCATGCATACAAAGTCAGCCCTTCCAAATTGCAGTCTATAGCCTGTTTCAAAACTTAAAACTTATTTCACCTGTACCTTTCTCTTGTTTCCTCATGGCTACACCCAATCACAGATTTAGTTCTGGTGATTCTATCCCCATTTCTTCCAATTCTATAACAAATTGGGCAACTTCACTTTCCTTGGTTTCACTGTTGACATTTGCATGTTTTTCTTGAAAACTGTGTTTTGATGCTTTTGTAAAATTAAAATGAACTTGGAAATTTTACATCCTAGAAATTAACACCCAAACATGTTGACCTCAGTTTGAAGGCACTGCATAATCTGGTTTCTAACATATGTGGAAATCTTATATTTTCAAATCATAGTAGCATGAAAGCCCACAGATTTTCTTTTTCTAGCCCCACTGAGCCGCTTTCAGTTTTCTCTCCATGCTTAACATTTTCCTATTTTTGCCTTCATTCTTATTTCTTATTGTCCTCTCCACTTAGACTGACAGTTTGTTTTCATGATGTAGTAGTTTGGCTTTCCCAAGTTGATGTGGTTCTTAAGATAAATGGAAATGCTCTCTCTTCCAGAAAGTTTTATCACATTCCTCACAATAAATATAACACGTATCTTCTCTATGTAATCTCAAAGCATTTTTCATCACCAATCTAGCGCCTGTCACATTCGGACCCAAAACTTACACATTGGCACTTTGCCTGTATGTTCACTCAGCCAGGATTAAATAAAGTTAATCGTTCACATAAAAACCAAGGCTTCTAATTTATCACATCCCCTTGCACGTGCCCTTGCCGTGAGACCAGTTACACAAACGGTCATTGAATTGAATGCAAGAGTTTGTTTTTCTTGTTGTTTCCTTGACACATGAGGGAAGATAGGAAAAGGGTAGCACTTAAAGAAGTGGAGAATAATGCTATCTAGAATTTGTGAAGGGGTGTACAAAACTAATAATAAAATAGTTTTGCCCTGTGGAAGTTTATAAAATGCTATCATAAAATATGTACTGTGTGCTTTTAAAACTGTCATTATTCACCTGAATGAAGACAATGAATAATAATTCCAAAGATATTCAAAGTGATATTTTTTACTGTCTTCTTGAGAAAATAAAGGCAGACAATTGAATTTATGGCATAGGTACTATGCTTTTACTCTGCCAGAGAGATTTGTTTGGAAATTGGGAATTAGTGTTTTTATACCCTGGTGTTGGAAAGCTGACAACAAAGTCAAACTTAAAAATGTTTACAATATAATAACTTAGGAAGAGTTTATTCTTGAGTTTTAGTATATGAAAGTAACAATAAAACCATGACAAAATCATGATAGAACAGGATAAGACCATTATTTGGGAAATTATTATGTAAAATGTTTATATCTGTCAATCACCATCACCATCACATAAGGTTAAGTTACAGTCCTATGTGCCTCCTTACCTCCAGAACCTCAAAACTAGTCTCCTGGTATCCACTTTTATTCTCCTAGCCATCATCCCCTTGCTGTCGGATAATCTTCATAAAACACATATCAGATTGTTTTACATTTTTCACTACACCATTCAGTAGTATTCACTACTGAATACTGAATCATGTGGTCCTCTACATATGGTTCATCTAGTCAGCTTTATATTCCACATTTCCTCACTTTCTACCTACTCATTTCCATTCGCCTTCATCCATCTCCTCTACCATCTCCTTCATCTTTTAGGTCTCTAGCAAATCCAGGCTTCCCTTTGTGTTCTTCTGACAAATGGAGCACACTACTCATTTCAGTAAAAATTGCTGGATTTCTTCTATCATGATTCATTCTTCAATATTTACTCATTTTACTTTTCAGGTCTCTTTTGTCCTCTCCTATAATCTGGTTCCAATCACCCCAAATCCCTCTCTGCTCCTCCTCCTTCCTCCTTCTTTTCCTTCTCCTCTTTCTCCTTTTCCTCTCCACTCCTCTTCTTTTCTCTTCCTCCCTCCCTCTCCATCTCCTCTCCCCCTCCTACTCTTTCTCTTTCAATATGAAGATCTAAGACAACTCTGGGATGGTGCCATCATCTGGTATGGTTCAAGCAGAAATGTTCCCAGTTATGGAAGCATTTTAAAAGAAAAAAATTCCCAGAAAAAAGGCAGAACTCTCGACTGTGATAAAGCCAGGATTTTTTTTTTTAGCAAGAAACAGAATGCAAACAATGTTAACAAGAGGATTAAGTGTTCCTAATACAAGATGAGACAGCTTATTCTAAGGAAAAAAATTACTATTAATAAATAGTGATATATCTTCCTTTAGGTAAAGAACTACTCTGACATTCACATATTTTGGGCATACATGTATTCATACTTTTTTTTTGGCTGATAGATACAATAATATAGTTCTTGAGGACTTCATGGTTGTACTGGTCTTCTATTGCTGTGTAACACATTAATACAAGCAAATCAATATAAAATTGTCTAGACCTGATTATTTGTGAATAAATAATGTGCACTGGCAATACAAATTAGTTACTCAGACTTACAATTTTCATATATTTGTACATATTTAAATGATTATTTTAAATTTATTTCTATTTATATATTAACTTAGCATACATTTACCTACTAAGTGTCTGGCACTGTACTAGTTGTTTGGGATATATCAGTGAATAAAACAGACAAGAATCTCTGCCCTTCTAGAGCTTACATTTAAGTAAAGGGAGAAAAAACAAATAATTAAATAAAACATATAACATGTCAAGATGATAGTGCTATTTACAGAAATAAAGCAGGGAATCATGATGGGGTATGGTGTAAAGGTTACTTGCTCACTTCCAACACAGTCTTATATAGATTAGAATCAGAGAATGAGGGAGGAATAGTGGGAATTCTTGTCTTCTTGGGGTGTACAGAGATAAAGGTCATATAACAACAATCCTTAGCGTCATAAGCATTTCTGGTGGCTGTGAAGTTGAGTTTGTCAGAGGAGGAGGGGCAGGTGTAGGGTTTTTGCCATGGAGGTATGAAGATTTTTCAGATGGAAGGAACTGACTTAAATGTCTAGAGGCCTGCGGGTGGGAAACTTACCTAGAGCTACCTGAGTTGTGGTGTGACTTTTTGAATCCAGGAATGAAGAATACTTGGAACTTTTTTTAAAAAACACTGATAAAGAGCATAAGATTTGGTGAAGATAATTTCAGATCACACACAGAGCACTTTGACTCCTTGACCCTTGCATAATCATTTTTAGTATCTTTGTTCAAAGTCATCAAACTTGAAAATAAAACACTGGTATTCAGATATACACCCCACTTATCAAAATTTATCATTTTGAAGCGTTAAACTCAATTTAGATGAGTTTGAAGGTTGACCCCTACTGAAAATGAAAACAATGGTGAAAGACTAGTTGAGCACTGATGACTACAAAACATAGTCACACAATGGGAAATAACAGAGGGAGTATTGAGTATGAGTAGTGTTCTCTTTATTAGAATTACACTTTTTAAACTCTTGGTGTAAGAGAGTTTTTTAAAGTTCTAGAGAAATCCAACAGGTTTCAGAAATGAATAAAAATATTGTGGCTAATTCAGAAAAGATAATGATGATGATTCACAAACACTAAAAGGAAAATCACCAAGTGAATGGAATTCACATATTAGGTGGAAAGCGCACAGTATTTAGATCTATCTAGCTTAAAGGAAGTAAAAAGTTTTAAATACAATGGGCTGACTTAATTGGTGGATACAAGTAAAATAAGACATTTTATGTAAATATAATTACAACTATGAAATTTCATACTATAGCCAGAATCAATTCAGTTAAACATTAGGAAAAGCCATATTAGATGATAAGAGAAATAAAACCCTGGAAGTTCTACTGAGAGAGCTTGAGGGGACTTATTCCTGGAGTTCATTAAGCAGAGAATGACAGCTCTGACTTAGATAATTTAGTCATTTCACCTGCTTCAAGGAAAATGTTGGGATTTGATGAGTTTTTAATTTTTTTTCTAAACAGCTTTATTGAGTGATATTACTGGCATAGGAAAATTGTATATCTTTAAGGTGTACAAATATATATATGTATTTAACATGTACAAATATATATAATTGATATACATATACACTGTGAAATGATCACCACAATCAAGCTAATTAACATATCCCAATATCTGTCACTATAAGGATGGAACAGAGAATCTAAGCATACATCTCACATTAGATGAAAGCCAGAATTCTATCAGGATTGGTCTTGATTACTGAAGGTATAAACATGAAGGCACCGTGTTTATGAATGGTGGGAGAAAAACTTGGAGATAACATTCTGCCACATAATTACTTAATATTGCTTCAGTGTGTCCATAAAGTGGCGTGTGTCATCCAGAGTGAATTTTTAAATCTGAGAACAATAGGATCAGACCAACTCAACTCACAAAGGGAATTTACTGCAGCAGCTGTGGCTCAAGCACATATTTCTAATCTTCAAGCAGATGGCTGAATATGCGTTTTATGATAAAAGAACTATATCACTGTGAAAGGGGGTTATCATAATTGTACAAACACTATTTTTCCTGTTCTCACAAATCAAGAGAACTATATTTTCCCCCTCATTTGTTTGTTTTTCTTCTTTCTTTCTCCTTCTCCTTCTCATTTTGATATTTCCATCGTTATACACCAAAGAGTAAATACTGTTGAATTAACTTACTTTTCTTAAAATTCTATTCTTTCTGTGTTAACATTTAGACAGCAACAGATAAACCAATTCAATGTTTTAGTCGAGTATAAATATGACTGTAAATTCACTTTGAATTTTTGCCATTTTTTTATATATAGTCAGAATTGAATTGAAGAGAAATATCTCTCACAAATAACAAATATACTTTTATATGTATATGCACAGATATACACAATACAAAAACAAATAAATAAAAGTAATATAGAGCATGCAGAGATATACATGGTAAAGAAAGTTTGTTTCCAAGGTATACTCTTCCTTTCAGAGTAAACAAAAATTAATGATGTTATTTAGGGAGAATTTAAATTATCTAAAAATATATGTTTACTTATCTACTTGTTTTGCCATATGTAACTAAAACATTTTCTCTTGACCACGAGTTACTTGTTTCATCGTTACGAGTCACTCTCTAAATAGAATTCACTGATATATTATACATTCAGGACAACATATTCTTTACCTAAACCAAAAGGTTTGTTTGAAGGTCACAAAAATCAGAGAAACATAAGTACACTGTATTAAAATTAAGAACATTTGTTCATCAAAGGTATTTCTAAGACAACAGAATGCAAGCCTCCAAGTGGGAGAAGGTATTTGTTGTCCTTTATCTGACAAAGTTTTTGAGCGGCAATGTATAAAGAGTTCCTTCAGATTAAAAAGAAAAAAACAGATGTTGCAATGGGACAATGAACTAATGACAGGCACTTCAAAAAAGAGGATATCCAAATGACCAATAAACATTTGGACATGCACTAAACTTCATTAATTACCAGGGGAATAAAATCACAACAATGAGATACTACTAAACAACCAAAATGGCAATAATTAGATATATGAAGCAACTAGAATTCTCATACACTGCCACTGAGAGTATAAATTTGACCAGCATTCTGTTTGGCATTATTTACTAAAATTGAATATGTGGCTACTTTACAACCCAGCAATTCCACTGCCAGCTGTATACCTAATGGAAGTGTTAGTTATAGTCACTAACATTCATAAGCAAGAATATTCATAGCAGAGCTTTCATCTAGCTCCAAATTGAAAACAACCCAGATGTCAGTCCACAGTGGAGAAGATTAATATATTTTTAAATATTTACTTATACTATGGAATTCAATATAGAAATAAACATGAATAAACCACTACTATATTCAACAACAGGGATAAATCATACTGATATTCAATTAAACAAATAAATCAGATACAAAAGAGTAGTACTGTATGATTCAAAAGCAGGCAACACTAATCTCTCAAGTTATCCCAAAGACTGGTTAGGATAATAGTTACTTTAGGTAGGAACAGTGCCTGGAAGGGAACAGAGGGGGACTTTTTGGGGTGTCAGTAATATTCTTTTGAGAAGATGGGTGCTGACTACACAGGGGCACACACTTTATGAAAACTGAGTTTACATATATGAAGATATAGATGTGCCTGTTACCTGTATGCATGCTATAAGTATGACCTGTTAGATGACAGGTGCCCCCATTTGTTTAACATGCAAGATTCAATAGGTAAGGTCATCCCAGCTTTGTATAAGTTGATCCTAATAATTAAATCCAATAAGCAACACAATTATAGAAAATTCAGGACATAAAAGAGAATATTCTTTAAAATATGCTTAGCATGCTTCGTGTCACTGATACAATCCCTTGGCATGTGGATCCGGAACCTTTTGGGGTCATCTGATCTTATTCCCCTTCCTGTGGAGCTCTCATCATTATTATCTCATGTGGTCTATCCTGCACTAGTATTTCCGTTTCTCCATTTCTCAGAACCTTTTTTTTTTTTTTAACTAAAATAATCCCTTCTTTATGCAGTTTTTTAAATAGTAGAATAGATACTTTATTCATTTTGCTTCCTTCCTACGTGCTCTGCGTAATTTTGTCATGGACCGACCACATTTCAGAACTCCTGTGCACTGGCTCTAACCTGTGCACACCACATCTCTGAGGAATCAGAGAGCAGACGTCGTGTGATCGGTGGCAGACTTCTCCCCAAGTTGGGGCCGGGATGGGTAGTTGAAGGCAGCATTTAAATCCCCATTGGTGAGGGAGAAAAACACTTCCTGTTTGGAGGTGAGGATAAAAACATATCTATGTTTTGTCCGTCATGTATACCTGATCCAATAATTCTTCTTTATAATTTAATTAGTTTCCAAAATTAAGTCAGTTACTTTGACGTCCTGATTTCTGGTTATGACTTTTTTAGCACTTTCATGGACTTACCCTCTAGGCAGGGGAGAATCCAGGATTTGTGGGGCCCAAAGCTTATACAATCTGGATGCCCTCTCTAAAAAATATATTACAAACGCAAATTTAGGTATGCACGTGGATATTTATTCTAAATGATAAAACATTTTATTTGGTTGATTCCAGGCAAAGGCCCAGCAAATTTAGACTACTAGATCTTATGCCTCAATATTTTATTATTTAAGCTACCCTCTGTCACAAGGTTTCTACTCTGGTTCTAGTTTAGAAAATTCCTTACTTGAATGTTCAGATGCTTATCTCTGTGGTCTGGACTGAAACTTGTTTTCATCATTTTAAAATTCTAACCTTCAGGTTTTCTTGTTTTAAAAAACGGCCATAATTGTCTTTCCTATTCTCTAATCAATGCTTAGTGACCTCACTTTTCACCCTCTGAGATCTACCTGTTTGGTATTTCTTTTAAAGGAATGTCCTTCTGTTACCTGCATGCCCTTTTTTCTCAGGTCTATAGAACTGTGCATGTGCTGGTAGCTTTACCTAAAATGTCTCTCCTCCTTGGTGGATAAAGGATTCCTTACACATTCTTCAAGGTTTAGTTTAACCACAATCCACTACCTCTTGGAATGCCAGTTATACTCTCCTCTCCCGTATGCCTCCACTACAGCGTTCACCTCATTGTGTTATGATTGTGTCTGCTTATCTTTCTCACACACTGGATTGTATCCTGCTCAAGAGCAAGGATTGTGCCTTTTTACTTTATATCCTTTCCCAGTTACCTCACACAGAGGTACAATAACAAGTTATACTATATAATCAGGCATGTTGGTTGACTGCCTAAATCTTAAATTATAAATCTTATTTTTGGTGAAAAACTACCATGAAAAAACATGACCTGCAATCATGTGGGTTTTTGTTCTATTTTCCTCATGAACAATGTGTGTATGTGTACATATGTTTTATTATATTATTGTGACCTTGTGGGAAACATTATGTGAAAAGTGGAGTACTGAATACCTATTTTCTAGAAATATGTTGAAATAATATATGACATTCTTGAATAGAAGACTATTTGGAAATCACCCTCCCCTATCTGTCTTCTCACTCCCAAATAATGCCCTTCAGCATTTACTCAAGGGAAAAAAAACGAATTGGTTGCCGAAGCAGCTGCAGATCACCTTGAATAGAAGCATATTTCAACTGTTTCAGAAAAAAAAAAAAAATACAGCACCGTTTATGCTTAAGAAACAAAAGGGAAACCATCCTGAATTAATATATAATGAAGGAAATGGTAACTATTGGATCCAAAGGTTTCCTGAATCTCACAGTTCTAATGTCGTTTGGAACTGCTTCGTGGTGAGAACAGTACATACAGAAAAGAATGTGAAATGAAACCCTGTTGAGGACTCTGGGGTTTTACAGAAAGCTACTATGCCTAGCTTTCTGGCATGATGGAATCACATGCTTTATTCCCCAGCTTCAGCGGCAGGCTCAGGCTCAGCTGCTTTTGAGTATGCTGTATTTATTAGAAACATTATGGAGAGAAACAAATGCGTCAGTCACAACTCTATCCACCTCCTAAAATGGAGCTGGGAAGCATCACTGAGTAATTCTTAGCTTAGTGTTGCCATGAGAGATAAACAAGGTTCCAGTCCTCTAAGCAAATATAATCCTTATTTAAAGACTTACATTAGCTTCTCTCACAGAAGCCAGATAGTTTAGTCATTTCACTCAGTTTTTATTTTTAAATATGCTGCAATATAAATCAGTTAGGTGGATTTCCCCACTTGACAGAAACAGATGACACAGTAGATGTCCTTGGGCCTGTTCCATGGGCTCTTAAAATCATATTCTGGTTTGGTGACATAAAATCATTCTAATTTTAATGTAAGAGCCAAAAAATGATACCTGCTGGAGTAGTTCATTAAATACAACTGGTTCAGAAGCTAATCTTTCATATTATTGCTTTGAGGACTTAGGAAGTGCTTCGGGTCAAAATCCTTCAAGCTATGTTTAATTGCAAAAGAAAATATACTTAACTGCTTATTGCTTAAATAAGTGTTGCTTAATTTATTTTCTACTGATAATGACTAAGTAATCCTCAAATTAAAAAAAAAAGATAGCTAAAAATTGGATGTTTGTTCTAGGGGCACTAAAAGGATCATCAGTAAATATTTTTTCATCCAGGATATCTTAAACCAAACTGAGTTCAAATTATAACTATTCCTCGAGTAACGGCTTCAGGCTTACCTTTGCTTGAAACATTTCATGGTGCCCCAACACTCACTGAACTCTTTTTGTGCATTACCATATCTGTTATTGCTTTTGCATCTTTAATCCTATGCAGTTTAAATGACAGTTCAACAATTTCCTCATCATGACTGAGAAGCTTTTTCTGAAAACAGTTTCATATTGAATTTTCTCTAGGGAATCCTCTGCTCCCCAGAATCCAGCAAAAAGTAGGAAGTACATCTCTATTTTACAACTATAAATCGAATTTCTATTCTCTTTTCACGAAAGAAGAAAGTTTAATTCAAGCTATTGACCCAATTTCCTGCTGCACAAATATCACTGTGTTAATGGGAAACTTTTAGTTCTCCAACTTCCAAAATGTTTTTAAGAAAAACTGAAGTTTCATTCTAGTTATCATTTCAGAATTTTTAGCAATTTGAATTCCACACTGACTTGACCAAAAATTTTCAGCTTACATTTTGAAATATACAATATCATTTTAAAACCACTATGAAGTATTTCTGTCTCATAAACATAGCTATATTTTCCTTGTCATTAAAAAATATATTCACTGCTGTCAGTTAGGAAATCATGGTTCAAAGTATTTAGTAATCAATGTCTTAACAAAATAAATTATTACCAACATGTGATGGTATCCTTGTTTAGGGAAAAGGACACCAGGCAGAGTCAATTTTGAGATTTAATAACTGTGATTTAGTGATGAGAGCTACGGTAAAAATGGACCCAACAGTTATAGCCATAACTTCTGAGCGTGGGGAAGGCTTACACTGATGCAAAGTATAGCTTCTTATTCAGTATTTATGAAGTACAAGCCACTATCACATGTACTGGGGAAATCCTAGATGTGCACCACGCGTGGCACATTCTTAAAACCAGCATACTGAGGCTAATACAAGTGATAAAATTTACAAGAGAAACTACAATAACCTAATGATTCTCAGCCTATTGCTAATGATAGGAATCAAGCAATAATAATAATAATAATAGCTGCACTGTAATAGCTGTATTTTTTTTTGTAACGTCTCCACCAAGCATCCAAAAACAAACTCCTAGTTCACATCTGGTTTACAGTCCTGGGTTTATTGTTGTAGCTATGTGCTCTTAAAGAGGTTCCTTAAGTTATCTGAACTTCACTTTAATAAATATTAAAATAAGACAGACTCCTAGTGTTCACTTAACTCTAATATTATCCAGTTCTAATCTTGACATAGAACTCAGCACTAACTGTATACCAGGAATACATGTGGCTTGCAGGAAGAATCCACTTTGACGTTAACACAACAGCACCTATAAAACAGCAATGCTCCAATACACTGAACTAAATTTCTGGATACTCATTAGCTTTTGTTACTATTAGACTGAGAGAATTGAGAGAATAAAGCAAATGAAGCCAATCAAATATTCTAATAATTCAAAAGTTGTGCCTCTAAAGTGATTAAAATGTGAATCTAATATATCCTGCATGTTTAGAAAACATATGTAATATAATTGTGTTTTTTCTTGTTTCTAAAAATATATCCCTAAAAGTTACCTAAGGATAACTGAGACTATTTCCAGTCCAAGCTAGCATCAAGTTGTAAATATAACTTATGACAAAATAAGTCATTTTATTTATAGAATGGCCTTTGAAATTTAAGTAGATATTTATTGAATGATTCAACCATTTGTGTACTCTACCCTTAAAATAAATAAATATTATTTACCTGGGAATGTTCTTTTCTCATGTAAGCTACAACAGAAATTTCTAGCCAGCTTAAGGAAAATTTGGCAATTCTTTCATTGTCTAAGGAACTTATCTAAAAATATGTACTATATCTTCACAAAAACTTTCTAAATATTCACATATGCCTTCTGGGCAGATACTGTGAAAAGAGAAATCAATAATGTTGGAAAGATTCTAATTTGGTTAACCTTTTGACTATTGTTTCATTTTTTCTTTTTCTAGATTTGGCAAATGCATTTTCTTGAGTAGAAAACTATTTTTCAATAAACATTTCAATGTACTGCAACTGAAATTTTAGGAAGAGTCTACAAAAATGTATTAAAAAGCTTATCATTACGTTCTTTCTATAAAATTTTTACTAGTGAGAGGAAAAGGCCAAAAATCCAAATATGTCTTGTATATATGAAGAATATGCTGACTTTTAAGGTATTATGAACTTTAGGACATTTTCATTTTAGCTTCATCATATTTTACTGGTTCCTCTGACCCTGCCACACCTCTATGAATAGTCTCTTCAACAATTATTTTCAATTTACCCATTGGGAATGCCAAATGTTTTTCCTGCCAGGAGTCTAACTACTGTAGTCTTTATCTCTTAAAAAATGAACTAGGCCAAAATGTAATTCTGATTTGTAGGGATGAAATTTATACTAAATTATACAGGACAATTATATTAATCAGAAATCTTTCAGTTCCAAACGTCATAAACAACTCAAAATGACTTTTAAAACCACAAAAAACCAGAATAATATATTGACTGTTATCAAATGGTGTCACTTGTTTCTTACTCACCTTTTCACCTCTGATTTCAGTTATTTGGCTTCATTCCCCAGTGAGAGCTTTGCTCACGGTTGGAATTAATTCTTCAGCCACTCAGGCTTTACATGACCCTTATAGTTTGCCCTCTCAAAAGGAAAGAGACAGGCTATCTCCCATCTCTTATATCAATCTCCTCAAAAGATCCCCAATTCACTCTACTTGAGCCATATGCATACTCCTACAGCAAAACTGTGGTCCAGGAGGATAAAGTTCTCTGATTGACTGGTATGAGTCAAGTACTTCAGTACTTGTTCAGGAAGGCCAGTACCCAAAGACAAGAGATGGAGAAGACAAAAAAAATAGCAGATACCTAAAGTACTTTCATAAACATATTGTCATCGATGTTCATTCATTCCTTCACTCACTGACCATGTGAAGTAATAGCTGTATACAAGCAATAAGACTCTTGTGTAGATAATGGGGAAAATACTTGGTATAGATAGAGACAGAAAGAATAGATAGTGAACTTCATACTGGAATTTTCAAGACCTTATGCTTAAGGGCTAAGATGGGAATTACGGAATTGTTTTGCAGGGTGGTTCTGATTCATCTCTTTTTCCTTTTTTCTCTTTATAACTCATGCTTGAAATGGAGATAACCATACATTAACTTGTGAAACATTGCTATAGTTGGTGAGAACCTTGCTTCCACCACTAGGTTAAAGAGTTTAAATTTATATATGCATAAATGTAGTGGTAGCAGCGTTGCTGGTGGTGGCACCAGGGAATGAATCAATCTGAAATCACTGGTCAATTTCAAATGCAAGTAAGATATTCAAGCCTGCCTCTGGTTATTTATACAAAGAGACACAGAATAGAATTGACACTGCAAAACCCATACTTGCTTTTTCCAATCTGTAATGCCTGTGCAATTCATTTATTAGAGCTTGTTTGCCATCACTGAATAAAGAACAACTTATTTTTAAGTTGCTAAGGTTAGAAACTGTAGAAAGGCAATTATATTTCTGACTTGTAAATAATATGCCAGCAAAATTAAAGATGTCTCCATAGCTTAGTCTATTAAGGTATCTACATAAAATATCTTCATAATGCAATGTATTATATAATGTAGGACATATACATCTATATAGTATATAGCAGTATAATATACTATGCTTTTTTTCTTTGTAAATGCTTTATATATTATCACTGGAGAGCTTTCAACTGAGTAATAAATCATAAGAAGAGTTTGCTTGAAAGTTTGATCACTGAAAATATATACTTAGAGGACCTGTTAAACTGAAGTCATATTTTCCAATCTGAATAAAGAGGGATTTATTTGTTTCTATCTGGTTCAAAAGTACTGGAATTTATTTTGGACATTTCCCTAAGTAAGGCAGATCCCTTTGTGGTCACCACCTGTCATTCATCAGGCCAATTCCACAACGCATGACATGAACTAACGAATGGATTTTATCAGGGAAAATGTACAAGGCAGGTGTCCAATAAGAACAGAAGGTACTTTTTTTTTTTTTCACTCCCAATCCTTTCATTAATCTCATGTGAAGCATGAAGGATCAAGGAAATTGCTGGATATGCAGTGACATATTTCATTTTTAACAGTAAAAGGGAGTATTCTACAACTCTTACCGTGGGCACTAAGCAGTCTGATTTGCAGTTCCAGCTGTTCAGAGTTGTTGCCTGGGAAAGACATCTGCCCATTATCTGGAGTACTTTGGGACCGACGGGAAGTTGGGCTCAGGAGCAACACCTCCTGCAAGGAGAAGGAAGGCACTAGACACTAGAAAAGCAGAGATTGGGTACAAACACTTCCATGGAAAAGTGGGCCCCAGGTTGCAGGCCCCAGGTTGTTCAGGTAACATAGAGTATTCTCCTTGGGTCATTCCCAGATAATCCACTCCGCAGGCTACATGTCAAAATGTAAAGTGTTTGTGATATTTGTTTAAGTTTGGAAGTAGGAAAAACAGCTGCTTCTGATTGATCAGTGTGATCTTTTCAGAACTTAGTGAAACTTGATATGAAATTTGCATTAAAAAGATTCAAGAAAGATGTCAATTGTGGCAACATTGTTTTTAATTTTCCCAAATTCTCTATAAAGTCTGATAGGATAGGAAGACCAAAAGTCTTCTAGGCCTGAAGTAAGGGCATTGTTGGGGAGGGAGTAGGTTTTCAAGGCATAGAGACTTGTGGAAAGATACGAGTGACATGAACATATTTGAAAGTTTCGATTTCCCTGACACTTACTTGTTATAGAGGGAACCCATCCTCTTACATACCAAAAAAATGCTTTTAATGATTGCGGTTTTGATGACTGTTGCACAACCTAACAAGAGCATGCTGATTCTGTTATGGACCAATCCCTGCTATTCCTTGTTGCCTCTACGGCAGTAGTTCTGAACCTGGGTGATTTTTGTCCCCTCCAGGGGAAATCTGACAGTGTCTAGAGACATTTTTGGTTGTCACAACTGGGAAGGTGGGTGCTACTGGCATGTATGAGTACATGCCAGAGATGCTTCTACACATCCTTCATGGAAAATCCCTGACAAGAAAGAATTATCTGGCCAAAAATCGCAGAGTGCTGAAGTTGAGAAATCCTGAGCTTAGGACCACAGTACGAGTTTTTATATATGTTGTCTATGCTGTGAAACAAATGACCACTAACAGAGGCTTTAAAAAATATCTGTTTATAATCTCACAGCCTTTATAGATTAGATTTTTGGGTTAGCTGGGTTCTCAGTTCTCTACTCAAGATTTCATAGAGCTGAAATCAAGGTGCCAGCCGGTTGCATGCATATGAGGATGTTCAACTGGAGAAGGGTTCACTTCCAAGCTCCCTTAGGTTGTTGGCAGAATTCGTTTTATGGTGGCTATAGAATCCAGGGCCAAAATGGAGAGACAGACAGACAGACAGACAGGCAGACACATGCACACAATCTTCTTCGAGTGTCTAACTTTCAAAAAGGCTTGTGCTCTGTTGTAAAGGGCTCACCCAGTTAGAACAAGCCCGCTCAGGATAATCTCTCTTTTGGGTAACTGAAGTTAATAAAAGATTAGGGACATTAATTACATATGTAAAATCCATTCTCCTTTACCATAAAGCATGAGATAACCATGAAAGTAGTGTCCTATCACCTTTGCCATATTCAATTGGTTAGAAGCAAGTTACAGGGTCCACCACAATTCACGGGGAGTGAATTACGTAAGGGCATGGCTCATTGGAGGTCACTTTTGGCTGGGTTCACCACGGTTCCTACCATAACCTGGAATGAAAAAAATGTCTAGCTTCAAGAGGAGATGGTGTCATTCTGTACCCAACCTGTGGTTATTCCGGACTGATTGGGGAAACAGATGTTAACAGATAGATTCCTTGTATTGTTTCCTAGCTTGTGAAGTGAGACTCATTATGGCAGGAAGGGGAAAAGTAAAAGTCCTGGAAATGCCACCAACCCCTATAAAAATAGTAAATCAAAAACGATATAGCTTCACTAGGGCAAATACAGAGTATAGAACTACCATCAAATATCTGAAAGATGCAGGGATGGTGAATCCTGTCACATCCCCATTTATATCACCGGCTTGGCCTGTACAAAGTCTCATGTGCTTGAGAAGTTGACAGCAGGTTTCCATAAACTTAATGAGATGGTAATGCCAATTGAAGCTGCCGTACTCGATACAATATTTTACTGGGGAAAATAATCTTAATTCTGGCACCTGGTATACAGCTGCAGGCCTGCCAAATGCTGCTGGCTACGTTCCCATAAGTACGGAAAATCAGAAGCAGTTTGCATGTATGTAGTGAGGACAATAGTACACCTTTACTGCCTTGCACTTTCTTTCTGTTATAATGTTATTTAAAACACGTTTGGTCGTCTTGACATCCCTCATAATATCCTGCTGATCCATGAGGCTGAAAATATTGTTAACTGGATCTAGTAAAAGTAGTAAGAATACTAGAAGCCTTACTATTAGATATGCTTCCGAGAAGGTGGTAAATAAACCCTCAAAGATTTAAGACCTACGTTATTGGTGAAGTTTGTAAGGATCCAGTGGTATGGAGCATTTACGGATATTCCTATGAAAGTAAGAGCAACCTTGCTTCACTTCACACCACCCATCAAGAGCAGGAGACACAGTCTCTGTGAGACCACTCAGATTTTAGAGTGTACAAGATACCCTACCACTCGGATCATATGACCCCACAGAGGGTCATACAGGAAGTCCTAAGGCAAATAATTATACTGTAGGAGACGCTGGAAAATCCCGAAGAGGAATCAGAGCACAGACTCTCCTAGAGTTAACTACTTCACTACTTCTATTTCAAACCATGGTCAGTTAAGAGAAAAAAAAAACAATGGCCAAGTTCATGGGAAAACCTTCATGGTGTTCTGACCCAGGCTGAGGTTAATGGCTTTCACACTACTGCCTCACTTAGCAGTGAGCTTATCCTTACACCCTGAAGGGAAAACTTTTCACTCGTCACAACTTTGGTGGTAAAACTGTTTGGTCACCTAATGTGAAGGAAGAGATTGCTTGAGTACCCAAACCTGCCAAGATCAGAGGCAAAGGCTGATCCCTAGTATATCACCATTCCCTGGGGAAAGCAACTAGCTTCACAGGGATAGGTTCACCATGTTAGACCCCTCCCCTCACAGAGACATGGCACTTCACTGTTACCAGAACACACGTATATTCCAGGTATGGATTTGCCTTTCCTTCTGTAGTGGTTCTATGTGCACTGTTAATGCTTAATACACAGCCACGGCATCTGCTGTATCAATAACACTGCCTTCAACCAGAGGATGGGCTTTTTTATAGAATCAAATTTTACGTGTGACTAATGCTGTAGATTTCAATTTTGGAGTATAATACATTTGCTATAACCCTGAGATGATGTCATATCTTGATGGTAATTTGTGGACCTTCTGTGACCGAGGCACAAATGCTTCACTACGCAAAGGACAGAGTGGCTGCTGAAGGGTGAAAGACATAGACTGTTGCAATTATCTTCCATTTATCCCTCAGAACCTCTCTCCACTTTTTTCCCCTCCTGCTCTTTGTCTTGGGGAACTGACTTGTATGGACTATATGAAATGGCTCCCATGTTGTCTGGTTTCAGTCTCGCTCAGTCAATGGTGAGCCCTGAGAGGAGATCACAGGGAAGGAGAATAATTACTGAGTGATACTGGGATGTATACCATTCTTGACCGTTTCTCTTTTGCTCTCCTTAGGTTGGCTGTACCGTTTCTTTCCTTCTTTTTTTTTTTAAACATCCTTTAGCGGATTTTAAAAAATTAATTAATTTATTTTTGGCTGCATCAGGTCTTCGTTGAGGCATGCAGTATCGTTGAGGCATGTGGAATCTTTCATTGTGGCATGCAGGCTTCTCTCTAGTTGTGGCGTGCGGGTTTTCCCTTCTCTAGTTGTGGCATGTGGGCTCTCTAGTTGCAGAGCGCGAGGTCAGTAGTTTTGGCGTGTGGGCTTAGTTGCCCCCCCCCGGAATGTGGGATCTTAGTTCCCTGACCAGGGATCAAACCCGCATCCCCTGCATTGCAAGGCAGATTCTTTACTGCTGGACCAGTGGGGAAGTCCCTGGCTGTATCTTTTCAATGAAGGTCATAGCTCTTCTCAAGTTGGCCCACTCTATATGATTCTGCTGGGTTTAGGTAACTGCTCCCTGCCATCATCCATTTGAGCTTTGGAGTATTAGCAGCACCACTCTATCTTTCTAGATTCTATCAATCACTCTGTCACCTCCTCCATTTAGGTTTGAGTGTGGTAACTGTCTATCATTACTAGTCCCTTGTGGTACAGGTTGTCCAAACTGTTGTAGATAGCCCCTTGTTAATTATTAAATTATCCTAATTTGAGTCTGATAATTATTTACTATGGTGGTCCTGACTTATATACAATGGCAGAGGCCAGAACACAATTGAAAGAGGAAAAGAGATAATATCTTAGACTCATCCTGATATTACTCTTCAAGAAGGAGCGGGAAGCCAGGAAACTATTGGGATATAATCTGTTAATTTTGTGGATAGTGACTCTACAGCAAGCAGACTCATTAATATTTCTTGTAGATTTGAACAAATAAATCAAATAGAAAGAAATTCGGCAGTTTCGAGAGAAAAATACAGAGAAAATCAATATTTTAGCATTTGTTCCCTCCAGTTCATTCTTTCTCAAAAGTGGCTCAATTTGTAGAAAAGTTACATGAGCATTCAAACCATATAAAACTAGTATAGAATGAGTGACATTCAGGCAAGATTGAACCAAGTTTTGTCTTTTGTACTTACTTTTCCTTTTGTGGGCATAGCTGAGGCTCTGGTAGGATTTTTGGCAATGCTAAGGATTAGGCCTGGAGCTATAAAATTTGTTTGGGACAATGCCATTAGTAACTAAACATTTCTTTGCTTCTCAAAATGTCCTGAGTGTAAGGTCCGTACTTAAGCTCCAAAAGGAATGTGACTTTTTGTTTTCAGGGTTAGATTTTGCCTCCTCTATTAAGAGATACTCCCAATTCTATGAGGGGGAAAAAAAACCCATAGTTTCCACTCCTACGAAGGCTTCAAATAGCATTAATTTCCTCTCCCTTCTGTCTGTCCATCTACGTGTGTGTGTGTATCCATCTTTCTATCTATTTTCTTTATATCCTCATCAGCGCTTTATGTTGGGGTTTATATATGAAGAGCTTTTTCTTTTAACATATCTGGCTCTACTTAGGGCAAGCTCATGTGAAGTCACCATGACTATTCTATTCACAGCGGAGCAGAGCAATGCAATTGGTAGCACTGGCTCAGCCCCTGGGAGAGCAGCAGGATAGCAATGACTGTAAATTTAAAAGAGAAAAAATGCCATTTTTGAGCTGTGGATACATTCTAGTTGAACGTAACTGTGACTTTAGAAAAACATTTTTCTGTTTTAAATTCACAGTAATTGAACTTCTTGTATATTGGCTTCCCTCTCCACAGGCTAAGCCAGCATGGCCATTTTGAAAGATTTGCTCCTCTGTGACCTAAAAAGCAATAGGCTTTTCAAACAATGGGCTCAGAGGCAAAGCACAACACCATGCATGGGAAAATGACTAAAACATCCTGAAAGGATTTCCAATGCCAGGGCTTTTGGAGAATTGTTCTAGCCCTATACATGCTTTCCTGCAAAAGACTCAGATTTGAACACACAGAAACAAAGAAAAACGAAAACAAACCCTGTTAAGAGATTAATTTAAACAATCATCTGGGGATTTCTTGTTTGCTTTCTTTCTTTTTTGTTTTGTTGGTTTTGTTTTACACTTGCCTTCTTTATTTGTATTAACATTGAAGAACTGATTTAAACCAGTACATCAAATATATTAATCCTGGAGTGAGCCTTGGGCAAAATGGTGAAGAAATATGTGCTTTTGAGAGACATCTTGAGCGCCTTCTTTGATTTACAGTTTTCCCTTTCCCTTTTTCCCACCCAATTCCTTTCGAGCTTTTGGCTAATCATTTCCCCTAATTGTTAAATCCAGCGGATCATCCTAGCATTTATTATTTATCCCTCCCTGTAGCACTGAACGGCAAATATCCCTCCTCCCTTGATTTCTATCACAGAACTCTGCCGACATCCTCCTACTCCTTTCTGACTGCCCATTAAACATTTTTCTGCATGCTACCATTCTTCTTTCTCTTCTCAGCTGTACTGCATTGGGATAATCACATCTAAAAACTTATTTTTAATCCTTATTGAATTAAGTTTATTATTTGAATATGTAAAACAAAAGGTATAGGCAGAGAAGCCACATTTCCTGTCCTATCAGTTTCATATCAGTTCAATCCACCATACACGATCAATGTGACTAGTTTCTGGTGCATTACTTCTTTGTTTATTTTTACAAAAATAAGAAAATATATACGTATTCTTATTTAGTTTTATTTAAGCAAATGATGGAATATTGTATATATTCTTTTATTATGGCTTATTCTATTAAAAATACATTTTATAAATCACTCCATAGCAGTTCATAGAACATTTTTCACTTATTTTTATATCTCTGTAGAATTCTATTTTGGTCTCAATCCTCAGCCCTATTTGACCTGAAGCTGAAAGAGATAGAAACTTCTTCAAATATGAAATGAAGACTGTCTTTTTTCCAACTAAGATATTAGTTGGGAATTCTATATTTTGATTTTCCTACTTCCCTCAAAAAAAATCAACAGATTCTCAGTGCACTTAGGACAGTGTACATATTCTTTAATATAGTTAATATAACTTTGCAAGACCTGCCCCTTCATATCTTTCTGGAACATACTATTCACTCGGAATATATTACTTAAATGAAATATGTTTGTTAGTGGACAGTGAAGAATCTCACCTAATAAAAATAGAAGATATAAATATCAGTTCAACTTGTTAAAATGCTTATTTGGGAGACATTACACATTCTTATGTCAGGGCTTGGCCTACTGAAAGTGAAATGGTCGAAAATTTAGTCTGTCAGTGGATTACACAGGGGATTTTGTTGAGAATTTCATTTTAAAGATAAACTAAGTATTGATACTAATTTTTTAAAAAGTATACACTATTGGAACAGTACTTATTTCCTTCCAATAAACTCAAGCTGAGATGTAGTATTCCTTCCTGAGGCTGTCTTAGTGACCAATGAGAGACTTTCTGTATCCTTTTTTTCTAATGCCCTATTCACAAATCCTCTGTGATCATTCCAGCTTGGACAACAGAATGTTGATAATCCTCCACACAATTTCACTTGGTATTTATCTTTCTTGGGAACAAAAGTTAATGTCAAAACCACACTGAAGTAATTAGAAATTTTCTAAGCTTATTTAAACAAAGACCTTTATCAATCTATGTTCTGACTGAGAATTATTGGCTTTACTAGTGAGTCCCTCACATCTATAGAATACTAGAACCAGATTAAAATATGTTAATTATGGAAGAGATAGATACAGTTGTCCCTTGGTATCTGTGGGAGACTGATTCCAGGACCCCCAGCAGATAATAAAATCCACGGATGCTCAATTCCCTTATATAAAATGCACAGTATTTGCATATAACCTATGCACATCCTCCCATATACTTTATTTTTTAAAGTATTTTTTAAGTTAATTAATTAATTTATTTTTGGCTGCGTTGGGTCTTTGTTGCTGCACGCGGGCTTTCTCTAGTTGCGGTGAGAGGGGGCTACTCTTCATTGTGGTGCATGGGCTTCTCATTGCAGTGGTTTCTCTTTGTTGTGGAGCATGGGCTCTAGGCGGGCGGCCTTCAGCAGTTGTGGCTTGCGGGCTTAGTTGCTCCGCGGTATGCGGGATCTTCCCAGACCAGGGCTTAAACCCACGTCCCCTGCATTGGCAGGAGGATTCTTAACCAATGCGCCACCAGGGAAGTCCCTCCCATATACTTTAAATCACCTCTAGGTTACTTATAATACCGATCACAATGGAAATGCTATAGTTGCTAGCATGAGGCAAATTCAAGTTTTGCTTTTTGGAACTTTCTGGAATTTTTTTTCAAATATTTTTGATCTGTGGGTGGTTGAAACCATAGCTGCGGAACCCACAGATACAAAGGGCCAACTGTATAAAATTCAGTTTATTAAGATGTAAAAGAAGGAAATTTTCAAAACGATGTATTCTTCTGAAATAAAGCTGGGCCCTATTTTTTCTTCAAATTGAAAAATTGTAATGCCTTTTACTTCCCTAATAAATTACATTACATAAAAATATAAGAATTCTTCAACTGTATTGAAAATGGTTCTAGAGAACTCCTTTCATAAAAAAACTCACATTTGAAATAACACTAAAAATGACATAAAACACGATATAAAAGTAGGAATACAGTAAAAACTTTCTATATCAGAACAATGATATTGCATTTCTTTTGAATTATTTTTGTTATTAATTTCACATTGAATAGACTTAGATATAATATTTACTGAACCTTGGATATTTAGAGTATTAAGCAATACAGATTCTTATAATGCAAATTATGGGAAATTACACAATTCTCATAAAATGGAATGCAGAAATTCAGTAGTATATTTT
This sequence comes from Monodon monoceros, assembly GCF_005190385.1. Lineage (NCBI taxonomy): Eukaryota > Metazoa > Chordata > Mammalia > Artiodactyla > Monodontidae > Monodon > Monodon monoceros. Next base: position 79,690,419 of record NW_021703776.1, on the reverse strand, counting down.
TTCTTGCAGAGCTATACTTAAATTTTATTTAATCCTTCTCCTGATTACGTAAATTGATTAGAATATAGTTCTAATCAAACTAAGGTAGTAGATAGTAAATGGCTATCTCATTTGAAGCCATTTTAATTCCTATTTCCTTGGTCACACATTATACATTCAAACTTAGGGAACTTGCCAATATGTTCCATTAGTCATGAGAAAGAGGTGTTTGGGTCAAAACATAAGGACATACTGTATAGCACACCTGAAACTCTGCTCAGTACTCTGTAATGGCCTATATGGGAACTGGATCTCAAAAAGAGTAGATATATGTATAACAGATTCACTTTACTGTATACCTGAAACTAACACAACATTGTAAATCAACTATACTCCAATAAAAATTATTTTTAATAAATAAATAAATAATAAAGTGCAAGTAATTTGAACTCTAAAAAAAAAAAAAAAAAACAGACTCAAGGGCTCCCCTGGTGGCGCAGTGGTTGAGAGGCCGCCTGCTGATGCACGGGACACGGGTTCGTGCCCCAGTCCGGGAAGATCCCACATGCCGCGGCACGGCTGGGCCCGTGAGCCATGGCCGCTGAACCTGCATGTCCAGAGCCTGTGCTCCGCAACAGGAGAGGCCACAACAGTGAGAGGCCCGCGTACCGCAAAAAAACAAAAACAAAACCAAAAAAAACCAGATTCAAAATACACGTGTGCTGGGCTACTGGTGATATGGTCATAGTTCAAAGATCTTATATACATGTGCCTCTTGAATATAGAATTATATTCTTTCACACCAATTCATTCCCTATACTAAGTCCAGGTAGTTTTAAGTCGAAGAAAATTTTTAAATTACTTACTGTACAAAATATACATTTATATGAATGCCTACTCAAGCAAGGCAGCAGTAAGACATATTTGCTTCTTAAAATGGTATTATATATTGATATGTGATTTCTATGGTGGTCTGCATCTTTTGTAGTTTGGTTAAAAGGCATTAAAGTCCAGGTTGCAGTTTTAAAAGTATAATAAATATGCATTGTAATACAGAAGTTGAGTAATTAAACAGAACTCTAGCAATCTTACAATAATTTGTCAATATTATCGCTTTATATGGAACACGTGCTGCGGAGAATTTACCGTTTCTGTAGTCTACAGAAAGTATATATACAGTGTCTCTCAGGCACCCACTGCACTTATTTTTATAGTATTCCTACAGGTTAAGTGCTATCCATCTCATTTAGAGAAATTTAAATGCTTTGTTCAGTTCAAATCATAGCTAAACTTTATTAAAAAACATCTTGCTCTACGGTATGTGGAGTGATAATATATTGGATGTGCCCCCACTGGTGAGAACTTGCTTCCTGGTTCATTTAGTAGTCTTTTCACTGTGTCCTCACATGGAAGCAGTAAGCAAGGGAGCTCTCTGGGATCTCTTTTCTAAGGGTACTAATCATATTTACAAGCATTCCACCCTCGTGATCTAATCACCCCCAAGGGCCCCGCCTCCAAATACTATGACATCGGGGGTTCACTTTCAATGAATTTTGGGGGGTCACCCAAATTCAGTCTATAGCAGCCGCCAAATCAAAAAAGTCTTCTCTGACACCTTAACTACTGAAGCACATCCACACCCCCAGCTCAACCCTCTCTCATCCTTTATCCTGCTGTATTTTGTTTACAGCACTCACCTTCGCCTGGCTATTAATATTTCACATTAATTTGTTTGTAATTTTATTGCCTACAGTCTCCCACTAAAATGCGATGCCTGTGAAGGAAGGGAGGGTTTCACTCTCCCAGAGCATATGGTGTTGGTCATACAGGTGAGTATGCAGCATATTGTTTATAATGCTCACCCCAACTCTTCTTTGTTTTTCTCCATGTCTATCCTTCCCCAAACTCCTTTGCGGCCAGAGTTCCAGCTCAGGTTTTGCCAAAACAGCCACTTGTTGATATCTGGAAAGGAAAAGGGAAGCAGAAGCCAGTACTGCTTCTGCTGCAGAAGTGGGCAGGACACAGGCTTCAGGGGACAACCAAGGAGAACTCTTGCCCACAGGTTCAGAGAGTCTCCTTGTAAAGCAGCTACTCTGGTGCTGCAGGCAGATGAGATCACTGATAGCAGTTTCCAATGCTTTCTGCACTTCCTGTTTTAAAGAATACTACAGTGGCCTCTCGGACCCCTTTTCTGTCAATAGATCCAACTTTTTTCAGCTTCCAATTTCTTGTATTAAGTTATTTTTTGGTATAAAATACCTGGAAGTCGCCACTCCCCTGGCTAAATATCCTCTTTAGGCTTCATTTATTCAAAGCAGGGAGATTTTCATTGGCCCAGGTAGTTTCTGATTTTGCTCCTGGAGACACTGCTCAATGGGCCACTCAAACACAGCCTTCCATTCAGCAAGTAGGAAAGAACATGTTCCCATGATGAGCTCCCGCTGGCCTGGCCGAAAAGTGCCAAAAAATGGGCCTGTTCCCACCATCATTAAACACACAACCAAGCCTCTGAAACCCATACACAGCTCTGTAACCATCTTAAATTAAGGCTGAGTAACTTGACACAAGCCTATATGTTATTAAATGACCATGTCTATCCTCATCAGACTAGCTGTTAGGGGAAAGGCGGTTCCGTACATTCTTGGCATTTACCAGAAACACACACAGATACACACACACACATACTCATATAAATTTACACTCTGCAACTGTATAATGGATGTGCATTTAAATTTAACACAGCCAAAACAAATACTAGTTCTTTCTCACTATTCTAAATCTGCTTCACTTCAATGTTCCCAATGTTGGTAAAATGAAGTACCACCTATCCAGATGCTCAGGCCCAAACCCTCATAGTCAACTTTTAAGACTTTTTCCCCTTCATCCCTGCATTTAATCAGTTAGTTGTATTAGTTCTACTTCTGCAGTAAAATATCTCAAATCCATATGCTTCAGCCTCTCTTTACTCTTCTCAATTTAGTGCCTGGGTTACTTACCATCTCTCTGTGAGATTATTGCTGAGTTTTTGGCCTAGATTCCCATCACTGCCACTGCCTGTCCTTTCACAATGATTATATATAAATATATGCATACATCTACATAAATATACACATATAAATGACTAGTTGGTAATCTTTAGTTCTTAGACTTTATTGCAAAAATTCTCAACCAGAGACTCCTTTTTATAAATTGGGAGATCTGACTAAATTGGCTCTTTCTTCCCACACAGCCACAGGGCATGTGATTTTTAGGTTGGCCATGTGTCAAGCCATTCCTGCGGTGTCCTAACTCTGAGGACAGGTATCAGCTGCCAATTTTTATCATGAGGCCTTTTTTTTTTTTTTTTTTTTTTTTTT